>NW_026562381.1:18637214-18764714 GCF_027474105.1 Poeciliopsis prolifica
GAAATACACTTGGTTGTTTTTGCGAAAGGATTCTTGCCAGGATCCTTCCCTTGAATGCGAAGGGAAGGATCCTGTTTGGACAGATCAGAACAACAACCTGTGAGGAATTGGCTTATTCAGCAGTTCTGAAATGGTGCAGATGTTGAGGTCAAAAGGTCCTAAATATTTTCAAGGAAGTCCAACACACTGAATGTAGGGGATGGCAGGGATCCTTACGTAAATCAAGGGTAGTGATGCTATTGGTCCAAACTTTCCAACTTCCACCAGTAGAGATAAGATTCTATAGGGTGATGTTAGGAATTTGAGGAGATTTTTGGTTTTTGTAAGATGAATCCGTGGGAGAGTGTAATAAATCTCCACCCCGTCCGTCATGCCCAGCAGCAAGAACCACGTCTCTCTGTGTTATTAAGCCGCCGCCTGGCCCATCGGACCCAGGAACGTCTCTGTCCCGTTGACAACAACTGCTGCCCTAGGGGGCGCCGTTCGTAAAGTTACACATTGATGATGTGATCTGAGATATTTAGTTATAGTTTCACTTTTACAGGGTTTAATAAATATGTAAAAATAAATGTTACATGATATTTTGTAAAAAAGCTTAAAATTTAGAATGAAATTATAACATTTTTAAATAAATGACCTGGTGAAAATATGACTGAAAAATCAAACCTCCATGTTTTCCTCCAGTGTCAGTTTAAATGATTAATTCTGTGTAACTATGAGCGTCGCCCCTGGTGGCCGATCCGGGCAGCACGCCCCCTGCTGGCCGCATTTTCTTCAACTGATACAGGAAGAAGAATCATCAACTTCCTCTGATGATGGTTCTGATGTTTGGTTCTGCAGGTTTCTGGTGGGACTGTTTCGGACCTGCTGGCGGCTCTCCGGTCGGCAGGCGGCTGCAAAGCGCTGAGCATCCTGGAGGGGGCGCTGCGCCAGAACCCGGACACGGCAGAGGAGGTCCAGAACCCTCTGGTCCAGAACCTGAAGGCGGACCTTGGGAACGACAGTGGCGTCTGCGACAGTGGGGTGGAGCTCTCCACGGCGTAGCGCTCTGATTGGCCAACATCCTCATCCTCCTCTTCATCACTCAAAGATTCTACGTATTGTAAAGGTCAGGCCCGAGTTGGACCGGAACCGGACCTGGTCGAACCGGACCGCTGAACTTTGATCTCTACTGACAGGACAGAAAAGCTGCTTCCTGTCCTTCCCAGAACCAATGGTGCTACAAACCCTGACCAGGTCCAAAACGGGTCGGAACCTCCTTGCTACAATCGGATTAAAACCGCCTCCATTTGGGTCAGAACCACATGATCAGCAGGGAGAGTCACAGCATCTGGATGCTCATTAGAACATTCTGGACCCAGTTCTGCTGGTCCAGATTCAAACCCAGAACCAGGCCAACAGAGCCAGAACCGGAGGGGATTATTCTGCCGGGTTCCATCTGAAAGCTCCAGATTCAATCTCAGTTGTTGTTAATCTGACCCATCAGTCTGAAAGCTGGATTAACAGTAAAACCAGCCAATTAATTCACTTACAACAACTTGCGCTGGTTTTTAGTGTCAATTTCCACTAAAAGTATCAGGAAAGTTTCAGATCTTTTTGTTTTTACATCATTTTCCTTCCTACAGAAAAAAATGTTTTTTTTCTCAATTTTCTTTATTTTAAATCCTGAAAATAGAAATAAAACACCAGTCCTTTCAAAATAATAAGTTTATATTAGATTTTTTTTTAAGTTGTAACTTTTGTGGCTTGAGGTAAAACATCTTCATCATCAGAACCAGAACCAGCTGTTCTGGACCTGCAGAGCGGTTTCATGTTTTCTGACTCCAGAATGTTCTGTTGAGCTTCTCCACAGCTTGAACGTTCCTCTGTGGGTCGGGGGCCGGGGCCTCAGGGGCCCCGGGGGCCAGGGTCCGCGGGCAGGGGCCCCGGGGTTTAGGATTCATTTCTGAAATGATTCAGTTCTTTTTCATGAACTGAACTTCCGGTTTCTTCCTGGACAAAGAAAACCACAGGGGATTGTGGGAAATGTAGTCCAGGTGTTCGCAATCCTGTTTCCACATATTTATGCCCGCCTGCGCTGTACAGTTCATCATCAATAACTGGTTGTTAATTTTTTAAAATAAAGGTTTTTTTATATTTTGAGGCTGATTTGGTTTTATTTACCCGACCAGAACCAATCAGCCCCGTCTGCCGGACATGAAATGAAACCAGAACCAGTGTTCATTTGTTCATCTTTATTGAGAAAAACCGTCACAGAGCGATTAGTTGATCAGTTAGCCGCCGGGACCGGAACCGGATCTGGATCGCCTTCAAGTGCAAAAAGTAAAACCAGGAGAACGGATCAGATGATGAACTAACGCTCTCCACTAAAGACAGAAACCTAGGAACTGAAACAGCTTTTCTCTTTTAAAAATAGACACAGAGTTCTGAGCAGCACAGGAACCAATCACTGACATGCATGAAGAGGCGTTGCCGGCCGGTTCTCCTAGGCCGGGCCAGTCCGGTCCACTCTGAGGCTGCGGCTCATGTCTCTTGCAGACGGACAGACGGGGGTGGGAGGGAACAGCATCACAGTTCAGGATGAGACGAATGGAAACGTGAACAAACTGGAGGGAAAGGTGGGGGGAGGGGCGTGGCCATGCGCGGCGGTCCGGCGGGTCACATGGCGTATTTCTGGGTCCAGTCCTGAGCTGTCTTGTTGTACCTGCAGGAGACGAAACAGACGGGGTCAACGTCACGGTCTGGGCAGAAGAAGAGAAAGTTCAGAGAAAAACGATCGAAACCACATCTGGAAGCGACAACCAGATGTTTCTCAGTTTGTTATGTTGCTTCTGCTATATTCATAGAAAGTTGAGTGGAAGGAAAAAAGTCCACCAGCACCTTGGAGAACAGCAGCCTTGAAAGGATTGAGAAACAGAAATCAGTTCAGGAATCTGGTGGAGCTTCAGAGTCACCGTGCTGCTTGCAACCGGGCTACTACCGAATGGATTGCTAGCAAAATGCATGCTAACAGCAATTGGGCTACTATCCACTGCACTACTAGCACCTTGCTTGCTACCAATGTGTATGCTAATGAGTCAATAGATTCCATCTGAAGAGCATAAATTAGAAGTTTAAAAGTGCAAATAGTCCTCAAAAATTGGAATTTGCTCAAGAGGTTCTAGTGCCAATTGGACCTCACCGAGAAGTTCTGCTTCAGAGTCACAATGGAACCAAGTTTCATCAGCTGTTAGCATCAGGCTAACTGAACTGAATCCAGGTCGATAGGAACCAGAGAAACAGTTTTAACAGCTGGCCGTGTGTGTGTGTGTGTGTGTGTGTGTGTGTGTGCGCGCGCGCGCCAACCCACCTGACGGGGTCTGTTTTGTAGATGCGGGCAATCTCTGGCACTAGCGGGTCATCAGGATTCGGGTCACATAACAGAGAACAAATGGACAAAAGAACTGCAGAGAGAAAACAGAGACCACATTTGGAACAGAACCACTGCCATTGTAACCGCTGACTGCTGCAGCTATCAGCACCACCTGCTGTCAACATTCACCAACAAAACATCAACGGTCCTGATTTTGATTTATTCAGGGAATCATTTACACATTTCTGATGTTTTTCTTCCCATCTTTCTCTATGATGCTCCACTCCGCATAAAATTTAACCAATTTGTTTAACCGTGTTGTTTCTCTAATTTTGATTTGTTTTTGTTGATGCTGCCAATTGTTTTCTAAATGGTCCAATTTTCATTTTTAGCACCTCTGTAATAAACTAAACACATTTCGTTATGAAACAAGTTTAGTAGAAAACTGACCTTTAGTTATTATAGGTCTGAACATTTAACACCTTAGAAGACAACATCTAACGATTTGAATTGATTCATTTTTTTCTATTAAAATTTTGTTTTGGGACAAAAACGGGTTAAACTGCATCAAACCGAAAAAAAACTTGCATGTCTTTCTGTATTGTGATTTTAATTTACTTTTATTTTGAAAGGCTTCAGTGAAATGTTTAGCCTCGGAACAGACTAAGGTCCTGCAGGGGGCCACAAACGGCCCCAAACCACAGCTTGGACACGTCACTGGAGCAAAAACATCTGATGATGAAATTCTGTCAGATTTCAGGTAGAGTGTAACCGGGTCAGGTCTAGTCAGGTCGGCTCCGTGCCGGTTCCGGTCCGGCCCGTCCGTGTTCCGGTCGTGCCGGTTCCGGTCCGGACGCTCACCTTTAGAGATGGTGAGCGCCGGCGACCACTGGGACCGCAGGATGTCCAGGCAGATGCTGCCGTTGCTGTTGATGTTTGGGTGGTAGATTCTGGTGGTGAAGGCGACCTGGAAGAGGAGCAGACGGATCGGGTCAGAACCGGCGCCGACCCGGGCCGGGACGTACGTGCCGCTCTCACCTTGGGCGGCTTGAAGGGATAATCGGTCGGGAAGTGGATTGTGAGGAAGAACACGCCGCCCTGGTACGGACTGTCGGGCTGCAACAAAACCAGAACCGCAGCGTCAGTCCGGGTCACAAAACAAGCAGAGTCCTGATCCGGGTTCTGGTTCTGGTACTTACCGGACCCATGATGGTGGCCTGCCAGTGGAACACTAAAAACAGCAGAGCAGAATTAGATGAGCAGCAACAGAACAGAACCCAACAGAACCGGCCGGATCCAGACAGAACCAGCTGGACCTGGACAGAACAGAACCGGACGGAACCTTACTGTCTTCGCCGACGGGCCCGGCTGAGCATTGGGCCGGAGGGTCTCTGGACAGGTCCGTTAGCTCCTGCAGGAACAGAACCAGAACCACAGGTCAAAGGTTAACACATGAAGAAACAAGATTCCTGGGATCAGAACTCCTCTGATCCCAGCAGAACCACAGCTTTGATACCAGCAAACAGAACCGGACTAACTGTCGTCTTCTGGTTCTGATCCGTTCAGAACCACCAAACCAGAACCAGTTGGAGGTTCTGCTCCAGTCTGAACATTAGTAACCAAACTGGGTCGGATCGGGTCGATGCGTGAGCAGCAGCTATATTTACCCTGACAGGGACCGGATCGGGACAGACCGGCCCGCGGGTCGGCTGCTTATAGAACCAGCCGGCTCGGGTTTCCAGCCAAGCCGGGTGTGTGTGTGTGTGTGTGTCTGTGTGTGTGTGTCTGTGTGTGCGTGTGTGTGTGTGTGTTGGTATGTGACACATCGGATCAGAACACAGATTGTCTTTCAGGTCCAGCCGGGTTCAGCAGGTAGAGGTCCGGTCCGGCGGGTCGGGAATTCCCCTCTGGAGGTCCAAACATCTCAGCTGGACATCCAGAGGTTCTGCTGGGGCGGAACCACCGGGTCACATGACCTGATTCCATATTTGGTAACGTGACAGTAACGTCCAGGTCCAGATGAACCTCCAACCAGCCAGTCTTCCTTAGTAAGACCCAACAGAACCAGTACCAGACTGGATCCGGTAGGAGGTTCTGATGGTTCATCTTTGAACCAAAGAGAGACGTTTAGACCTGCAGCTAGACCGCTGGGTGGACTGGTTCTGTTCGGTCTGTTCACCTGCAGCACCTGTTGTGGAGCTGGCCTGTGATTGGTCCATAGCTGAAAGGGGCGGGACTAGCTCTGATGTTCATGGTTCCACATCACTAAGAAGAACCGAACCGAGCCGCGACCTGAGTTTGCTTCATTAGACCGGAACCAGCAGAGGTGGTTCAGGCTGAACACCTCTGGGCCGAACAGGCTGAACAGAACCACCGAACCTCCTGGACCGAATCTGGGCTGACATCTCAGAACCTGACCCGCAGCAACAACCCGGGCCTTTCCCTCCGTCCAGAACCGAACAGATACCGGCCAGTTGGAAGAGCAGGTTAACACCAGAAACAGGCTCCGAACCGAACCGAAACGGAACCGACCGGAGGAACAGGCTAACAGCAGCCAACAGCGAACTGGGAAACAGGCAGAAGTTGGCTTCTGATTCGCAGCCTCTTTAAAGGGCTGTTCCGCTGCTTTTTTACAAACCTGCAGCAGCTTGAACCGGTTCTGGTTCTGAACTACTGAGAGTGGATTGCTCTGAACCCATTCCTGTTTCCATCTGCTTACTTCAGGTCCCATTACAAATAATCCAAATCATTTTAAATTATTTAATAAAAGTCTTTAAAAGAAAGTTTACAATTTCTAAATCTGGAACTTAAAACGAATAGAACCAGATTTAAAACTATTTGGTCTGTTCAGACCTGGACCGAACCGGACCGTTCTCTAGAACCAGTTTCTGATCTGTGGAAGTTTTAGAAACTGTTACATCATTACACATCTTAAAATGTAACATTTAAAGTTTTTATGACCAGGCTTCAGGTGTTGGATCATAAGCCGGGTTCTCCAGAATCTGTAGTCTGTGTGTCATAACTCGAGTCAGGTTGGACCACTCTGAGTGTTTTGGGTTTTGAACACAGCTGATCAAATCTGGGCCTGAACCTTTAAAAACTGTGGAATGGCCCTTTACTGAAGCGCCGAATCAGAAGCTGACTTCGGCGTTGAGTTCTGAGGCTAATGATAAAGCTAAAACAAGCCGAGAGTTACCTTAGAAATCCGTTTTAAAGCCATTGTCTGTCAGAAGGGACCGGCTGTCGAGGAGGAAGTGGCGGAGGAGGAGGAGGAAAAGGAGGGCAGGCCAGCTAGCTGACGCTGACTAACTAGCATCTAGGACTCTGCTAGCTCCTGTGTTTCGCTGCACATGCGCTGCTTGGACTGAACCGGGTTCCGTTAAATGTGTTCCTGCTTCACCCACCAACAGTCCGTTAGCCCCGAACTCACACTGAGACCCCACAAACAAACCGGACCGACCCCAGCGGCTCAAAATGTCTTCCGTTACACACAGCAGCTGTCAGAGCACCGGGACAGGAGGGCTCACTCTGACGGAGATTCAATAACCGAGAGCAGGAGGTCTCACTCTGACGGAGATTGATTCCACTAAAAGATGGAGGAGGTCTCACTCTGATTGAAATATGATTTATTTCATTTTTCCCTTCTCTCTCCATTGCCCGTGCAAAGGGAAAAGAACTAAAAGATACCAAGAAATACACAAAAGAACATGGAAATAAAGTTTCTTAGTGAATGAAATCAGATAAAACCCATAGGGAGAAATTACTGAAGACAGATTCATTCAAAAAGATAATAAACTTATCAGATGAAAACATTTAGTTAAAATAACATTTAAAAAAATAGCAACCGTCTTTCATTGCTACTTTTGTTTTTAAAACAGCTTCAGATTGCTCAGTCCTTCTATTCTTCCTGAAGACTTAAAGATCAGGTCAGAAAATTAGACAAACACTAAATGTACTTCGGTGCAGCAGACTCAAAGTGTAACTAACATGTAATAACAAGCTTATTCCAGTGTGCTTCATTCATTGTCTAGAAATACATCTTCTTGTTTGGATATTAGTGATGGACATTATAGCATCAAACAATGAGAAAAACATAAACAATATCTTAGAGAAGCATAACTCAGAGGAAAATAACATCTTTATTGATCAAAAGGCTACAGAAATATGAAAACACAAAGACAATTTCTGATGCAGTTTTCATCAAATATGGCTGCATTCACTCGCGTTCATATTTGAATGGTACATGCTAAAAGCTACATTCATTAACGATGCGCGTGGGTGTGACGTCATCAGGGCGTCATCTTCAGCATGGTGCGTCTCTCACAATCAAAATGTCTGCATTTTTCTCCCTGAGCAGAAAAAAAACTACATTTTTATTTCACAAAAATAAAGTCAAATGTCTGTTTGATTTAACCCAGATTATGAATAGAAAAAACCTTTATTGTTCCATAGAGGGAAACAAAGCTAAATGGTTCAAATATATCAAAAAACATAACTAATAACAATAATAATACATGTATTGATAATATACTGTACAAGACATATATGTAAATTTAAACAGTTTTTTTTACTCAATAAAATGCTTGAATGTAACTAATCTGATCATCTCAGCATGTTTGATCATTTTATTGTATTTTATCTTTTGTCCTTTTTTAAAAGATGCATTTCTGTGAATATTTATTTAAATTTTTAAAAACAAACCGACGACTGGAGTAGGTTCTGCTCTCAAAGTGAACCCAGCAGAACAGAACCAGAACCAGGTCTGTCTCTGTGGTCTGTGCTGAAGGTTTGTTTTGGACAGATTGGTGTGTTTTTCTCCCTGTTTGCTATGTAAACAGTTTTCATTTGGAAAGTTGCAGTGAGTAGATCGTTCTGTGTTCCTGTGAGTTGGATCTGCAGAACGTTAACAGTGTGATCCTGCTGGTGAACTCACAGTCGCCGGACGCACAGCGAGCATTCGTTGGGGTAAGAGACGCCGTCGCTGCCACACACCGGGGAGTAATTCAGCGGACACGCCTGAGTGACGCTCATCCCAACACAGGAGGGCTGCAGAACGGAACCAGGTAAAAAACATCACAACATCAGGAGCCAAACTCAGGAGAGGTTCTGGTTCTGGAGGCCAGAAGGTCCAGGGTATTTACTCTGATGGTTGATTGTCTTGGTGGAGTTCTGCTCCAGCTGCAGGTCAGTCATTCTGCATCTGGTCAGGCTTCTTTAGAGGCCATTTAAGAGAAACTCAAGGTCATGATTGACCTGCAAACTGATCCAGAAACTGGTTCTGTCTGTTCAGAGGGTTCTGGTTCTGACCCGTTACAGCAGAGCATATTGAAAGCTATCATTGCTAAGCAGATGATTTTCTGTTCTATGTTTCTTTCACTTTGTGGATAAATTAAATAAAATTGTATTGTGCAGCTTATAAATTACTATTTCAAAAAAATATTTCACATGCAGATACAGAACCTAACTTTGCCAATATGTATCACAGGTAAATACTTTTGGTGTCAAATCATACATAATTAGATCCATAGAAATCAACTTTACTGATATCTTTGTTATTTTTTAAGATGGCCGCCATGAGGGTGCCCTAACCCAAACCCTTGCACTTAACGCACTGATTAGATAAAAGTGTCAAATCACACCAAACACCAGAGAAACCATAAATATTTGATTTATTTATATGTGTTTCCTTTTTCTGGTACCCTTTTTCCAAAATGGCCACCGTGATTTAAATGGAGAACATATCCATTATTACCATTATCGTTATTGTCAGAGAAGGGCACAACTAACCAAAAAGTTAGGCTTAGTAACTACTAAATAGCTGAACAAGAGTCCTAACTAAGGTCATGCTAACAGCTAAGCACATGAAAGAATTGGTGAATGCTAGTGCCAACCCCTAAGAATTAGCAGGAGCTAACAGTAGCTTAGCTCCTGCTAACGGTAGCTCCTGCTAAGCTACTGTTAATGTAGTCGTGAATCAACATGGACTGAAAATCATTTCTACACATTTGAAATGTTCTCAGGCAGAAACAGCTGGAGCTTTGGAGACGTTCTGTTAACAGTAAAGCTAACAGTAAAGCTAACAGCAAAGCTAACAGTAGAGCTAACAGCAAAGCTAACAGCAAAGCTAACAGTAAAGCTAACGGGTTTGGACATGAAGAGCGTCGCCGCTTTAAACCCAAAGCAGGAAACGCTTTGGGTCAAAACTGAGCAAATGAGAATTTGAAGAAACTGAAATAAAAATTCTCTTGTTTCTGTGATTATTCTGAAATTTAACAAACTGAAATAATTTTGGTAAAGTTGATGTGAGGGAAAACATGTCAGTAACAATAATGTGTGTAAAATGCAGTTTGCTCTGACAGGATGAAGGCGTCTGCACAACGCTACATGATGATGAAACTGTTTCACATTTCTTCCTGTAATTTATAAAGGATTTAAATTTTCCAACATGATGATGTTTCTTACCCTCCTGTGGAGCCTGGATTTGTCTTCAGCACCTGGAAAATATATGTAATGGCTTTTTTGTAGTTTGTTTGCTGAATATGGTCTTATCATTAAAAGGATTTCATTGAAGTCAATTAAACATCTTAAATAAGTATTTCAGGCCAAAGTTCCTGCTTCTGGTTTTACCTGCGCAGAGGAGAAGAGTCAGAGCGACGAGCGCCAGGGTCCTCAGAAACATCCTGGATGGATTTTATCCTGAAATAACCGCTGTGTCTGATTGGCTGCCGGGTTTTCTGTGCGCAGGGCCGGCTGCTTCAGCCTTTTACGAGTTCGTTGTTGTTGTGACGGCGGCTGCGGCCTTTTGTTCAGCACTTAATCTGCGGATCAACATTCTGTCTGCGGTGAAATATCGCTGACAGAGCGAAAAATCTCCCAAGATTGAGGGATAGAAAAACAAGTCTGGCTGAAAGCAGGTCAGAACCTCAGCAGAAGGATTTAAAAACAGCAATCATTTTGTTTCTTCTTTCTTTGGGTTTTCAACAGCAAAAAACATGAATGTAACAATTCAAAAGTGATTGAAGCACATAAACAGACTTTGTTTAAGCCGTTTCCCACCGTTCTGCTGAATCTCCTGGGCTAAGCCGAGACAGTCTTCTTTTGCTCAATACTTTTAAAGCAGCAAAAAGTTCCTCATCATAATTTTCACCAAAGCAGTGATGGAAGAAAGCAGGCTGTGAAAACGCATGTTGAATGTTTTTCCACCTGATGGAACCGAGATGAAGACGACTTTAAGTCTGTTATAGTGACTATAACAGACAATAATATAATAAAGATAATCCTATTAATTTCTGCTCACAGTCTCAGACAACCAGATTTCAGAGACACGAGAGCAGCGATGTGAGCCGCTCTGAACTTTGACCCCCCAGTGTTGGACTGAATCATGACCAGGTCGTCATTTTTCCTTCTTTACAACCAAACAGAGATTTGAAGTTGCTGGGAAACCTGGTAGAATCTTGATTAAATGATCATTTCATGGTCAGAAAAAGTAAAATCAGAAATCTTTGGATTGTTATATTGATTCAATATTAGATAAAAGGTCAAATATAGTTCATGATTTCAAAGTGAAACCTGTTGTACTGTGGTTCAGATCGACCCTGCTGGCATTTCTGGACAACCAAACTAAAAATTAATCCGGAAATAATGAATGGTAAGGATAATTAAATACATTCAGAGGTCTTATAATTAATGTGTGTAAACATGCAGTTTTTCAATTGAAATCAAGTGATTTCAATTGATAAGTATAGATTTGAATTAAATTTGAATTTATTTAAAAAATAATAGTTGATGAAGTTAATCTGTTTCTCCTCAGGTTCCTCAGAGGTCTGTGTTTGGATAACAAAAATTCCACAATACTGAAACTTTCTGCTGATATTGGATTTTTACTCCTCAGGTCCGGTTCTGAAGAATTTGTTGGACGGAATAAATTCTGACATAAATAAACTGAACATTTGGGATGATCAAACAAACACTAATAGTTATTTCTTGATGATAAAGCTGAAACAATTATAATAGTAAATCCTAGGATTATTCACGCAGACAATCAAATTGATACTGAAAGACTCAATGGAAACAGATCTTCATGCACTACTCCGTCCGAACTGCAGGTGGCACCATCGGAGCTCAGGCTCCCCATGAATCTGGCGGAAATGCATCTGTTTGGAGACAAGAAAGAAGAAGAAAGAGCAGCAGCCGCCAGCCGATGTGCTTGTGGCGTCGCTTTGGGTTCGCGTTTCAGGTTCGGTTCGTGGTTCGTAGCTTTCGCGGTTTGGTCCGAGCTGGACCTGAAAGTACGACCAGGACGAAGGTAAGCAGGAAGTGAGGGAGAGGCCACAGGAAGTGATTACAAACCTCATCGATTTGCTAACGGATGCTAGCTGATGCTAGTTTAGCTTCAGTGCTCAGAAAAAATGAACTGATCAGGAGCTGATCACCAATTCCCGATAACCTGCTCAATAATGCCGGCCACTTGCGCATGCTCAGTGCGCTCGTTCTGCTCTGCGGCTTTAAAACCTTTTATTGAAACAATTAAAGAAACGTGTAGAAAAGTGTTATTACTCTGTTTTCACACATATTCATGAACTTTGAGCTCAGGTTGAGCTAACTGGTCCGTGGCAGGTTCTGTCCTCCTGACCCGCAGGTTGCAACCTGTGGTTCCGGTTCTACACAGAGCAGCAGCCTGGCCCAAAAGCACAGTTACTACCATCCAGTGAATTACAATATCATTGCACAGTCGGTTTATTGTACGACCTTCGTAAAAAGTGATGAATCTTTTCCAGTTTTTATTTCTTTTCCGTGTTTTGATCCGTATGTTGCTCTCTATGCTGCAGAACGTACCATGACTGATCCCAGGCTGCAGGTATGATCATTGATCACATATGGCTTGTTTTGATTTGACAGATAATCAGTACGATGAAGATGATGATGAAATCACTCCTGATCTGTGGCAGGAAGCCTGTTGGATCGTCATCAGGTAAGTTCACCTGAGGTCATGTGACTGTTGCTGTGTTCACTGATCATGTGGTCATTAATGATGTTGATCGATCATGGATCAATAACTGAGGTGGAAGATGTTTCTGGCTAACCCACCTGAGAGATTGAGATTTAATCTCCCAGCTCTTATTTTGAAATCCCTCTCTCCAGCTCTTATTTTGAAATCCCTCTTTCCAGCTCTTATTTTGAAATTCCCTCTCTCCAGCTCTTATTTTGAAATTCCCCCTTCCAGCTCTTATCTTGAAATTCCCCTCTCCAGCTCTTATTTTGAAATTCCCCTCTCCAGCTCTTATTTTGAAATTCCCCTTTCCAGCTCTTATTTTGAAATCCCTCTCTCCAGCTCTTATTTTGACGAGAAGGGCCTGGTGCGGCAGCAGCTGGACTCCTTTGATGAGTTCATCCAGATGTCGGTCCAGCGGATCGTGGAGGACGCTCCGCCCATCGACCTGCAGGCCGAGGCGCAGCACACCTCAGGGGGTGGAGGAGCCGGTGAGTCCAGAACCAGGAGAGGTGACATCACGGTGACATCATCATGACATCACTGCCTGTGTTTCAGCCGCGTTACCTGCTGAAGTTCGAGCAGATCTACCTGTCCAAGCCGACCCACTGGGAGCGGGACGGCGCTCCGTCCCCCATGATGCCCAACGAGGCCCGGCTCCGGAACCTGACGTAGGTCCACCTGACCCGGTTCTGACCCGGTCCGAAACCGGAGCCCGGTACTGACCCGTCCGACCCGTCTCCTCAGGTACTCGGCGCCGCTGTACGTTGACATCACTAAGACGATCATCAAGGAGGGGGAGGAGCAGCTGCAGACGCAGCATCAGAAGACATTCATTGGTAAAATTCCCATCATGCTCCGCTCCACCTACTGCCTGCTGAGCGGCCTGACCGACCGCGACCTGTGCGAGCTCAACGAGTGTCCGTTGGACCCGGGCGGCTACTTCATCATCAACGGCTCCGAGAAGGTAGGCCGTGACATCACTTCCCCTCCCCGGTTCCCGACTGGAGCCTGAGCTGTCGGCGGTTCCAGGTGTTGATCGCGCAGGAGAAATGGCCACCAACACGGTCTACGTCTTCGCCAAGAAGGACTCAAAGTACGCGTACACGGGCGAGTGCCGGTCCTGCCTGGAGAACTCGTCCCGGCCCACCAGCACCATCTGGGTCAGCATGATGGCCCGCGGAGGACAGGTGAGTCCCGCCGCCGCACGGGCCCTGCAGCCCGCAGGCGACGCTCTCATGGACGCTGCGTCTGCCTCAGGGGGTGAAGAAGAGCGCCATCGGGCAGCGCATCGTGTCCACGCTGCCGTACATCAGACAGGAAGTGCCCATCATCATCGTGTTCCGGGCGCTGGGCTTCGTGTCCGACAGAGACATCCTGGAGCACATCATCTACGACTTCGACGACCCGGAGATGATGGAGATGGTAAGCCGCCGCCGGCCCGCCGTTCTGCTACCGTGGTGACCAGAGCGTGTCAACCCGCACGCTGCGCCCGCAGGTGAAGCCGTCGCTGGACGAGGCGTTTGTGATCCAGGAGCAGAACGTGGCACTGAACTTCATCGGGTCCAGAGGTGCCAAGCCCGGCGTGACGAAGGAGCGGCGCATCAAGTACGCCAAGGAAGTCCTACAGAAGGAGATGCTGCCGCACGTCGGCGTCAGCGACTTCTGCGAGACCAAGAAGGCCTACTTCCTGGGGTGAGTGCACGGCGGCGCCACGCCCGGACCGCTGTGAGAGCCCTGGTTCTGATCTGTGTTTGCCATTTCAGGTACATGGTCCACCGGCTGCTCCTCGCCGCTCTGGGCCGGCGGGAGCTGGACGACAGGGATCACTATGGCAACAAGAGGCTGGACCTGGCTGGACCGCTGCTGGCCTTCCTGTTCAGGGGGTGCGACTTCTCGCCCGGCTTCTCGTTCGGATTCTCACCGGCTTCTAGCCCGGCTTCTAGCCCGGCTTCTAGCTCGGCTTCTAGGCTTCTAGCTCGGCTTCTAGCTCGGCTTCTAGGCTTCTAGCTCGGCTTCTAGCTCGGCTTCTAGCTCGGCTTCTAGCTCGGCTTCTAGGCTTCTAGCGGCTTCTAGCTTCTAGCTTCTAGCTCGGCTAGGCTTCTAGCCCGGCTTCTAGCTCGGCTTCTAGCTCGGCTTCTAGGCTTCTAGCTCGGCTTCTAGCTCGGCTTCTAGCTCGCTTCTAGGCTTCTAGCTCGGCTTCTAGCTCGGCTTCTAGCTCGGCTTCTAGCCCGGCTTCTAGCCCGGCTTCTAGCTCGGCTTCTAGCTCGGCTTCTAGCTCGGATTCTAGGCTTCTAGCTCGGCTTCTAGCTCGGCTTCTAGCTCGGCTTCTAGCTCGGCTTCTAGCTCGGCTTCTAGCTCGCTTCTAGGCTTCTAGCCCGGCTTCTAGCTCGGCTTCTAGCTCGGCTTCTAGGCTTCTAGCTCGGCTTCTAGGCTTCTAGCTCGGCTTCTAGCTCGGCTTCTAGCTCGGCTTCTAGCTCGCTTCTAGGCTTCTAGCTCGGCTTCTAGCTCGGCTTCTAGCTCGGCTTCTAGGCTTCTAGCTCGGCTTCTAGCTCGGCTTCTAGCTCGGCTTCTAGGCTTCTAGCTCGGCTTCTAGCTCGGCTTCTAGCTCGGCTTCTAGCCCGGCTTCTAGCCCGGCTTCTAGCTCGGCTTCTAGCTCGGCTTCTAGGCTTCTAGCTCGGCTTCTAGGCTTCTAGCTCGGCTTCTAGGCTTCTAGCTCGGCTTCTAGGCTTCTAGCTCGGCTTCTAGCTCGGCTTCTAGCTCGGCTTCTAGGCTTCTAGCTCGGCTTCTAGGCTTCTAGCCCGGCTTCTAGCTCGGCTTCTAGCTCGGCTTCTAGGCTTCTAGCTCGGCTTCTAGGCTTCTAGCTCGGCTTCTAGCTCGGCTTCTAGCTCGGCTTCTAGGCTTCTAGCTCGGCTTCTAGGCTTCTAGCTCGGCTTCTAGCTCGGCTTCTAGCTCGGCTTCTAGCTCGCTTCTAGGCTTCTAGCTCGGCTTCTAGCTCGGCTTCTAGCTTCTAGCCCGGCTTCTAGCTCGGCTTCTAGCTCGGCTTCTAGGCTTCTAGCTCGGCTTCTAGCTCGGCTTCTACTCGGCTTCTAGCCCGGCTTCTAGCCCGGCTTCTAGCTCGCTTCTAGCTCGGCTTCTAGCTCGGCTTCTAGGCTTCTAGCCCGGCTTCTAGCTCGGCTTCTAGCTCGGCTTCTAGGCTTCTAGCTCGGCTTCTAGGCTTCTAGCTCGGCTTCTAGCTCGGCTTCTAGCTCGGCTTCTAGCTCGGCTTCTAGGCTTCTAGCTCGGCTTCTAGCTCGGCTTCTAGCTCGCTTCTAGGCTTCTAGCCCGGCTTCTAGCTCGGCTTCTAGCTCGGCTTCTAGGCTTCTAGCTCGGCTTCTAGCTCGGCTTCTAGCTCGGCTTCTAGCTCGGCTTCTAGGCTTCTAGCTCGCTTCTAGCTCGGCTTCTAGCTCGTTCTAGGCTTCTAGCTCGGCTTCTAGGCTTCTAGCTCGGCTTCTCGCTCGATTCTCGCTCGGATTCTCGCTCAGATTCTAGGCTTCTAGCTCGGCTTCTAGCCCGGCTTCTAGCTCGGCTTCTAGCTCGGCTTCTAGGCTTCTAGCCCGGCTTCTAGCTCGGATTCTAGGCTTCTAGCTCGGCTTCTAGCTCGGCTTCTAGCTCGGCTTCTAGCTCGGCTTCTAGGCTTCTAGCCCGGCTTCTAGCTCGGCTTCTAGCTCGCTTCTAGCTTCTAGCTCGGCTTCTAGCTCGGCTTCTAGCTCGGCTTTCTAGCTCGGCTTCTAGGCTTCTAGCTCGGCTTCTAGCTCGGCTTCTAGCTCGGCTTCTAGGCTTCTAGCTCGGCTTCTAGCTCGGCTTCTAGCTCGGCTTCTAGCTCGGCTTCTAGCTTCTAGCCCGGCTTCTAGCTCGGATTCTAGGCTTCTAGCTCGGCTTCTAGCTCGGCTTCTAGCTCGGCTTCTAGCTCGGCTTCTAGGCTTCTAGCTCGGCTTCTAGCTCGGCTTCTAGCCCGGCTTCTAGCTCGGCTTCTAGCCCGGCTTCTAGCCCGCTTCTAGCCCGGCTTCTAGCTCGGCTTCTAGCTCGGCTTCTAGCTCGGCTTCTAGGCTTCTAGCTCGGCTTCTAGGCTTCTAGCTCGGCTTCTAGGCTTCTAGCCCGGCTTCTAGCTCGGCTTCTAGCTCGGCTTCTAGGCTTCTAGCTCGCTTCTAGCTCGGCTTCTAGCTCGGCTTCTAGGCTTCTACTCGGGCTTCTAGCTCGGCTTCTAGCTCGGCTTCTAGCCCGGCTTCTAGCCCGGCTTCTAGCTCGCTTCTAGCTCGGCTTCTAGCTCGGATTCTAGGCTTCTAGCTCGGCTTCTAGCTCGGCTTCTAGCTCGGCTTCTAGGCTTCTTCTAGCCCGGCTTCTAGCTCGGCTTCTAGCTCGGCTTCTAGGCTTCTAGCTCGGCTTCTAGGCTTCTAGCTCGGCTTCTAGCTCGGCTTCTAGCTCGGCTTCTAGCTCGGCTTCTAGGCTTCTAGCTCGGCTTCTAGCTCGGCTTCTAGCTCGCTTCTAGGCTTCTAGCTCGCTTCTAGCTCGGCTTCTAGCTCGGCTTCTAGGCTTCTAGCTCGGCTTCTAGCTCGGCTTCTAGCTCGGCTTCTAGCCCGCTTCTAGCCCGGCTTCTAGCTCGGCTTCTAGCTCTCGGCTTCTAGCTCGCTTCTAGCTCGGCTTCTAGTCTTCTAGCTCGGCTTCTAGGCTTCTAGCTCGGCTTCTCTTTCTAGCTCTTCTAGCTTCTAGCCGGCTTCTAGGCTTCTAGCTCGGCTTCTAGCTCGGCTTCTAGGCTTCTAGCTCGGCTTCTAGGCTTCTAGCTCGGCTTCTAGGCCGGCTTCTAGCTCGGCTTCTAGGCTTCTAGCTCGGCTTCTAGCTCGGCTTCTAGCTCGGCTTCTAGCTCGGCTTCTAGGCTTCTAGCTCGGCTTCTAGCTCGGCTTCTAGCTCGGCTTCTAGCCCGGCTTCTAGCCCGGCTTCTAGCTCGGCTTCTAGCTCGGCTTCTAGCTCGGCTTCTAGGCTTCTAGCCCGGCTTCTAGCTCGGCTTCTAGCTCGGCTTCTAGGCTTCTAGCTCGGCTTCTAGGCTTCTAGCTCGGCTTCTAGCTCGGCTTCTAGCTCGGCTTCTAGGCTTCTAGCTCGGCTTCTAGCTCGGCTTCTAGCTCGGCTTCTAGGCTTCTAGCCCGGCTTCTAGCTCGGCTTCTAGCTCGGCTTCTAGGCTTCTAGCTCGGCTTCTAGCTCGGCTTCTAGCTCGGCTTCTAGGCTTCTAGCTCGGCTTCTAGCTCGGCTTCTAGCTCGGCTTCTAGGCTTCTAGCTCGGCTTCTAGCTCGGCTTCTAGGCTTCTAGCTCGGCTTCTCGCTCGGATTCTCGCTCGGATTCTCGCTCAGATTCTAGGCTTCTAGCTCGGCTTCTAGCCCGGCTTCTAGCTCGGCTTCTAGCTCGGCTTCTAGGCTTCTAGCCCGCTTCTAGCTCGGATTCTAGGCTTCTAGCTCGGCTTCTAGCTCGGCTTCTAGCTCGGCTTCTAGCTCGGCTTCTAGGCTTCTAGCCCGGCTTCTAGCTCGGCTTCTAGCTCGGCTTCTAGGCTTCTAGCTCGGCTTCTAGCTCGGCTTCTAGCTCGGCTTCTAGCTCGGCTTCTAGGCTTCTAGCTCGGCTTCTAGCTCGGCTTCTAGCTCGGCTTCTAGGCTTCTAGCTCGGCTTCTAGCTCGGCTTCTAGCTCGGCTTCTAGCTCGGCTTCTAGGCTTCTAGCCCGGCTTCTAGCTCGGATTCTAGGCTTCTAGCTCGGCTTCTAGCTCGGCTTCTAGCTCGGCTTCTAGCTCGGCTTCTAGCTCGGCTTCTAGCTCGGCTTCTAGGCTTCTAGCTCGGCTTCTAGCTCGGCTTCTAGCCCGGCTTCTAGCTCGGCTTCTAGCCCGGCTTCTAGCCCGGCTTCTAGCCCGGCTTCTAGCTCGGCTTCTAGCTCGGCCGTCCCTCCTTCTCCTCAGGGTAACTCTAGTTCCCGTCTGCAGGATGTTCAAGAACCTCCTGAAGGAGATCCGGATCTACGCCCAGAAGTTCATCGACCGAGGGAAGGACTTCAACCTGGAGCTGGCCATCAAGACGCGGATCATCTCCGACGGACTCAAGTACTCCCTGGCCACCGGCAACTGGGGTGACGTCAAGAAGGCCCACCAGGCCCGCGCCGGCGTGTCCCAGGTAGGCGCCGCCACGGCCCCGCGCCTCTTGTCTGTCTCCATGGTAACCCCTGCCGCTTTCTAGGTGCTGAACCGGCTCACATTCGCCTCCACGCTGTCTCACCTGCGCCGGGTCAATTCCCCCATCGGCCGAGACGGAAAGCTGGCCAAGCCCAGGCAGCTGCACAACACGCTGTGGGGGATGGTGTGCCCCGCCGAGACGCCCGAGGTAGGTTCCTGATTGGTTCCCGACTGGTTCCTGATTGGTTCCTGATTGGTTCCTGACTGGTTCCTGACTGGTTCCTGATTGGTTCCTGATTGGTTCCTGATTGGTTCCTGATTGGTTCCTGATTGGTTCCTGACTGGTTCCTGATTGGTTCCTGACTGGTTCCTGATTGGTTCCTGACTGGTTCCTGATTGGTTCCTGACTGGTTCCTGACTGGTTCCTGCCTGGTTCCTGATTGGTTCCTGATTGGTTCCTGATTGGTTCCTGACTGGTTCCTGCCTGGTTCCTGACTGGTTCCTGCCTGGTTCCTGACTGGTTCCTGCCTGGTTCCTGATTGGTTCCTGACTGGTTCCTGCCTGGTTCCTGACTGGTTCCTGCCTGGTTCCTGATTGGTTCCTGACTGGTTTCTGCCTGGTTTGCAGGGCCGCTGTGGGTCTAGTGAAGAACCTGGCCCTCATGGCCTACATCTCGGTCGGCTCGCAGCCGTCTCCCATCCTGGAGTTCCTTGAGGAGTGGAGCATGGAAAACCTGGAGGAGATTTCCCCGGCTGCCATTGCCGAGTCAGTCGCCTAGCTTTGCCTGGAGATTCGGCGTTCCCGGCGTCTTTCTGATCCGTGTCTTCATCCGTGTTTTCCCATTTCAGTGCTACAAAGATCTTCGTGAACGGCTGCTGGGTGGGGATCCACAAAGACCCGGAGCAGCTGATGAACACGCTGAGGAAGCTCCGCAGGCAGATGGACATCATCGTGTCAGAGGTAAGCCCCGCCCTCCTTTCCCCTCCGACACCTGGGGACAAGCCGAGCCTTCCTGACGATTCGATTCTTCCAGGTGTCGATGATCCGAGACATCCGGGAGCGAGAGATCCGGATCTACACGGACGCCGGCCGGATCTGCCGACCGCTGCTGATCGTAGAGAAGCAGAAGCTGCTGCTGAAGAGGCGTCACATCGACCAGCTGAAGGAGCGAGAGTACAACAACTACAGGTGAGCCAGACACACCTGCCCGGGCTGACGGGCCAGCCTCAGCCTCTGATGATCCTCCTGGCGCTTAGCTGGCAGGACCTGGTGGCGAGCGGCGTGGTGGAGTACATCGATACCCTGGAGGAGGAAACCGTCATGCTCGCCATGACCCCTGATGACCTCCAGGAGAAGGGCGTGGCCTACTGCTCCACCTACACCCACTGTGATCCACCCATCCATGATCCTGGGAGTCTGCGCCTCCATCATCCCGTTCCCCGACCACAACCAGGTACCGGCCGGCGTTTCCGTCCAGAACCGGGCAGGTTCTCTATGTTCTGACCCGTTTTCCTGCGCGGTCCGATCCCCGCCCAGTCTCCCAGGAACACGTACCAGTCCGCCATGGGGAAGCAGGCCATGGGTCTACATCACCAACTTCCACGTGAGGATGGACGCTGGCCCACGTGCTGTACTACCCCCAGAAGCCGCTGGTCACCACGCGCTCCATGGAGTACCTGCGCTTCCGGGAGCTGCCAGCAGGTGAGGCTGCCGCCACAGGGTTTGACCCGTTACCGGGGGAAAGGCGGTTCTGCTGCCGCTGACCCGCGACGACTAATTGGATTTAAAGAGTTTAAAATTACTCCAGATTTTTTGTTGCCCCACTGAGGCTTTTCATTCATTAATATGACACAATAATAATTTAATTCATTTCAAATAAGAAAATCAACATTTTATTAGCCAAGCCAATGATTACTTCAGCGAATGTCTGATCAGATGTAGCAAACGATGCGTCTGGAAAGCCCAGCCCTCTCTGACGGTTGATCGGCCGATTATTGATCTGATTGATCATTTCATCTCGAGAAGGAAAGTTGTTTTCCTGAAACCTGGAATTTTTGTCGTCCGTCTTTCAGGAATCAACTCCATCGTCGCCATCGCCTCCTACACCGGCTACAACCAGGAGGACTCGGTCATCATGAACCGCTCGGCTGTGGACCGCGGCTTCTTCAGGTGAGTGGCGACCAGAACCTTTAAGGCCCGGTCCGTTTCCATCCTCTAAACGGACCTGCATTTCCCTGCAGGTCCGTTTTCTACCGGTCCTACAAGGAGCAGGAGTCCAAGAAGGGCTTCGACCAGGAGGAAATCTTCGAGAAGCCGACCCGCGAGACGTGTCAGGGTGAGCGCCGCTTCCTGAACGGCTCGGTCCAAACCCGATCCTGGCTCTAACAGACTCCTGGCTCTAACAGGGATGAGGCACGCCATCTACGACAAGCTGGACGACGACGGGCTGATTGCGCCCGGCGTCCGCGTGTCCGGGGAGGACGTGATCATCGGAAGACGGTGACGCTGCCGGAGAACGAGGACGAGCTGGACAGCACCAACCGCCGCTACACCAAGAGGGACTGCAGCACCTTCCTGCGGACCAGCGAGACCGGCATCGTGGACCAGGTCATGGTGACGCTCAACCAGGAGGGATACAAGTTCTGCAAGATCCGGGTGAGCGCCGCCGCCCTGCTTACCGTGGTGACCCAGCACTAGAACACTCGCTGATCCCGGTTCTGACCCGCAGGTCCGATCAGTCCGGATCCCTCAGATCGGAGACAAGTTCGCCAGCCGACACGGCCAGAAAGGAACCTGTGGGATCCAGTACCGACAGGAGGTAGGCGGGGCCAGAGAGTCTGGATGAGGTAACGAATCAGAGCAGCAGGGGGGGTCAGGACAGGTGAGTTGATCAGCTACAGGTCAGGACAGGTGAGTTGGTCAGCTACAGGTCAGGACAGGTGAGTTGGTCAGCTACAGGTCAGGACAGGTGAGTTGGTCAGCTGCAGGTCAGGACAGGTGAGTTGGTCAGCTACAGGTCAGGACAGGTGAGTTGATCAGCTACAGGTCAGGACAGGTGAGTTGATCAGCTGCAGGTCAGGACAGGTGAGTTGGTCAGCTACAGGTCAGGACAGGTGAGTTGATCAGCTACAGGTCAGGACAGGTGAGTTGATCAGCTACAGGTCAGGACAGGTGAGTTGATCAGCTACAGGTCAGGACAGGTGAGTTGATCAGCTACAGGGGGGTCAGGGTTAATTGGCTCTTCTGGTCATTAAATGTGACCTTGTGTTTTATTTTGAAGGACATGCCGTTCACCTGTGAAGGAATCACACCTGACATCATCATCAACCCTCACGCCATCCCGTCCAGAATGACAGTCGGCCATCTTATCGAGTGTCTGCAGGGAAAAGTAAGCTGGCTCCGCCCACCGCCGAGCCTCTGTGCTTTACGCCCCGAGCGTTGACTGCCAGGCTGTCGCTCCTTTCAGGTGTCGGCTAACAAAGGTGAGATCGGCGACGCCACGCCATTCAACGACGCCGTCAACGTGCAGAAAGTGTCCAACCTGCTGTCCGAGTACGGGTACCACCTGAGAGGAAATGAGGTCAGAGGCCCTGATGCATTCTGGGAGGTTGAAACCTGCCCAGGTGACCCAGGTGTGTGACTGTGGCTGCGTCACCAGGTTCTATACAACGGCTTCACGGGGAGGAAGCTGACGTCCCAGATCTTCATCGGGCCGACCTACTACCAGCGGCTGAAGCACATGGTGGATGATAAGATCCACTCCCGGGCCCGCGGGCCGGTCCAGATCCTGAACCGCCAGCCGATGGAGGGCCGCTCCCGGTGAGTTCCCGCCCCTCGCCGCCTCAGCTGAGTCCGCGCCGCGCTAATCTCGCCCGTCTCCCCAGCGACGGCGGGCTGCGTTTTCGGGGAGATGGAGCGGGATTGCCAGATCGCCCACGGCGCCGCCCAGTTCCTCCGGGAGCGTCTGTTCGAGGCGTCCGACCCGTACCAGGTCCACGTCTGCAACCTGTGCGGCCTGATGGCCATCGCCAACACCAGGACGCACACCTACGAGTGTCGGGGCTGCCGCAACAAGACGCAGGTAGACCCGGTTCAGGACCGGCCGATCGCTGCCTGCGCTCCGGTTCTGACCGTTTCTGGTTCTGACCCGTTTCTGGTTCTGACCCGTTTCCGGTTCTGACCCGTTTCTGGTTCTGGTCAGATCTCTCTGGTCCGGATGCCGTACGCCTGCAAACTGCTGTTCCAGGAACTGATGTCCATGAGCATCGCGCCTCGAATGATGACCTCATAGAGGGCTCAGCCAATCAGCTGCGGACAGGAAGTGACATCAACGTGAAGAGGAGAAACTAGATCTTTGTTCTTTTTGTTGTAGTAAATAAATGTGTTTTTCCAACATGCGTGGTTCGGTTCTGATTGGTCCAAACACATCGTCATGGCAACAAGGTGGGAGTCACAGCCGAGTGCCAAGATGGAGGTTCAGCCCTGATGCATTCTGGGAGTCCGATCTCCAAGGTTGAGAGGTGGGGTCACCTGGGCAGGTCAGGGGTCACCTGGAGCGGTCAGGGGTCATCTGGAGAGGTCAAGGGTCACCAGGCAGGTCAGGGGTCACCTGGAGCGGTCAGGGGTCATCTGGAGAGGTCAAGGGTCACCAGGCAGGTCAGGGGTCACCTGGAGCGGTCAGGGGTCATCTGGAGAGGTCAAGGGTCACCAGGCAGGTCAGGGTCACCTGGAGCGGTCAGGGGTCATCTGGAGAGGTCAAGGGTCACCAGGCAGGTCAGGGGTCACCTGGAGCGGTCAGGGGGTCATCTGCGCAGGTCGGCCGGCCATCAGGAGGCTTTTCATTCATATAAAAAACTGTATTAGAAACTGTTTAGGGTTTATTTCAAATGTAAAAGAGGAAAAGAAGGAAGAGAAGAAGATGGAGGTCAGATGGAGGTCAGATGGAGGTCAGATGGAGGTCAGATGGAGGTCAGGATGGAGAGAACGAGAAACCATGGCAACAAACATCCAAACGTCTCTAAACTGTTTATGGAGGAAATGAAGAGAAGATGCATCATGAATCCAAAACCACATTATGGGTCAGAGGTCAGGTTTGGGGTTGAGCTGTGAAATGAGTTCAGGTCACAGATCTGCTGATTGTTGGGGTCAAAGGTCAGATTGAAAAAAAAAAGCAAAATGAATGGAAGTCAATGCAAAGTCCCTGAGGAGACAAGACGCTGTGTGTGTGTGTGTGTGCAGGTGTGTTTGTGTGTGTATATGTGTGTGTGTATATGTGTGTGTGTGTGTGTGTGTGTGTGTGTGTGTGTGTGTGTGTGTGTGTGTGTGTGTGTGTGTGTGTGTGTGTGTGTGTGTGTGTGTGTTAGGTGAATGTAAATTATGTCCTCTGATCAGCAGGTGAAACGCGTCGGCATTTAAACTTGATTTTAAGAACTTGAGAAAATCTGGAAGTGAGATTTGTTTATTATTTGCAGTAAATAATAAAGTTAACGCCTAAAAGTTCGGAATCACTTTTCTTTTTCTATTGCAAATAAACAGCCTGGTTTATTAAAGTTCATGGCTGTGCCGTTTTCCTCTCCATCAGTCATAATTAGCAACACGCTTCAGCAAAACTCAGCAACTTTCAACTGAACCAGGACTGAAATGGGTTGGAGCCCCAAAGACTCCAACCTCACTGTGCAGTGACGCATATGAACCTGTTGGGGGCGATATACTCTTATTTCACGTTGTGCTGTTGGAACATGGTGGGAAACAAAATGGTGGAAGTTAATGCCTTAGCATTAGCTTCTGCTGAATACCAAGTTGGGTTAGCATCTATTAAATATTGTGACTTGTTTGCAGTTATATGCTATGCATAGTTTACATTATTAATTATATAATGTAACATGATTGTGTGACTTCTTCCCCCACACACAGTACACAGCGGAGACCAGTTGGGTAAATTTCTGTAATGAGTGTCAACAATAACAAAAACACAGTGAGCTCCCCTACTGGTCCACATTGGGTACTGCAACAAAACTCCACGTTAGTCTCAGCACACAACCTCCACTACTGTTCAGAAAGGAACTGGACTTGATGACCTACCACAGTAGAGTTCCTGACAGACTGTGTAGAATCTGCAGTTCTTCCTCCTTTTATAGGCAACCAGTAGGGGGCGCCAAAAAAACACTCATCACAGGACAACCATGAAACCCATACTAGCAGAATTTAAACTGAACCATTTCAACTATGTTACAATTGTACATAAGTACTAAAAGGTGGCCTGAAACATTTTGGTGCAAAACTTGATTTATTCTGGAAAGAGGAAGTCTTTTATTTTGATGAATGGTTAACAGGATCTGGTTTAGTCTTTCGTCACTGTTTTGTCTTCTATTGATTTCGGTTGCTACAAAACAAACTGCTATTGCCGGTTTTAGCTGCCGCTGTTCAATCAAGACCTGAACAGAAAATGAACAGCAAGCACATCAGAACCTCCGTTTTGATTTAAAAATCTTTCGCTATGTAATATTTGTGTTGCTGTTGCAAGTTACATTAATATGTTGATATAACACATTAGCATGTTGATATAAAATGTTAGCATGTTGTTACAACACGTTAGCATGTTGTTACAACACGTTAGCACGTTGATATAACACATTAGCATCTTGATATAACATATTAGCATCTTGATATAACACATTAGCATCTTGATATAACACATTAGCATCTTGATATAACACGTTAGCATCTTGATATAGCACGTCAGCATGTTGTTACAACACGTTAGCATGTTGTTACAACATGTTAGCATGTTGATATAACATGTTAGTATGTTTTATATAACATGTTAGCATGTTGTTACAACACGTTAGCATGTTGTTACAACACGTTAGCATGTTGATATAACATGTTAGTATCTTTTATATAACATGTTAGCATGTTGTTACAACACGTTAGCATGTTGTTACAACACGTTAGCATGTTGATATAACATGTTAGTATGTTTTATATAAAATGTTAGCATGTTGTTACACGTTAGCATGTTGTTACAACACGTTAGCATGTTGATATAACATGTTGGTATGTTTTATATAAAATGTTAGCATGTTGTTACAACACATTAGCATGTTGATATAACATATTAGCATGTTGGGATAGCACATTAGTGGTGCTAATGTTTTTAGTACGTTAGGGTTAGCGCAGCTAGCTTCTTAATTAGCAGTGTCTGGAAGACAGTCATGTTGGACCTTCAGCAGCTTCCTCTTATTTTTCTTCAACTTTATTTCGTTTTGCTTTACAGAAACAAAATGATGATCTCATTGTTTCCAGTGATGTGGTGAAATTCATGGTGGATTCTGTGATACTGATATGAAAGCATCCCAGACCATGACACTTCCACCTCCGTGCTGCTTGGTTTGTCTCATGTTCTGGTGTCCAAGTAAAAAAGAATCATGTTGTGGAGAGCAGCGTTTCCCCTCCAGGTTTCTGAAGGTGAACTTGTGTAACCTGTGCCACCTGTTGGCTCCACCCGCTGGGTAAAGATGGAGCGTATAAAGGTGTTGGTGCAGAAACCTTCAGCAGAGCTCTGATTGGGCTGTTGGAGTGTGCGCTAAGAAATCACGTTTTCTGTTGGTTTGGAGTTTTATCTGAAACTGAGTGTCATTTTAATGTCTTAATATTTTGAATATTTGAATATTTGAATATGCTGCATGTCTGGATGCTGCTGTGGCCACACAGGATTTAAGGTTTTTCTACATCATCCAGCTGCATGAGAGCGTGACGTCGTTTCAGGTAGTTTATTGGTTTTTATCCATCTTATTTTGAGAATTAAAATAAATCATAAGTAGAAGTGTCTGGTCGTTAAGATTTCAATACCTGGTAGTTTCAGGTGTACTGCCTCCTGCAGTCCTTTTCTGGGTGCAGTTAGTAAGTTTCTGTTTGTGGCCCGCCCAGCCTTGCATGTCCTGTGAGGCCGGACTGCCTGCTTTTGGAGGTTTTGTTTTCTTTGCTACTTCCAGCCGCCTCCCTTTATGACAGCACATGTCATTTATAGCGTAACGTCTGGGAGGTCTGGCCCGGCTCCCCGAAACCTGACGGTTGGGAGAAACTGAACGGAGCTGCTGGTTTGACTTTGCTTCTCTTTGACCTGCAGGCTGTTATGATTAGTTCCATATTTACCCATTAATAAATTGTCTATACATTGACGTGACCGGAGCTGCAGTCGTGTTTTCTGTAAACATCCTGTCGTTGCTCGGACAGCCAGACCTTTAATGAAATCCTATAACAGATGATTTTAGATCATTTGGGATCTTTTCAGATCCGTAAGCAGACTCATCAGAGACCAGCTTCACTTCAGCAGCAGTAACAAGCATAAGATCTGAGATTTAAGCTTTAGTTATGTGCCGTTGTTGTGAGATGTGCTGCAGGTGATGTAGCAGCGCCTCAGAGGAGAAGCGAGCAGCACAGGCGCTGCCACACAGCACCTGTGCTGCGGCAGGAACTAGGAACCCCGTTCCTAGGAACCCCGTTCTTAGGAACCCCGTTCCTAGGAACCCCGTTCTTAGGAACCCCGTTCCTAGGAACCCCGTTCCTAGGAACCCCGTTCTTAGGAACCCCGTTCCTAGGAACCCCGTTCTTAGGAACCCCGTTCCTAGGAACCCCGTTCTTAGGAACCCCGTTCCTAGTTCCTGGTCAAGCAGTCAAAGACTCGCCTGGTTTGTGACGACCTCCATCCAGACCACACCTGTTAACAGTCGTTCTTCCTCTTTATTACAACTTGCTCTGGTATTCTCTGTAAATCTGGAAACCCGACCCTAACCCTGACCCCGATCCTGACCCTGACCCCGACCCTAACCCTGACCCTTTAAGCAAAACTCAGAAATGAACCCGAAAAGTTTTTAGATAATTTGTCTCTGTTAAATCAACATGGGCAGCACAGTGGAGCAGTGGGTAGCGCTGTTGCCTTGCAGCAAGAAGGTTCTGGGTTCGATTCCCGGCCCGGGGTCTTTCTGCACGGAGTCTGCATGTTCTCTCTGTGCGTGGTGGGTTCTCTCCAGGTTCTCTCCAGGTTCTCTCCGGTTTCCCCCCACAGTCCAAAAACATGACAGTCAGTTTAATTGATCGTTGCACATTCTCCCATGTTGTGTGTGTGTGTGTGTGTGTGGTAGTTTCTCCTGTTTGTCACTGTGTTGCCCTGTGACAGACTGGCGACCTGTCCAGGTCCAGGTGTCCAAGTGTCCAGGTGTCCAAGTGTCCAGGTGTCCAGGTGTCCAGGTGTCCAGGTGTCCAGGTGTCCAGGTGACCAGGTGACCCGCCTCTCGCCCAGAACGCAGCTGGAGAGGCAGCAGCTCCTCCCGACCCCGTTATGGAGGAGGTGATCAGAAACTGGATGGATATTAAATCAACTTCATGAACTGATTATAAAACAGAACCAGAACATTTTTCTCTATTAATTTCATTTTCACAGCAGCAGGTTTTCTACCTTCAGATGTTTCACAGATGGCATCTCTACCTCTCCTTCTGAACCAGAGGATTCTGTTCCTGGTTCTGGTTCTGGTTCTGGTTCAGACCAGTATAGCCAGTTCTTCTGAGGAATCAGATGTTGGACTTCTCGGAAATCTCCTCCTTTGGCCTTTTGAGTTATTAAAGGAAGGAAGAAGCAGAACAGAAACTCGGTGGAAGGAAAACCTCATCTCTAAAAATGCTTTCGATTCTTTGTGCTGTTTGTTCTTCCCAACGAGACGCGGCTTCAGGACAGCAGCTGGTTTCTACTGGGATTGATGGTTTGTTCCTTTGTCTCTTTATTTCTAGCTTCTGCTTAGCAGCAGCTGAAGTCCATTAATCTGAAGTCTGGTCAGCTGACCGAAGGCCTTCAGACCAAACAGGTGAGCTCCAGCAGGTGAACCTGGAGGTTGGATGTTGGGATCCCATTCGTTGTGTTTTCTTGAGCAGCTTCTACCAAACTGAAAGGAAGAAACTCATCAAGAGCAACTTTTCTCTGGGTTTCCTCCGACCTGGTTCTGCGGCGGTCAGCAGCAGTCTGCAGCAGTCTGTGACGGTCTGCAGCTCCATCCGGATCTGATGGGTCCTCTGGTGGTCGTCCCCATCCTGGCCGGCCTGAACGGCGTCCTGGGCATCTGGACCGTGTGAGTCTCCTTCCTCTTCCTCATTCATCATCTGCTGGCCTCAATCAGAAGCTTCTGTCGTGGAAACAGGTTTCCAAGCTCCGTTCAGCTGGAATCAGGTTGATTTGTTGTGGCTTGTGGGATAATGAAGTCGGTCTGGATCCAAGTCAGAGACAACATGAGTTCATGCAGCGATTAGGAATAAAACCAGGACCCAGTCTGGTTCTGGTTCTGGTTCTGGTTCTGATTCTGGTTCTGGTTCAGGTTCAGGTTCTGGTTCTGGTTCTGGTTCAGGTTCCGTCATCCAGACAGAAACTCAACATTTAGACGTTTCTGTTGAAGTTAGAAAATGTGAAATAGTTTCTATAAAATAGAACAAAGTTATTCCAGCTCTGGACGAACATGTCACCACTCGTTTTTGCAGAATTCCTCTAATTTAGCCACATTTGAAGATTTTCTAAAATCAACGCCCTTCTAACCATCACAGACTTTGACTAGACCACTCCAGAACCTTCATGTTGGTAGACGATAAACAACCTGGACTTGGACTTGATCAAGTTTCCAGACCTGCTGACAGACGGATTCGTGGCTCCATTTATCACAGCAAGTCCCAGACAATCATACTTCCACCACCATGCTTTGCTGTTGCCAAGAGGTTCTCCTTCTGGAATGCAGTTTGACTTTTGCTCCAGATGTAACAGGACAGGTGACGGCAGACGCACTTACTTTCTGTCCAACAGGGTGTCCTTTATTCTGTGAAAACAGAAATGATCTTCTTAGTGGCTGGATGCTAACAGCTGCCCAGCTGACGATCCTTCCAGAGTCCAACCTTGGCCTGGTCTGTCCTCAGGACGCTGCTAAAGTCTTTCAGGACTTGCTTCTCTCCTGACAGCGTGTCGAACCACAGACGAGTTTTAACAGGTTTAACTTGTAGGTTTGGGGTTTTTCCTTCCTTAATAATGAACACCTTCATTTAAAAACTACATTGTGTCTCCTGGTCGAGTCTTTGGTGGTTAAATTGGTTGGATGTTCTGTAAACCTCAAACTTACAGATAACAGGAAATCAGGAAGGATGTGAATACTTTTCCACTCCACAGTGTTTCTGCTCTCCCTCAGCCTGCCTCTTCCTGCTCCCTTCCCCAGCTGCAGCCACTTCCCTATCATTAGCTCTTTGTTCCTTTCTCGTTTCCATCTCAGTATTTCTGCTCTTCTTCCCTTTCGTTCTGCTGGATCCTCCATTATCTGTTCCTGAACCTTCCTTTGGGCTTTCATGTGAACGTCCTGCTGCCTCCTTCCTGCTGCGTTTGATATTCAGACTAAAAGCTCAGATTAGTTTTCGGCCTGCAGACGGTGGATGGAATCACCTGTCGCTGATCTGGATTCATGTTGTGACGATGTCGTCCTTCAGGTTTGGAGTGGCCTGGTTGAGTGGGACGGTGGATCTGACAGAGCATTTTCCGTACATCAGGTCTGTAGGAAATGTCTGGATGAAACATCCTGCTGCTGCTGACTGACGCTGATGTTTGCTCCTGTTGTCAGTACCTGTGGAGACAAACCTCCTGCCAGCTGCTGGTTCTCTCAGGTCTGCAATAACGGCTGTATCCTTGGTAAGATAGTGCTGCTTCATGTTCGTCTTCTCCCTTCAGAACCAGTTTTTAGGTTTCTTCTGCCCTGAGACGTGAAACTGAAGGTGGCTGCTCGGTTCTTCCGGTTCTGAAGAAACGCTCCGTCTCTCTGCAGCTCTGATATTCGAGACTCTGCGGTTCCGATGTCTGAAGGATTGTCCAAAGTGCTCCCGCCATCTCAACTTCGCCAGCTTCGGTTTGGGAATCGTCTCCTCCGTGGGATTATCCGTCACCGGAAACTTCCAGGTCCGGTCTCCGGCCCAGCAGAAGCTCTGAGGGTTCAGAGGAGCTGCTGGTTCTGATTGAACTCTGCTTCCTGTGTCTGTTTGGGTTTCAGGTCTCATCCATCCAATGGGTTCATTACGTCGGTGCGTTTCTGGGGTTTGTTGGTGGCCTGGCCTACCTCTGGATCCAGCTGTTCCTCATCAGCAACCAGATCCTGAAATATTGTGGATTGGCTCTGTGCTGCGTCTGCACCGTTCTGCTCTGCTGCCGTATCCTTTCTGTCTGGATCCACAGGAACCAGCAGGGGTTTGTTTGGTCCTTGTTGTCCTTGACCGTCTCTCCAGTGGTGGGCTTCCATTTCTCTCATCATTACCACGCCGCCGCCATCTGTGAGTGGACGCTGGCCTCGCTGTTCTTCCTGCTCTACCCGCTCTTTGTGTTCGAGTTTGCAGACATTAAATGCAAACTCATCATAAAGGGTTGTGGCAGCCACAGCTCCGCCGAGGCTCAGTACAAACCAGGAGACCCGGAGCCAGAGACGCCGCTCTGACCACCCGCCTCTCTGTCACCATGGAAACATTCCCGCGTTCAGGTCTCTGTGGGTCAAAGGGTCACTGAAGTGACCCGGGTCCGGTTTGAGCTGAAGCTCACCTTCATCACTGTTGTGCTGAACAGATGCATTTACAAAAATATTACTACCAATAAAATGAAATCCATCCTCTCTTTCTCTCTCGCTACAGAATTTTCTGCCTTTGATTTCTTTTAAAAGTCACAAGTTCATTTCAGGCTCTGGCGCCACCTGCTGGCCTCCAGCAGGAAAAGCTCGGATGATTCTCAGGTCCAATCCAAGCCGATCCAGAACTTGGGATAAGAAAACCCAACCGGCTCAAAGCTTTATTTCAATTTTAGAATCAATAAAGCATTATTCGCAGATAATGAGGCATTATTAATAATCTGAAAAATAGAATGCAATCAGCAATCAATAGGGTTGAAAGATGGTCACATGGATGGTTTTTCAGGTGTCCATTTATTTATTGATAAATGTGAAAAAGTATTAATATTTTGAGATGTTTGTCAGAGAATGATTGGGGCATCAAGGACTTCTTTGAAGAGAATTATGATGTTGGCGTTTGGAGGTTGCGACGCGGCCGTCGCAGGTTTGATTCCTGACCATGTTTGCCACGTCTTCCCCCTCCTCACCCTGCTGTCGTCTCAGGGACGGTAGAGCTACAAAAAGCCTCTGAGGGGAAAAAAAGAGATGTTTAAATTTGGACTGTGGATGTTTATAAATCTGCTGCTAATTCTTCATTATTAGCTTTAGACAGAATCCAGGCTAAACACTCAGGTTATGTCGCTGCCTTCAGATGGTCTCCAGTTCAGGTCATCATGTTGGGAGGCTGCAAGCCCGGTTGGTAGAGAACAGCTGGACGGATCGGCTGCCTTGGGTCTCTGGTCGGTCTCTGGTCAGTCTCTGGTCGGTCTCTGGACTGTCTCTGGGGGATTTGTTTAGGACCTCTGGCCTGGTCAGCAGGTTCTGATTGGTTTCAGGTTCTGTGTGGCTCTGAAGGTTCATCGGTCCGGTTTGGTGTTTGAGCTCAATATGAACAGAATCATGAGTTTGGTTATAATCTGGTTTATTCACTTTTATAAAAAAACAGATCTTAAGAGAAAATCAGCAGGATGGAAAATCGCATTTTGATTTTACTCAGAAGAACCGATTTTGATCAGGAAGGTTCTGAACGACCCAAAGGTCCGAATACAGAACATAAAACTCATGTAAGGAGAAATAACCTGTGGCTGAGTTCTGGTAAACCTGCCCTTCAAAATAAAGGTAAGAGAAGGAAAGAAAACTATAATAAATAATTCAAAGTTTAAACAAGAGTTACATTTCTAATGAGTTCAAAGGTTAAAATAAATGAGAAAGAAACAGAAAAGTCTGAAGTTGATGAAGTCGGTTGTGTGATCACATCGGCTCGTCCGTCATCCCTGAAACGAGAACAAGCCTCCAGTTACACCCAGCTGTAGACAGGAAGTCCTGGACAGCTTCCTGTCCACAACAGGAAGCTGTCATCTTCTGGGCTGGACTTCCTGATTTGCAGCCTGAGAAGCTCAGAGTGAATCCTTCAGAAAAATCTTTGACGTGAAGGTAGAACATGGCACCATGTTCTCTGGCTTTGGAGAACTTAATTAACAAATAATTAGCAGAAGCTAATGCTAACCACTGCGAGGCATGGTGACCCCGCCTCTCACCTATTGATCTCTGGGGACCACCAGGCCTCATGACCCCAACGACGGACGGATGGATGAACGGACGGACAGATGGATGGATGGATGGATGGATGGATGGATGGATGGATGGATGGATGGATGGATGGACGAGGACGGCTGGATGGATGGATGGATGGATGGATGGACAGACGGACGGCTGGATGGATGGATGGACAGACGGACGGCTGGATGGATGGATGGACGGACGGACGGAGGGATGGATGGATGGATGGACGGACCGACGGACGGCTGGATGGATGGATGGATGATGATGGATGGATGGATGGATGATGGGGATGGATGGATGGATGGACGGACGGACGGAGGATGGATGGATGGACGGACGGACGGACGGATGGATGGATGGATGATGGATGGAGGATGGATGGATGGATGGACGACGGACGGCGGATGGACGGATGGACGGACGGACGGAGGATGGATGGATGGATGGACGGACGACGGACGGCGGATGGATGGATGGATGATGGATGGATGGATGGAGGGATGGATGGATGGATGGATGGACGGACGGACGGAGGGATGGATGGATGGACGGACGGACGGACGGAGGGATGGATGGATGAATGGATGGATGGATGGAGGGATGGATGGATGGATGGATGGACGGATGGATGGATGGACGGACGGACGGATGGATGGATGGATGGATGACGGACAGACGGACGAATGGATGGATGGATGGACGGACGGACGGACGGAGGGATGGGATGGATGGAAGGATGGACGGACGGACGGATGGACGGAGGGATGGGATGTATGGATGGATGGATGGACGGATGGATGGATGGATGGACGGACGGACGGCTGGATGGATGGATGGACAGACGGACGGCTGGATGGATGGATGGACGGACGGACGGAGGGATGGATGGATGGATGGACGGACGACGGACGGCTGGATGGATGGATGGACGGACGGACGGAGGGATGGATGGATGGATGAATGGATGGATGGATGGATGGATGGATGGATGATGGATGGATGGACGGACGGATGGATGGATGGATGGAACGGACGGACGGAGGGACGGAGGGATGGATGGATGGATGGACGGACGGACGGACGGAGGGACGGAGGGATGGATGGATGGATGGATGGACGGACGGACGGACGAACGGATGGATGGATGGACGGACGGACGGACGGAGGGATGGGATGGATGGAAGGATGGACGGACGGACGGACGGACGGAGGGATGGATGTATGGATGGATGGATGGACGGACGGATGGATGTATGGAAGGATGGATGGACGGATGGATGGATGGATGGACGGACGGACGGCTGGATGGATGGATGGACAGACGGACGGCTGGATGGATGGATGGACGGACGGACGGAGGGATGGATGGATGGATGGACGGACGACGGACGGCTGGATGGATGGATGGACGGACGGACGGAGGGATGGATGGATGGATGATGATGGATGGATGGAGGAGGGATGGATGGATGGATGGATGGATGACGGACGGATGGATGGATGACGGACGGACGGAGGGACGGAGGGATGGATGGATGGATGGACGGACGGACGGCTGGATGGATGATGGACAGACGGACGGTGGATGGATGATGGACGGACGGACGGAGGATGGATGGATGGATGGACGGACGGACGGAGGATGGATGGATGGATGGACGGACGACACGGCTGATGGATGGACGGACGGACGGAGGATGGATGGATGGATGATGGATGGATGGATGGATGGATGGACGGACGGATGGATGGATGGATGAACGGACGGACGGAGGGATGGATGATGGATGGATGGATGGATGGATGGACGGACGGACGGAACGGATGGATGGATGGACGGACGGATGGATGGATGGATGAACGGACGGACGGAGGGACGGAGGGATGGATGGATGGATGATGGATGGATGGATGGACGGATGGATGGATGGACGGAAGGACGGACGGATGGATGGATGGATGTACGGATGGATGGATGGATGGATGGACGGATGGATGGATGGATGGATGGATGGATGGACGGACGGATGGACGGATGGATGGATGGATGGACGGATGGATGGATGGATGTATTGATGGATGGATGGACGGATGGAGGATGGATGATGGATGGATGGGGACGGACGGATGGATGGATGACGGACGGAGGGACGGATGGATGGATGGACGGACGGACAGACGGATGGGATGTATGGAAGGATGGACGGACGGACGGACGGACGGAGGGATGGGATGTATGGATGGATGGATGGACGGACGGATGTATACGGATGGGATGGACGGACGGACAGATGGACGGACGGACGGATGGATGGATGGACGGACGGACGGACGGACGGACGGACGGATGGATGGATGGATGGATGGATGGATGGACGGACGGACAGATGGACGGACGGACGGATGGATGATGGATGGATGGATGGATGATGGATGGATGGATGGATGGATGGACGGACGGACGGACGGATGGATGGACGGGTGGTTGATGGATGGATATGGATGGATGGACGGACGCACGGATGGATGGATGTACGGATGATGGATGGATGTACGGATGATGGATGGATGGAGGGATGGATGGATGGATGATGGATGGACGGATGGATGGATGATGGATGGATGGATGGATGGTTGATGATGGATGGATGGATGGTTGATGGATGGATATGGATGGATGGACGGATGGATGGATGGATGGATGGATGGATGGATGGATGGATGGATGATGGATGGACGGATGGATGGTTGATGGACGGATGGATGGTTGATGGATGGATGGATGGTTGATTGATGGATGGACGGATGGATGGATGGATGATGGATGGATGGATGGATGATGGATGGACGGATGGATGGTTGATTGACGGATGGATGGTTGATGGATGGATGGATGGATGGATGATGGATTACGGACGGACAGAGATAAACTGTTTTCCTATATCAGGTTCTGTTCTTCAACATCTAACCTCAATCAACGAGGCTCAACTAATCATGTTCAACCAATCAGGATCAATGTTACTGGTTGATGAGAGGCAGGGTGTGTTACCATGACACTTGTTGGTTGTGTCAGTCTACAGATGATGTCAGAGTTCTGGTTACCTCATTTGAGGATGATGTCATCGACGGACCGGACCAGGTGGACGGCTCCGATGGCCGACGCTTCGCCTCTGGAGTTGGAGGCGTGACACTCGTAGGATCCTTCTTCTTCTTCAGTCAGCGGGGAGATCTGAGGGACCAGGTCAGGACCAACAGGGACCGGGTCAGGACCAACAGGGACCGGGTCACGACCAACAGGAACTGGGTCAGAACCAACAGAGACCAGGTCAGGACCAACAGAGATCGGGTCAGAACCAACAGAGACTGGGTCAGGACCAACAGGGATAGGGTCAGAACCAACAGCGACCGGGTCAGGACCAACAGGGACCGGGTCAGGACCAACAGGGATAGGGTCAGAACCAACAGCGACCGGGTCAGAACCAACAGGGACCGGGTCACGACCAACAGGAACTGGGTCAGAACCAACAGAGACCAGGTCAGGACCAACAGAGATCGGGTCAGAACCAACAGAGACCGGGTCAGGACAAACAGGGATAGGGTCAGAACCAACAGCGACCGGGTCAGGACCCACAGGTACCGGGTCACGACCAACAGGAACTGGGTCAGAACCAACAGAGACCAGGTCAGGACCAACAGAGATCGGGTCAGAACCAACAGAGACCAGGTCAGGACCAACAGGGACCGGGTCAGAACCAACAGAGACCGGGTCAGGACCCACAGGTACCGGGTCAGAACCAACAGAGACCGGGTCAGGACCAACAGGGATCTCAGAAAAAAATACAAATTAATTTTTAGGTCCCCCCATTGTTAGAACAATGGTTCAGTCCAAAAGGCAGGCGGAGCAACAGCAGCTGAACGGAACCGGCTCCGTTAGCGTGAGACGCTAGCTGTTAGCCGCAAGCTGTTAGCCGCTAGCTGTTAGCCGCTAGCTGTTCGCTGCCACTCTGCAGCACAAACATAAAACCCTCCAGTAAGTAAATACTTTAAGCAAAAGACAAGTAAACATTTTATTTCCTTTCACTGCTCAAATAGAAGAAACTCGTTTACAATAAAGATCAGACTGCTGGTCATTTTATTACTTTGACTGAACCATCCTGAGCTGCCTCATTAGCAACACTGATTCATAGACTTGAGCTTTTTTATGGAAGGCAGCAAACGTATCATTAATAAGTTTTAGAGAATTATAAGACAGTGGATGGAGGATCAAATGGAGCCCAGAACAGATAGAAGAATCTGAAGTTATGTCTTTATTTCTCACTGTTTTCAACATAGAGCCTTTAAAAGCACTAAATAATCGGAACATTTTCTGTTTGAACCCTGGTGCTTTAAGTTTCTATGTTTAAGTTATAAAACGCCCAGATATTCATTTCCATCTGTTGTTTCTCCATCACTCAGGACATGACAAACTAAAAAAAGGCTTAAAAATAAAGCAACTTAAGTTATCATTTAAATATAAATTATTGGAGCCATTTCAATAAATCAATGTTTATGAGGAATTTTATGACCAGCAGAGATTATATCACTGAACAAAACTTTCAGTTTGATTTCTCAATCATTTCTTCTTGACAATAAAACATGTTTGATCTGCAGAACTGGTCATTTATTAAAACACATTTTTGGTGTTTGCCAAAACTCAAAACTGCTCTTAACACATATTTCTGTTTAAGGTCCAGAACCGAACCCCAACAGAACCCGAACAGAACCGGACCGGAGCTGGAACGGACAGGTGAGAAAACCTGCAGAAACATCTGGATGAACAACTTGAGCTGTTCAATAATAAAACAGTTCAATAATAATCATAACAGGTGCCTGAAGGTTTCATTGATATTCTGATAATTGAACAATTTCTTGACTTAATAAGTTTCTTATAGAAAAACGTTTCATTCAAATGTTTTTTGCTGCTGAAAAATTTTTCTGTATCTTCTGTTATGTTTTCATTTTAATCTTTGAGGTACCAGAACACGGATGTGACACCTGAGGTTCGTCTCACCTGCGGCGCAGCGGCCTTTGTTCTGGACGCTGATTGGCTCCCTGCCGCCCCGCGCCGCCGCCATGCTGGCGCTCCTCAGGGCGCAGCCGCTCCTGTACGTGGTTCCGTCGGATCCGCACACCTGGTAGTTTGGTCTTGCACGCGCACACGCCGGTTTTGCTCCGCTTGTCGTCGCCGCTCCTGACGCACTCCAACCCGAAGCCGCAGCGGCGCGCTGCCGCCGCACGCCTCGCCCTCCGACGCGGCGCACACCGCGCAGCAACCGCAGGAGTCCCGCAGCGAGCCGGCGGGGCATCCCGCAGCCGGGAGAGGAGCGCATCCCGCAGGGTCACACGGAGCGCAGCCCGGCCCGGCCCGCAGAACCGGAACCAGCAGCGGCAGCAGAAGCAGGGAGAGGCGGCGGGACGTCATGGCACTCCGAGATCTGATCTGGACTGAGAGCTGAGGGGGCTGCTGGCCCCGCCCACAGCCCGAACCGAACCCAGACCGGTTGAACCGAACACAGACCGGCTAGAACTTTCTGATCCAAATGAGCTGAAAGGTATCTGATTATTGATTGGATCGGTACCGGCCGGTCCTTACCGGAACTTCTGCCTCCACATTCCTCACATTCAGATCCCAGTTTGACCCAGACTCCCAGTCTGGGAACCAGGAAGCCTCCCAGTCCAAGCTGGGAGTTTTTCCTTCCTGTTATTATTTCATCAAGATTCCCAGAACATTTTCACCTCCAGAACCCAAAACAAACCCGGTTCTGGTCAGCACCAGCCAGAACCCAAACCCATCCAGACGACTAACCAGAACCTGACGTTCACCAGATGAACACGATCAGAACCACAGAACTTTATTATCACCACTACATTCAAAGAGTCCCACATGAAGCCCGGTTCTACCAGAACCAAGACGGATGAGGAAGCTGCAGCCCATGTTCTCTGGACCGGTTTCACTGTAGAACCAAGCAGAACCACCGATAGAGCCAGGGTGGTACCAGTAGAACCCGGCCAGGTGGCTCTACCTCCAGTACTTGCTGATGAAGGCTGACAGGAGGTCCTGGTACGGCGTTTCGGACCGCGGCGCCGGCAGCCCAACGGTTCTGCGGACGGCTGGTGAGCGCAGTAGGAGGTTGTGACTGAACCCGACCAGACTGGAGCAGAACCAGTACAGAGCCATGGACTGTGAGGAGGAAACAGGACATTAGTCTCTTCAAAATAAAACACCTGGGACCCGGTTCTGATCCAGATCTAATTCTGACTCGTTTAGCTCACCGACGGGACAGAGGCAGCGATGGGGATCATCAGAACCGAGAACCCTCTGAACCCGTTCAGAACCAGCCGCTGGAAACGCGACGCTCCGACTCTCTGCAGAGAAAACACCTGAAGAAGAAGAGAGAGATGACATCAGCGCGATGACATCACTGTCCAGCTGGCGTGGCTCCGCCCCCAGACCGACCTCCAGGATGAGCAGGTTGGTGAGGCCCAGGCAGACCGGCAGGACCCAGGTGGAGTCCGGTACCGTGAGGTCCGGGAACCACAGAGCGCCTCCTGCTGCCAGCTCGTCATGCAGCGCTGCACAGGAACACACGAGATCAGACCAGAACCAGAACCAGGACCCAACCAGAACCAGACCAGCACCTACCTGGCCGGTCCAGGCTGAGGTTCCGCAGCGCCAGAGACAGGCCGACCCAGAGCGGCAGCTGGACCCAGACCAGCAGGCTGGCTTTGAACGGGTGGCAGTTGTCCCGGACGTAGAGCTGCGAAACCAGACGCCGCAGGTTCTTCTGAAACTGGACCCTGTGAACAGAATCAGAACCTTTTCAGAGCCCAGAAACAGAACTCCGGTTCCTTTCGGGACTCGGTCCAACCCCGATTCTTTCATGTTTGAGAAGTCCTTTAATATCCATGGCAACCATTCAGCTGCTAACTGCCCGGGTGGACGTAGCCCCGCCTTCAAGGGACAGCTCCTCCCCCAATCAGCTCCTTCAGACTAGCCACCAGCAATTAGCAATCAGCTGCTGAGCTCATTATAGGAGCTGTAGCTCTGAGTAAAAACATTAAAGGGTTAAAGAGGAGCCATGTTGGGATGACTTCCTGAAGGCGGAGCTTCAGAGCAGGAGTTCTTAAAGACACAGAGACCCAATTTTAAGAAGTTAAATCAGAAGGGCACATTTCTATTAATATTGAGCCATAATTGATGTATATAACATGTTATAACAACTGAAGGAAACATAGTGGGCTATAAAAAGGAAAACAAACTGGTCCTTTAAACTTCTTCATTTAGGTTCCATTCTTCCAGAAATAACTTTTACAATCTGAAACGTGAGAAGAAAGAGTGTGTGAGAACTCCATGTTTCTATCCAACCTTCATTCCAATTTTGAGGAAATTTTTAAAAAGTTGCAACAAAAAAACAAAAGGAAGTGATTCTGTCTAAATCAAGGGTGCTCAATACGTCGATCGCGATCTACCGGTCGATCTGCATCAGGTTTTGAGTGGATCTCTGCAGGACGCTGAGAGCAGCACTTCCTCTTCTGACAGACTTTTCAAAATATTCACTAAGATCCAAAACGTTTGTAGCTTCATTAAATAATAATAAAGCCTGAGACCTGATATCGTAACGGACTGAACATTTTTAACGTAATCTTTGCTCGGCTTGCGGGGCGCAGGCGGTTGCCACGGCAACGGGTGTGCTTAACAATAAAGAGAGAAAAAGAGTAAAAAGGTGCGAGTGGTTCTGAGTTGATCACCTGTTCAGGTTATTCTACTTTGTTTTCCTTCGCTGTGGTTCATCACAGCCGCTGGAGTTTCTGAACATTCAATAAACGACAGACTTGGACTGATGACCTCGTTCGTTTGCAGTAAACGTCACAACCAACATCAAATAGGACAAATATATTTGATTAAGTTTTAACAAACAAATGGCTTCTACCACAATAATTGTGTCAAATTACATTAATTATATCCCAAATTCAGCAGATTTGCCTTTCCCTCTGCAGAGCTCTTTGCTTCCTCCCATCAGTCTGCAGTTTCTCATATTGACGTCATCAAACCAAATTTCAGATCCACCAGAACTGACTGACAGCTGCTGGCCTCAGGTTTACAACCAGCTTCTGACTGAGAAACCAGTAACCTACTGAAACCAGTAACCTACTGAAACCAGTAACCTGCTGAAACCAGTAACCTACTGAAACCAGTAACCTACTGAAACCAGTAACCTACTGAAACCAGTAACCTACTGAAACCAGTAACCTACTGAAACCAGTAACCTGTTGAAACCAGTAACCTACTGAAACCAGTAACCTGCTTCCAGAGTCAGAATCTCACTGAGGAAGAAACTGCATTATCATTTCTATCACTTTATCATTTCTGATAAAACTGATGGATATTTGCATAGAAAATGAGTCAATAGGGTTTCATTTATAATTTCTATGTCTTCATGTCATGAGGTAGATCTCAGCCGGCTGGTGAGAGAAAAAGTAGATCTTGGTCTCAAAAAGTTTGAGCTCCCCTGATCCAGATGGTTTGGAATCAACTAGGCTATGCAAAGTCATCAGATGCTGCTGACGCTACGCTTGGCTGCAGGAAGCAGGACGGGCGACGGACCGCTGTCAGTCTCATGCCTGATATGGAAATGGGACCATTGCACTCTGAAAGTGAAGGGGGCGCTATTTTCTTTATTATCCGCGGTCTATTGTTTTTATTTTCCTTTGAAATCTGTGATATATTTCCACCTTTGGGGCCTGATACTGCCTCCAGTGGCGTGGGGTAGCAACACAACTAATATAATTACATTTCTAAATCATATAAGGCATGAGACTGACCGGTCCGTCCCGCCCCTTCCTGTGTGCTGCAGGGAGATTCTTCTCGAGTTTGGTGCCTCTGGTACGGCTCACACCCACCAGTAGACGGCAGCGTTTGCTACGTTAGAACTTGTTCAGCAAACCTGTTTCCATCTCGGCTTTAACGTGTTAACTCTTATGCCTCAAGCGAGCACAGAAACACTTTTGCAAACTGATCAGGTAATTTCAGGTTGTCATTTCCATCAACCATTTTTAATGCAATACATTGAGATGGGGAGAAAGAAAAGCGTTGATGGATGAGCAGGAAGACACCTGGAACTGAGGAGGAACCAGAACCACCTGATTCGACCCGGTTGCAGACTGTGCCAGAAGAACCCGATCAGAACCAGAACCCAGACCTGGTACCAGGTGGTTGGTTCTGTCGATCCTCACCTGCTCTGCTTGTCCGTCCACCCTCGTTCTCTCCCTCGGACTGAAACCTCGTATCGAAGTCTCTTCGCCAGCTCAGAGATCTCCACCTGCAGCGCCTCCACCTGCAGCACATGCAGGTTGCCATGGTTACCAGGAAGCATGTGACCTGAGGTCAACATCAGTCCACAGCTGGTCCCTGTCTCGCTCATGAAGCTGAACTCCACCTACCTTGGCAATGATGATCAGCTGGTAGGCGGCCAGCGGCAGGGTGACGCAGGTCCTGATGGACGCTGTTGCCATAGCGATGCTCAGCCACCATGGCAACCCGCTCACTTGGTGCGCGCTGACCAGGAAGTTCTCACAGGTGAACTGGAGCGGATTCTGACAGGCTGCCGTACCATCCACCTGCGCCGCTGGCTCCTCCCAGCCCAGACGCCGGCCTCACGCGAGACTCTGCTGGACAGGTGAAGGGAAGGACAGGAGAAGCCCACCTGCTCAGAAAGTCACGTGCTCGTGGCTGCAGGACTCTGCACCTCACCAGCACCCCCACGGTGAGCATGGTGACCACGTGACTTTAAAGCTAAGAAAACTCCTCTTCCTCACCTTCATCAGCAGTCTGTCTCACAGCAGCCCATAACTGACCGAGCGTCACTCAAACATGACGTCACTGACCAATGCGGCGCGGAGGTATGACGTAGACCATGCTGGAAAAACAAAAACAACAAGAATAAAATAAAATCGAGATAAAAAAAAAACAAAAAAACTACAAAAATAACTTAAACAAAAAATACAGTTAAAATACTAGTTAGCTGTTTTGACGGCAGTTCACCGGAAACAACCTTTTCTATTCACAATAAAAGCATGCAGTGGCTAAGATGAGACAGCACGTGAAGGCATTAGAAGGAATTAAACCTCATGAATGGATGTAAGTGGAAAATGCTGGGAACAGAAACTGAATGGCTTATTTACTCAGAATTAATATTTCATCTCTGGATAAAGCCAATTGCCTTCACCTCTTATTGTGAAAGTCTGCGGCGGAAGTGCCCCTGAGGAGGACGGCAGTCATGGCGGAGTTCGGTTCGGGCGGTCTGCTCGCGGCTCTGCTGCTCTTCACAGCCCTCACCTTACGGGATGTTTATGTGGGCCGGTCGGACCACAGAACCGGCGCCTTTCTAGAAACCGAACCGGAGAGCGGGAAACCCCCAAAAGCGGCGCTGTACTCCGGCCCAGTGCTCCAGTTCCGCTACTGGTCAGTTAGCATGCAGGCTAGCAACTAGCGCGATGACGTCACGCTAAAGGAATCTTTTTTTTTTATTAATTACTTAACAATTATACAAATTCACGTGGCATATACATACATGGAAAAGTAAAGTTTTACAGGCTTAAGCCACACATATAACTAAAGGAATCTTAAGATTTCCTTGGAGATGATCAAGGCTGTCATGTGAAACTAGAAGTTTAGACTCTTCGAAGGATTTATATTCTGTTTCATGTTTCTATTTGTGATTTTTTTTAAGTTCTAAAATTCCTTGCTTAAAATTACATTTGAATAATCTTTAGTCTTTATTAAGGACAGTGCACATTAATGAACAATCAACACTACTGTATAGACTGTAAATGAGCCAGATTATAGCATAATTGCTCATTTCCATCTGTAGTCCTAGACAAAGAGACCCAAACAACAAAAAGACATTATAAACATACAGTCAAGAATTAACAAACATTTAACAAACATTCACAAAAGATGCATTAAAAAGTTAGTTAAAATGATGACCTGTCTGGGAAGTTTTAATAAACAGTTTCAGGTGTTTTTTAAAAGCGCTATAGGTGGAAGACTCTCTGTTCCAGAAGTGACTCCCTCTGACTGACAGAACCGTTTGGCCAAATGTTGTTTTCCTGTCAGGGATCTCCAGGTCTCCTCTGGAAGACGCCCTGGTGCCCAGACCTCGCTCGGCTCTTTGTGTAGAGTAGATAGCAAGCGGAGGTGGAGCGAGTCCATGAAGGACTTTGTAGATAAGGCAACTGTTTTTAAAATTAATAAAGTTTTCAAAGTTAAACATGTTATATTTTTCCAAAATATGACACTGATGATAAGACAGAGGCTTTTGATCAAGAATTTTTATCGATTTTTTGAATAACATTTCTATAGGTTTTAATCATGTATCTCCAGTGAGTGATGCAGTAATCTATGTGTGAAAATACCATTGAGTGCAGGAACATTTTAGCTGAGTTAATTGTCATTGATGGTCTGATTTGTTTGAAGTTATTCAGATGAAATTAGATTTTATTTGCTGTGAGTTTAATGTGTTTTTTAAAGGTGTGTTGGATCCAGTGTGACTCTGAGGTACTTGAACTCCTGCACAAGGTCAAGCTCTGTTCCCCCCAGGAACACACTGGACCGCTGCAGTTCTATGGGGTTTTTTGTGAACATCATTGAAATAAGAACTTTATGAATATGAATGGGTTTTTGATCTGAACTCAAAACAAGTATTTAGTCTCCAGGAAAGAGCAAATGTGTCCAACACATAAATTCATGAATTAATCTATGAAGAAAACAGAATCAGTTTCACATATTCTCTGTATGTTCCAGCACCTTCCTGTTCAGACCTGAAGCAGATTATAATCTGTGTGTCACCTGTGTGTGTGTGTGTGTGTGTGTGCGTGTGTGTGTCACCTGTGTGTGTGTGTGTGTGCGTGTGTGTGTCACCTGTGTGTGTGTGTGTGTGTGTGTGCGTGTGTGTGTGTGTCACCTGTGTGTGTGTGTGTCACCTGTGTGTGTGTGTGTCACCTGTGTGTGTGTGTGTCACCTGTGTGTGTGTGTGTCACCTGTGTGTGTGTGTGTCACCTGTGTGTGTGTGTGTCACCTGTGTGTGTGTGTGTGTGTGTCACCTGTGTGTGTGTGTCACCTGTGTGTGTGTATGTGTGCGTGTGTGTGCGTGTGTGTGTGTGTGTCACCTGTGTGTGTGTGTCACCTGTGTGTGTGTGTGTCACCTGTGTGTGTGTGTGTGTGTCACCTGTGTGTGTGTGTGTCACCTGTGTGTGTGTGTGTGTGTGTCACCTGTGTGTGTGTGTGTCACCTGTGTGTGTGTGTGTGTGTGTCACCTGTGTGTGTGTGTGTCACCTGTGTGTGTGTATGTGTGCGTGTGCGTGTGCGTGTGTGTGTGTGTGTGCGTGTGTGTGTGTGTGTCACCTGTGTGTGTGTGTGTGTGTGTGTGTGTGTGTCACCTGTGTGTGTGTGTGTGTGTGCGTGTGTGTGTGTGTGTCACCTGTGTGTGTGTGTGTGTGTGTGTGTGTCACCTGTGTGTGTGTGTGTGTGTGTGTGTGTGTCACCTGTGTGTGTGTGTGTGTGTGCGTGTGTGTGTGTGTCACCTGTGTGTGTGTGTCACCTGTGTGTGTGTGTGTGTGTGTGTGTGTGTGTCACCTGTGTGTGTGTGTGTGTGTGTCACCTGTGTGTGTGTATGTGTGCGTGTGTGTGTGTGCGTGTGTGTGTGTGTGTGTGTGCGTGTGTGTGTGTGTGTGTGTGTGTGTGTGTGTGTGCGTGTGTGTGTGTGTGTCACCTGTGTGTGTGTATGTGTGCGTGTGCGTGTGTGTGTGTGCGTGTGTGTGTGTGTGTGCGTGTGTGTGTGTGTGTGTGTGTGTGCGTGTGTGTGTGTGTGTGTGTGTGTGTGTGTGTGTGTGTGTCCAGCATCTCCTGAGGCTACAGTAAAGTCTTCCAGGAATACTCCCAGGCCATCAGCCAGGTGTATCCAGACATCCGCATCCAGGGGGAGAACTACCCTCCCACCCCGCTCAACAGGTGAGATTGAAGCTCCAGTTCTGGCTGCGGTTCTGGTTCCGGTTCTGGGACCTTCATCCTGATCTCGTCCTCTTCCTCAGGTTCATCGGTAACCTGGTCTCGTATCTGAAGCTTGTCTCCATCCTCCTCATCATCAGCGGTCAGAACCCTTTCCCGCTCCTCGGTACCGACACGCCTGCGGTTTGGACCTGGACTCAGAACAACAAACCAGACTTGCTGTGCTGTTGCCGTAGCAACAGATGCTGACGTTGGCGTTTCCTGTTTCCAGATCTTCTCGTGTCTGATGGCCTTCTTCATCAGTAACATGATGGAGACTCACTTCCTGTCTACGGGAGCCTTCGAGGTCACGCTGAACGGTGAGTCCTGATTGGTGCAGAACCATGCAGCTTCCTGGTGTAACGCTGTTTGTCTTCCCCAGACGTTCCCGTCTGGTCCAAGCTGCAGTCAGGTTACGTTCCAAACATCCAGGAAATGTTCCGGATCCTCGACACGCACCTGAAGATGAACCAGGCCGACCGCGTCGCCTTCGCCTCCGCTTAGAGCTGCACCACCTTCTCCTGAATCATCTGACCTCTGACCTGTCTCCCAGCCGTGCTGCATTCAGGCTCAGTGGGAAATTCAGCTGTTGGCGTTCATGAAGGCGCGGCCTTAAAGCGGATCTGCCGGGCTGCGCCGGATGTCTCTGCCTCCATACTGATTCCCATGATGCAGTGGGCCATCAGCTGGCGTGGACGACGGTCACATGACTCTCACTCTCTGTTGTCATTTGTTACATTCTTGGTTTATGAATCCAATTGGCCCGGTTCTGGCACCGTCGGATCAGTTTATTTTGTTTTATTTAAAGTTTGGGCTTTTATTGTGAAAACAGGAAGCTGGTCACATCAACCTTAATGTTCAGCTGATGGATTGTCTCCAGCTCAAATAAAAAGTCTTAAAGGAAAATTTCTTCTTCTGTGTTCTGCTTGGCGGATGTCAGTTTGTCACCATGACGACAGATCAATTAATCCAGACCTGTCAATGATGCGTTTGAAGACCAATGTAAAACCACGTAAAACTGAGACCAATTGGCCAAATCTTTCAGTTCAAAACCAAAAGGAAGACGATATTATGATGAGTTAAATGTGGATAATTAAAGTTTTATTTCCAAAATTGAAGATAAACATTTGAGAGTAGAAAATTTGCTTGATATAATTTGATTAATTGTTTTTCTGCCTGCATTCATTTTCTCTCCATGCAAAACTGGAAATGAAGCATCATTTATGAATTCATTTTATTTCTAATAATCACATGTTTATCACATTTTTTGCTAAATTTCCTTCTAATATGACAATTTCAGAATAAATGATTCTGGAAGGATTTGAAAAAACTTACAGTTGGGTTTTGTTGTTTGAAGATATTGGTCTTGTGTGAATCAGTTTAACGAAGTGTGTGTCATGTTCAATAGAAGTTCCTGATGAAACGGCTCGTTTTGTTTTTCTTCCTCTTCTAAAGGTCTTCCCTTCATCATCAACGTCATTTCTAGCGTTCCAGTCTGTTAGTTACAGAATCAAATCTAATGTGAAACCAGGATTGACAGGAAGCTGTGGCCTCGAGTCAAACTGTAAAAACAAGTTTTCCATCCTGCAGGGGGCGCTGTGAGGCCTCCACGACTTCCGCTGCAACAGAACAAGAGAGGAAGCTGCCGTTGGCGTCAGAATCAGCGAGTCTGAGTCCGAGTTTTTGTCTTCTCCAGGTCGGAACCAAAGTGATCCGGACTGCTGTGATCCATTCTGAGAAGGTTCTGGCTCCAGGTGTTAGTGGAACACCTGGAGGAGCTGCTGCTGGTGAGTCAGGACGGCTAACGGCTAACAGGGGTGTTGTGGCGAAAAATGCTTCTGTGGGAAACTGAAGCATTTCCCCACAGCGACAGCTGCTGCTCGGTCCCGGTTCCGGTTCTGTTCAGGTTTTAGCTGTTTGACACTCGGTGGCGGATTGTTTGGATTATTTGTGTTTTAGTGGCTGCTAAGAGTAAATGTTTCAAATTCCGTTTGGTGACAGAACCGTCTGGTTCCGTGGATATGAACCCAATAATCAGGATTTATGACGCTACAGGAAAATCTGTTAAACAACATAAAGAGCTGGAATGAAATACAAACCTGTATTTAAACTCTGTAAGAGGTTCTCGTTTGGATCTGAACCGTGATTGGTCGAGGCTTGGATGACGTAATGGACCAGGAAGTGGTCAACAATAGATGATCATTCAATCATCTATTGTTGATGATGATTGAATGATCAACAATCATTCAATCATCATGAATGAATGATTGAATGAATCATTCATTCAGGACCAATACAGTAAGAGACAATAAGATTCTAGACAACCACCATCTAAACTGTGATCTGAAGTTTTATCTACACAAACAGACTAAAGACTTAAGGATGGCATTTTTTTTAAAAGATGATGACATCAGACAGGTGCAGGATTAGCAGTGACCTGATTGGCTTCATCCTTTCCCTTCTCAAAGCCTTTGACCTGTTGGAGCATCAGTTTCTTTTCAAAGTTTTAGACGTTTAGATTTGGGCCAAACTTCTGCAGAATAACAGAAAGTTTTTACAACAGGTTGAGCTGCAGCGCCACCTGGTGCGTCTCCATGTTTTACCACCAACAGTGAACAGGTTTCTCCCTGTTCATAAAATACTCCAATAGACATAAAAGAAAAACGTTTGGTGACCAAATTATGATCAGTCAACATTCTGATGATGCCACATTTTTATTGAAGAACCTGGACCAGATGTTCTTGGCCTGGTTCTGTTGAACGCTTGGGGTTCGACGAGTCGGTCTCGGGTTCTGCGGAGGTAAAGTCCGCTGCTGACCTTAGGTCAGGTCTGGGTCAGTGCAGCGGGGAATTTCATGTCATAGTTGTACGCCATGTTTCTTTCTTAATATATTAATCCATCCTAAATGTATCGGGCAAAAAAAGAAGAGCAGGAACGGAGTGAGAGGAGCTTGTCTCCAGAAGTCACACTGATTCGCAGGAATGTCATTTATTCTGGCCCCAAAAAAGCATTTTGTGGATTCAAAATTACAAAAAGCTTATTAAATTGAAAATAAAAATAATGAAGTTATTACACTATTTTAAATTCTTCAAAAAATCCAAATTTATTTTTAATTCGTAAAATAATAAAAAATATTTTGGGGAGCTGAATTTCTTTCATTGGCTGAAATATTTTTTAGGGGCCAGAATAAAGTAATATTGTAATCTGCTGTGTTGGTTTTGTTCGCTGAGCAAGGCGATGATCATGCACAGCTCATTTTGTGCATCAGTAAAAAAGTATATACCTATGTCTTGAATTTGGAAGAAAAATCATATTTTATTTATCACCAGAGAAGTGATAAATAAAACTGGTGGGTTAAGAACCACTGATAAAGACTAAACCCCTAAAGTACTTGAGTTCATGAAAAGTTTCTCCAAAGCTTCAGGATTCAACCTGATGGTGAATCATGGCTGATCTGACAGAAATCCTCAGTTAAGATGTTAAACTCAGTGAAACTCAGGGAATAAAATGCAGTGAAATGAGATCTGACCCTGTTTGACCCGATGCATTTACCCACATTATTCTATGGCCATGCCTAACAAATACATTTGATTTCATCTGGGGAAATTAAAGTGCACTACTTAAAGAAAGCGAATATGGTGAAAGACTGTAAAGATGGAGGTTCACAGGCCATGGACTTTGATTGTGTAAATGTGCTCTTAAAGGTAAACTGGTTGAAATCCTTTCTAGTGAATGGAATCAGTGTCTGGTTCTGTCTCCCCAGAGGTTTGTTTAGAAAAATGGATGCATAGATTTTGTTCTTAGATGAGACTTCCTGTCACTTATCTGCCTTTAACCAGCAGGTTTTGTTGTGTTGGAAACTTATGAACATGAATAATTTTACTCCTCTCCAAACTCCATCTGGAGCAACAGAGACGAGCTGCAGGAATGATTCTGTTCGGATCGAAGGATGGAAAAAGGTTCCTGTCCATTAGACATTTTAAACGATAATGGAGATTGGTTGAGGAACTTTGCTTCTAATCTGGACCGCCCGCACTCAGTTTAACAGTGATGACCTCTGACCCCCTGCAGTCAAACATCTGGTTCAGAGGTCAATAAGTGGAGAACTGCTGACCTTAAATATCCTCTGGGTCCTAAAGAAGTTCAATTTAAAATCCTCAGTTACGTTTTTCCATCCAGCGAACTTTCACCACAAAGATTCAACTTTGACCCCAACAACTGGACTTTTTGAAGCAACAGACCAACTGGAACATTTTGGGGAAACTTTCAGCTGAACTCTTCCTCCTTCACCTCTTGAAAAAAATATTTGGACCAAAAGAACCGACCCGGTACTGAACCAGAACCACCTGCTGATCCTGCAAATGTGGAAATGGGAAAACTTTAAAACCCTCCAGAGCCTTAAACCTGATGGAGAACAAGCATCTGGATCTATTTCAGAGCCAGTTCTTCTGTCTTTTGTTTGTTTTTCTTTCCTCTGTTTAATTGAATTTATTTATATTTGTAACTATTTGTTCTTATTCTTTCAGCCTGGAAGATTTGACTTGTTCTTGTACATAAACGCCACATGATTCTGTCCAAAATGTTTCATGAAAACACAAACAGTAGATGATGGAGGGGTTCTCCAGGTTCTGGTCCAGGTTCTGGTCCAGGTTCTGGTCCAAACCAGAACCAATCAGAAATGTCTGCTCCATGTTTTCACACAGAATAAATCTGTGGATCATCTGGATCCAGGAGACTGACCTCTGACCTCTGGAGGACATGAGCAGCTCGGTGAGTCAGTTGGGTCTGCAGTCACCTGATCAGCTCATCAATGGCTCTTATTGATCGCTCTGCAGACTGTCCTCTGAGGACGTCTGAGTGGCTGCACCTGTCCAGGTGAAGAAGGCTCCGCCCCCTGCTGACATCACGTCCTGCGTTTCAGGCTCAGAGGAAGCAGCGGCCCCTGGAAGCTCTTTGGTCTCCAGAACCAGAACCAAGACCGGCAGAGCGGCCAGCAGTCGGACCCGCAGGGCAGCCGGCGCCGGAGACCCCGCCCCCCCCACGGAGCCCATCGACGTGATGGACGGCGCCGAGGACGGTCGGTGTAGAACCCGAACGGACCTGGAGCCGATCCAGAACCTGTGGTTCTGCAGAACCACAGGTCCGGCTCACGTGGCTCTGCTGTGTCCAGGTGTGGAGGAGGTGGTGGACCTCACCTGCGAGGGATCAGAGTCCGCTGTGGTCGACCTGACGACCAACAACGAGTCTGTGCTGGTAAACAAGCAACCGACCAACAGGAAGCTGCTTCTCACACACACATAACTCTGCTTCTCTCTCTCCTGCCCCCAGCTGGTGGATGAAGGTAAAACCTGGATCTGCTCTCTTGACCTCACATTGGACCAGTACCGGACCAGTAACAGACATTCTTGGTTCTTCCATCAGGGCCTCCAGGTGAGAGCTATGTTCTCAGCAGTGATGAAGATGAAGATGCGCCCACTGTCATTCAAGCTGCCATCAGCTCTACTGCACACACATCCAGGTATTACACCGATCCCTGCCGATAAACCTCCAGGCATTACACCGATCCCTGCCGATAAACCTCCAGGCATTACACCGATCCCTGCCGATAAACCTCCAGGCATTACACGGATCCCTGCCAATAAACCTCCAGGCATTAGACGGATCCCTGCCGATAAACCTCCAGGCATCTGGGATCGGTGTAATGCTGTCTGGATTTTTCTCCATCCATCCATTTTTTCCCCACCTTTATCCTGTTGGGGTTGCTTGCAAGACATTTCAGGTGAGAGACGGGTCACCTCCAGGAGTTAGACAGCTCCAGTCTGACATCAGTAACTTGTTGCTGATTGGACACCAGAACCAGAACCTTTCAGGCTGTGTCTGTTGCAGGTTGACAGGTCTCATCAGCTGTCCCATCTGTCTGGACCTGTACTCCGAGGTGAGATTTCCTCGCTGGTGGAGCCGGATCAGAACCAGAGCTTTGCTGTCCAACCCCGGTCGGTCCTACGTTCTGATTGGCTCTTGTTTTCCTCACAGATTGTAGAGAGCGGGCGATTGGTCGTTTCCACTAAGTGTGGCCACGTGTTCTGCAGCCAGTGTCTGAGGGACGCTCTGACATCATCACACACCTGCCCCACCTGCAGGAAGCGGCTCACCTCACGCCAGTACCACCCTCTTTACATCTGACACCTGGTGACATCATCCGCGGACTGAGCTGCTATTGGCTGTCCTCAGTGACGCCATCATCAACATTAATCAGCTGCGGTTAGGTTTAAATATGGCGGATTGAATGATGATTTCCTATTAAATAAATATTATGGAGTAACAACGGCTGCTTGAGTGATTGGTCAGATCACATCAGGTCCCGCCCATCAGCTTTCCATTGGTTTGGTTTCTAAAATTCATTCTTATAAAATAAGCAGTACCGCAGACTGTCCAGCAGGGGGCGTGGTGTGGCTCCGGTGAGTCCTGCTGCTGCTGTTTGAAGGTTCTGGTTCTGGTTCAGTCATTTTATCTGTAATTTTAACTTTTATCTGTCAGCTTTTTGAATAAAATTTGTTCTCAAATTATTTAATTTCCTCCAAAGTTTATTTTTACTTGCTATTTGGACCCTGGGAGCAGCAGAACCAATCAGCTCCATAAATCTGGAATTACCTCGTCACAACAGAACCAGTCTGATGGAAACGACTGTTCTGTTCAGAAAAAGTTTCTACCTGCCTCCCTAAACATTTCTGAAGGAGTTCCTCAGGGTTCAGTCGTTGGGCCTCTGCTGTTTAATCATTTATATGATTATCATTTCTATGCTGACGACGCCGTTCTGTCTGCATTCAACGCGACTTTATTTCAATTCTAAACTCACTCAGGTGTTAAATCAGAACTATGTTTACTCTGCGGTACAGAAATCAAAATTGAAGCTTTTTTTTAGAATCAAATCCAGTTTATCTTTCAAAGCAAAATAAAATCTCTTGGTTATTGCTGATCAGCTGAAGGTTGACGACCTGAAAACTTGTTCCGGATCAGATCTGGATCTTCAGTTTTCCTGCTGAGTCATGATCCATCCCGTGACGCTGACTCATCACCTCACCACTTCCTGCTTTGGGAGATAAAACTTTATTAACATTGAGAAACAAACAGCAAACCAGAAGCTTCTGGATCCTCCACAGAACCCTGAGCCAGAATGTGGTTCTGGTCGGACCGGTTCTGTTCTGTGGTGACGGTGGATCACCTGAACGATTCCTAAAATAAACACAAACATACGACAAAGATGACTGAAGTCACTGACATGTTTGATTTCATTGTTTTATTTCTGATCTGTTTGCTTCATTGTTTTGCTTATAACACGGATTTTGCCAAAACATTCATGACAATAAATAAATGAAAACATGTCGGTTTGGGAGTATATTATATTTCTGCTGTAACTTCATTTAATACGTCAATGTTTTCCATTAAATCTCTTTTTTTGTCTTTTTCTTGACAGTCATTTCATATAAGGTCAGAATTTGTTCAGTTTTGACTTTGATTCTTTGAGAAAAATATATTATTTATGTGCATAGAACTTTGTTATAGTGGTGTAATGCACTTATAAGTTTTAGTATTTTGTAATAATACCAGTAATAAACTTGTGTAAATGTATATTTATCATAAAGCTTCTGGTGACATCATGGATCATAAACCTGTTTCTATGCAGAACAATCTATTAACCCTTATTGCTATTAATAACTGTAACTGCTTATCCAGGTATGTTTCAGGTGTTAAAAGGTGTTTTGTCTTTGTACTTCAACAACCTGATGACGTAGCGCGTCGTCACCGTGACTCGGGTGTTTCTGGCCGGCCGGTCACGCGGCTCGCCGGAAAGTCCCGCGCGGACTCACCGCGCAGCCTGCGGTCGGTCAGGCGGGACTCCGAGCGGCCAATGGGAGCCCGCATGCGCCAGGCAGCGGTGACGTCGGAGGCGGAAGTAAACATAAAAGGCCGGAGATTTCAAGCTGCGTCACAAACTTTCAGACTTTGTAGAGTTCGTGTTCGGATCCGCTCGGCCCGTCTCTCTCTCTCGCTCTCTCTCTCTCGGTTCGGTTCGGTTCGGTTCCGGTCGGGATGTCGGTCACAGTGAAGGCCTACCTGCTGGGGAAGGACGAGCAGGTGAAGGAGATCCGGCGGTTCGCGGTGGACCAGGAGGTTTCCTGCAGCTTCGAGTTCCTGAGCCGGAAGGTGGCGGCGGTTTTCTCCAACCTGAGCGGCTCCACCTGCTGCCTCTTCTACAAAGGTGAGCGTCACGTGACCTGTACACGTCGCGATGCAGCGTGGTTTAACTGTTTTAATGAGAAGAGTTCAGAGGTCAGCCTCAGGCCCGGTGCTCACTGGCAGCTGGAGCTCCCAGGTGTTTCCAGGTGATTTGGTTTCAGAGTAAAACCGAACCCAGTTGTTCTGGTCCGACCTGTAAACTGTCAGGTCACGTGACCTTGTTTGATATTTCTGCCACGCCCCTCAGCTGATCCACCTGTCATATCTGCTCTGGGTGTAAACAAACGCCTCATCACCATGGAGACCGTCTCCTTTAATGTGCTGACAGCTCATTGGTCGATTCCTCTGCATCTCCAAATGGACTCAGCTGCTATAGTTACCTGGTTCTGGTCCGCTCCCTCTGTCCGAGTCGGCTCGGAACCAGAACCGGGCCAGCCGGTCAGGTTCTGTTCGGGACGTTTTAACAAATCAGGTTCTGGTTCCAATCACCTGGCCTCCCTGTCTGAAGCTGTAGTGGGTGTGGCCACAGAATGCTGCTCTGATTGGCTCCTGATGATGATGTCATGGTGTTTCAGATGAAGATGGAGACCTGGTGGCGTTCTCCTCCGACGACGAGCTGATGATGGGGCTGAGCTTCATGAAGGACGCGACGTTCCGCCTCTACATCAGAGGTAGGTGGGGGAGGGGGAGCAGTGTTACACTGTGTGTGTTACACTGTGTGTGTTACACTGTGTGTGTTACACTGTGTGTGTTACACTGTGTGTGTGTCACAGTGTGTGTGTGTTACACTGTGTGTTACACTGTGTGTGTTACAGTGTGTGTGTGTCACAGTGTGTGTGTGTTACAGTGTGTGTTACAGTGTGTGTGTGTGTTACACTGTCACTGTGTGTGTTAGTGTGTGTTACACTGTGTGTGTTACACTGTGTGTGTTACACTGTGTGTGTTAGTGTGTGTTACAGTGTTACAGTGTGTGTTAGTGTGTGTTACACTGTGTGTGTTACAGTGTGTGTTAGTGTGTTACACTGTGTGTGTTACAGTGTGTGTTAGTGTGTGTTACACTGTGTGTGTTACACTGTGTGTGTGTTACACTGTGTGTGTGTTACAGTGTGTGTGTTACAGTGTGTGTGTTACACTGTCACTGTGTGTGTTAGTGTGTGTTACACTGTGTGTGTTACAGTGTGTGTTAGTGTGTGTTACACTGTGTGTGTTACAGTGTGTGTTAGTGTGTGTTACATTGTGTGTGTGTTACACTGTGTGTGTTACACTGTGTGTGTTACAGTGTGTGTGTGTTACAGTGTGTGTTACAGTGTGTGTGTGTTACACTGTGTGTGTTACACTGTGTGTGTGTCACAGTGTGTGTGTGTTACAGTGTGTGTTACAGTGTGTGTGTGTTACACTGTCACTGTGTGTGTTAGTGTGTGTTACACTGTGTGTGTTACACTGTCACTGTGTGTGTTAGTGTGTGTTACACTGTGTGTGTTACACTGTCACTGTGTGTGTTAGTGTGTGTTACACTGTGTGTGTTACACTGTGTGTGTTAGTGTGTGTTACAGTGTGTGTGTGTTACACTGTGTGTTACAGTGTGTGTGTTACAGTGTGTGTTACAGTGTGTGTGTGTTACACTGTGTGTTACAGTGTGTGTTGGTGTGTGTTACACTGTGTGTGTGTTACACTGTGTGTGTGTTACAGTGTGTGTGTTACAGTGTGTGTGTGTTACACTGTCACTGTGTGTGTTAGTGTGTGTTACACTGTGTGTGTTACAGTGTGTGTTAGTGTGTGTTACACTGTGTGTGTTACAGTGTGTGTTAGTGTGTGTTACATTGTGTGTGTGTTACACTGTGTGTGTTACACTGTGTGTGTGTTACAGTGTGTGTGTGTTACAGTGTGTGTTACAGTGTGTGTGTGTTACACTGTGTGTGTTACACTGTGTGTGTGTCACAGTGTGTGTGTGTTACAGTGTGTGTTACAGTGTGTGTGTGTTACACTGTCACTGTGTGTGTTAGTGTGTGTTACACTGTGTGTGTTACACTGTCACTGTGTGTGTTAGTGTGTGTTACACTGTGTGTGTTACACTGTGTGTGTTAGTGTGTGTTACAGTGTGTGTGTTACACTGTGTGTTACAGTGTGTGTGTTACAGTGTGTGTGTGTTACACTGTGTGTTACAGTGTGTGTTGGTGTGTGTTACACTGTGTGTGTGTTACACTGTGTGTGTGTTACAGTGTGTGTGTGTTACACTGTGTGTGTGTTACAGTGTGTGTTGGTGTGTGTTACACTGTGTGTGTGTTACAGTGTGTGTTACAGTGTGTGTGTGTTACAGTGTGTGTGTGTTACACTGTGTGTGTGTTACAGTGTGTGTGTGTTACAGTGTGTGTTACACTGTGTGTGTGTTACACTGTGTGTGTTACACTGTGTGTGTGTCACAGTGTGTGTGTGTTACAGTGTGTGTGTGTTACAGTGTGTGTGTGTTACACTGTGTGTGTTACACTGTGTGTGTGTTACAGTGTGTGTGTGTTACAGTGTGTGTTACACTGTGTGTGTGTTACACTGTGTGTGTTACACTGTGTGTGTGTCACAGTGTGTGTGTGTTACAGTGTGTGTTACAGTGTGTGTGTGTTACACTGTGTGTGTGTCACAGTGTGTGTGTGTTACACTGTGTGTGTTACACTGTGTGTGTTACACTGTGTGTGTTACACTGTGTGTGTTACAGTGTGTGTATGATGATGATGCTGCATCCATTTCAACAGTTTTTTTGAATCCACAGAGAGGAAGGAACACCGTCGGACTCCCTCTTCATGCCTTCCCCCCTTTCACCTTCGGCCCCCCCCCTCCTCATCATGGCCCGCCCACATGGCCCCGCCCCCCGCTGTCCACCCTAACGTGACTTGTGACGGCTGCGAAGGCGCTGTGGTGGGAACACGCTTCAAATGCTCAGTGTGTCCAGATTACGACCTTTGCTCCGCCTGCCAGTCTCAGGGAAGCACACTGAGCATGCTCTGTTGCCCATCTGGCACCCTCTACAGGTGAGGCTTGGGACTGCAGGGGCATGACTGATGCAAACTGGAACAACTTCACAATGAGTAAAACCAGTAGCAAGTATGAAACAATGTGAACACTATGTCCTCCAGACCCCTAGGGGGAGTCAACCAGCACCCTGCAGGGAACCAGAAGCTCAGTAAACACTTTATGTGAGCGCCAATTATTAATATGTAGCAGAACATATTTATTTATGTTAGTTAACAATCATTTCACATTCTTAGTGAATAATTGAATTAATTTTGATTATAATTCAGTAAGAAATTGCATGTTGAAACTCATGGGACGGTAAGGTATCTACTCCATTAGACAAAAACAAATTTTATTCTTATAATAAACAGGAATAAATTTACTTTAGCATCTTTTTATTAGAAAATAGTCTAGACTTTTTTTTACACCTTTTCTGTATTTTGTTATGTTTATTCTATTTATATGATTACAGTGAACTAAAAGAACAGACATAATGTTTCTGGAACATTCATCTTTTCTCAAAAACTGCAGCAGACGCCCCCTAGTGGTCTGGAGGCAACATTTCATGTTTGCCGTTTTTGCTACTTTTCCTATGGTTTGTTGATCATGCGTTGGTTCACTGCTCGCTCCTGATTGGCTGCCTGATGGGCTCCACCCACAATGGGTCCGAGCCAATCAGAAGAGCTGCTGTTGTAACAGGAAGTGGTTGTTTTGGCTCCGCCTACAGCACTGGTTTCCTCGGGGGAAGTGGATGAAGAGGATGCGACACTGTGGAATATGGAACCAGAACCAGAACCGGAGCAGAACCAGAACCAGGACCAGGAGCAGGCTGGGGCTGCCAAACCTGCAGCAGAAAGCAGCGCCCCCTCTGGTGAGTTATATCAGGACAGAAATCTGTTGGAGCTGAAGGTTCAGTCAGCTGACTGACTTCTGACCTCTGTGCAGCCTCCCAGGCCAGCGTGGACTTCCTGAAGAACATCGGCGAGGGCGTGGCCGCCATGCTGAGCCCGCTGGGTGCGTGATGTCACAACATGTGCAGGGCCTCCTGCTGAACAGGAAGTGATGTCATCTCCCTCTGCAGGCATCGACGTGGACATCGACGTGGAGCACGAAGGTCAGAAGACCAAGGTGACCCCGCCCACTCAGAGCGCCACAGGGCCAAGTGACATCGAGATGAACGAAGAGGGCGGAGCCAGCAAGGAGGACTGCGTCAACCAGGGGTCAAAGGTCAGTCAGCAGCTTTACAAACCCTGGAACCGATCAGGGATCAATGAGACTCTGATCAGAACTCCTGGCTGCAGGTGAGCCGGGACTCTGACGAGGAGTGGACTCACCTGAGCTCCAAGGAGGTGGACCCGTCCACAGGTGAGCTGCAGTCGCTGCAGCCAGAGGGCCGGGCGCCGCCGGAGCCCGGGGCCCGCAGCAGGGCCCCACCGGCCTGCGGGAGGCCGCGCTCTACCCACACCTGCCTCAAGGTGAGCAGCACACTCGGTCTCTCTGGTTGCCATTACCACGGCTGTCGCTAAGCTCCGCCCACTTCCTTCCAGAAGCCGACCCGCGTCTGGTGGAGTCGCTGGCGGCCATGTTGTCCATGGGCTTCAGCGACGAAGGCGGCTGGCTGACTCACCTGCTGCAGGCCAAGAACGGAGACATCGGCGCCGCGCTCGACGCCATCCAGTACGCCAAGCAGCCCCGCCCACACCAGTGACATCATCTCAGCAGCGGGTTCCTGTAGCCTTTTAGCATGTAATCAGTAGCTTCAGTCTGAGCTTTATAATCAATAGGTTTATTTGTTCCTTGGTTTCTGATCAATAAAAACCTGAAATGATGCCAGAACCTGTTTGAGTCTCTGATGTAAACAACAACAGTCATAAACGAAAAGAATCGAAGCTAAAATGTGAGAAAATCCTCATCAAAGTTGAAGTCTTCGCCGCTGTCAAACATGGAGGACACAGGAAGTTGGGGGTGGGGCTTGGCTGCTGCAGTGTCTACTGGTTGACTGATAACAGGAAGCTCCGCCCCCCTGCAGTCAGCACTGAGGAACGGACCCCGCCTGGAGCCGGAGCCGCTGGGCGCTGCTGCTGAGGTCACAGATGATGTCACTGCTGTCTGTTTCAGCTGCACAGAAGAAGAGAAGATGAATGTGAAGGTTTTTGGTTCCAATAAAGCAGGGGTCAAACTCCAGTCCCGGAGGGCCCCTGGCTGACCTTTGACCTTTGGAACATTCAGGCTGATCTGAGCATGAAGCCGTTTGGCTCCAGGTTTTTCTACCTGCTTCATCCAAAACCAAATGAAGCAAACGTCACAGCAGCAGCCAATCAGAGCAGAGAGGTGAGTCACGTGACATTAAAGTTTCGCCTCTCTGTTTACAAATCGGACCGGAGGGTTTCAGTCGCCCCCTGCTGGATATTTGTGGAACTGATTGTTAACCTGCTTTGATGTCATAGCAACATGAGCAGCTCCAGACAGGAAGTGCTGCTCAGGTGTGTTACCTTAACAGGTGGGCAGCCTTCCCCTCTTCTTCCTCCTCCCAGCTCCTCTGGTCTGTGTCTCTTCCTGGAACACAGATCAGCAGATTATTGATTATTGATCCGTTATATCTCTCTGACCTGGTCTGCTGGTTTGGAACCAGTAGACCAGAGACACATTAAACTCAGTCACCTGCCAGTGATTTGGTTGCCCTCCAATCCTTCCTCTTCCTCCTCTTCCTCAGGTGTGTCTAGATATTTGCTCCAACGACTCACCTGAGCAGGTCTCACCTGAGCAGGTCTCACCTGCAGCCAGACACACGCAGCTCAGAGCCTCCAGCTGTCCTGGTTTAGCGACAGCACTGGGTCTCACCTGGTCACCTGGACGCTGCTCCTCCTCCTGCTGCTCACTGTGAATGAAGCACAAGGAGGGAGAACACCTGAGCTCAGGTGGTTCCATAAACCAATCAGACAAAATGCAGCAGGTTATTCAATATTTCAGCAAAATCTTTAACCTAACTTGGCACAAATGTTTCCAGAGAAACATCAGCACTGCTAACCAAAAGTTAGTTTCACTCGCTGCTAATTGACTAAACAACGTTACACTGAACTGCTAACACAATAAAACATTAGCAGAAGCTAACGCTAACCATTTTTACGTCTGCGACTCGCCAGCAGCTTGTTGAGAAGAAGAGGAAAACATAAAGTTCCTCCAGATGGGAGACATTTTGGCGAAATGGCTGAAACCAGTCTTCCCAGTGTTCCTAGTCTTCCCAGTGTTCCTAGTCTTCCCAGTGTTCCTAGTGTTCCCAGTGTTCCTAGTGTTCCCAGTGTTCCTAGTGTTCCCAGTATTCCCAGTGTTCCTAGTGTTCCCAGTGTTCCCAGTGTTCCTAGTGTTCCCAGTGTTCCCGGTGTTCCTAGTGTTCCCAGTGTTCCTAGTGTTCCCAGTGTTCCTAGTGTTCCCAGTATTCCCAGTGTTCCTAGTGTTCCCAGTGTTCCCAGTGTTCCTAGTGTTCCCAGTGTTCCCGGTGTTCCTAGTGTTCCCGGTGTTCCTAGTGTTCCTAGTCTTCCCAGTGTTCCCAGTGTTCCTAGTGTTCCTAGTGTTCCCAGTATTCCCAGTGTTCCTAGTCTTCCCAGTGTTCCTAGTGTTCCTAGTCTTCCCGGTGTTCCTAGTGTCCCCAGTGTTCCCAGTGTTCCTAGTGTCCCCAGTGTTCCTAGTGTTCCTAGTCTTCCCAGTGTTCCTAGTGTTCCCAGTGTTCCTAGTGTTCCCAGTGTTCCTAGTGTTCCTAGTGTTCCCAGTATTCCCAGTGTTCCTAGTGTTCCCAGTGTTCCCGGTGTTCCTAGTGTTCCCAGTGTTCCCGGTGTTCCTAGTGTTCCTAGTCTTCCCAGTGTTCCCAGTGTTCCTAGTGTTCCTAGTGTTCCCAGTATTCCCAGTGTTCCTAGTCTTCCCAGTGTTCCTAGTGTTCCTAGTCTTCCCGGTGTTCCTAGTGTCCCCAGTGTTCCCAGTGTTCCTAGTGTCCCCAGTGTTCCTAGTGTTCCCAGTGTTCCTAGTGTTGCCAGTGTTCCTAGTGTTCCTAGTGTTCCCAGTGTTACTAGTCTTCCCAGTGTTCCCGGTGTTCCCAGTGTTCCTAGTCTTCCCAGTGTTCCCGGTGTTCCTAGTGTCCCCAGTGTTCCCAATGTTCCTAGTGTTCCCGGTGTTCCTAGTGTCCCCAGTGTTCCTAGTGTTCCCAGTGTTCCTAGTGTTCCCAGTGTTCCTAGTGTTCCCTGTGTTCCCAGTGTTCCTAGTGTTCCTAGTGTTTCCAGTGTTCCTAGTCTTCCCAGTGTTCCCGGTGTTCCTAGTGTTCCCAGTGTTCCTAGTCTTCCCAGTGTTCCTAGTGTTCCCAGTGTTCCTAGTGTTCCCAGTGTTCCTAGTGTTCCCAGTGTTCCTAGTGTTCCCAGTGTTCCTAGTCTTCCCAGTGTTCCTAGTGTTCCCAGTGTTCCTAGTCTTCCCAGTGTTCCCGGTGTTCCTAGTGTTCCCAGTGTTCCCAGTGTTCCTAGTGTTCCTAGTGTTCCCAGTGTTCCCAGTGTTCCTAGTGTCCCCAGTGTTCCCAGTGTTCATAGTCTTCCCAGTGTTCCTAGTGTTCCCAGTGTTCCTAGTGTCCCCAGTGTTCCTAGTGTTCCCAGGGTTCCTAGTGTTCCCGGTGTTCCCAGTGTTCCTAGTGTTCCCTGTGTTCCCAGTGTTCCTAGTGTTCCCGGTGTTCCCTGTGTTCCCAGTGTTCCTAGTGTTCCCTGTGTTCCTAGTGTTCCCGGTGATCCCAGTGTTCCTAGTGTTCCCGGTGATCCCAGTGTTCCTAGTGTTCCCGGTGATCCCAGTGTTCCTAGTGTTCCCAGTGATCCTAGTGTTCCCAGTCTTCCCGGTGTTCCCAGTGTTCCTATGGTTCCCGGTGTTCCCTGTGTTCCTAGTGTTCCCGGTGTTCCTAGTGTTCCCTGTGTTCCCGGTGTTCCCAGTGTTCCCTGTGTTCCCAGTGTTCCTAGTGTTCCCAGTGTTCCTAGTGTTCCTAGTGTTCCCTGTGTTCCTAGTGTTCCTAGTGTTCCCAGTGTTCCTAGTTTTCCCGGTGTTCCCAGTGTTCCTAGTGTTCCCAGTATTCCTAGTGTTCCCAGTGTTCCTAGTGTTCCCAGTGTTCCCAGTGTTCCTAGTGTTCCCAGTGTTCCTAGTGTTCCCAGTGTTCCTAGTGTTCCCAGTGTTCCTAGTGTTCCCAGTGTTCCCAGTGTTCCCAGTGTTCCTAGTGTTCCTAGTGTTCCCAGTGTTCCTAGTGTTCCCAGTGTTCCTAGTGTTCCCAGTGTTCCCAGTGTTCCTAGTGTTCCCAGTGTTCCCAGTGTTCCCAGTGTTCCTAGTTCCTAGTGTTCCCAGTGTTCCTAGTGTTCCCAGTGTTCCTAGTGTTCCCAGTGTTCCTAGTGTTCCCAGTGTTCCTAGTGTTCCCAGTGATCCTGGTGTTCCTAGTGTTCCCTGTGTTCCCAGTGTTCCTAGTGTTCCCAGTGTTCCTAGTGTTCCCAGTGTTCCTAGTGTTCCCAGTGTTCCTAGTGTTCCCAGTGTTCCTAGTGTTCCCAGTGTTCCTAGTGTTCCCAGTCTTCCTAGTGTTCCCAGTGTTCCTAGTGTTCCCAGTGTTCCTAGTGTTCCCAGTGTTCCCAGTGTTCCTAGTGTTCCCAGTGTTCCCAGTGTTCCCAGTGTTCCTAGTGTTCCCAGTGATCCTAGTGTTCCTAGTGTTCCCTGTGTTCCTAGTTTTCCCGGTGTTCCCAGTGTTCCTAGTGTTCCCAGTATTCCTAGTGTTCCCAGTGTTCCTAGTGTTCCCAGTGTTCCTAGTGTTCCCAGTGTTCCTAGTGTTCCCAGTGTTCCTAGTGTTCCCAGTGATCCTAGTGTTCCTAGTGTTCCCTGTGTTCCTAGTTTTCCCGGTGTTCCCAGTGTTCCTAGTGTTCCCAGTATTCCTAGTGTTCCCAGTGTTCCTAGTGTTCCCAGTGTTCCCAGTGTTCCTAGTGTTCCCTGTGTTCCTAGTTTTCCCGGTGTTCCCAGTGTTCCTAGTGTTCCTAGTGTTCCTGTGTTCCTAGTTTTCCCGGTGTTCCCAGTGTTCCTAGTGTTCCCAGTATTCCTAGTGTTCCCAGTGTTCCTAGTGTTCCCAGTGTTCCTAGTGTTCCCTGTGTTCCTAGTTTTCCCGGTGTTCCCAGTGTTCCCAGTATTCCTAGTGTTCCCAGTGTTCCTAGTGTTCCCAGTGTTCCCAGTGTTCCTAGTGTTCCCAGTGTTCCCAGTGTTCCTAGTGTTCCCAGTGTTCCCAGTGTTCCTAGTGTTCCCAGTGTTCCTAGTGTTCCTAGTGTTCCCAGTGTTCCCAGTGTTCCTAGTGTTCCCAGTGTTCCTAGTGTTCCCAGTGTTCCCAGTGTTCCCAGTGTTCCTAGTGTTCCCAGTATTCCTAGTGTTCCCAGTGTTCCTAGTGTTCCCAGTGTTCCCAGTGTTCCTAGTGTTCCCAGTGTTCCTAGTGTTCCCAGTGTTCCTAGTGTTCCCAGTGTTCCCAGTGTTCCTAGTGTTCCCAGTGTTCCCAGTGTTCCCAGTGTTCCTAGTGTTCCTAGTGTTCCCAGTGTTCCCAGTGTTCCTAGTGTTCCCAGTGATCCTAGTGTTCCTAGTGTTCCCTGTGTTCCTAGTGTTCCTAGTGTTCCCAGTGTTCCTAGTGTTCCCAGTGTTCCTAGTGTTCCCAGTGTTCCTAGTGTTCCCAGTGTTCCTAGTGTTCCCAGTGTTCCTAGTGTTCCCAGTGTTCCTAGTGTTCCCAGTGTTCCTAGTGTTCCCAGTGTTCCTAGTGTTCCCAGTGTTCCCAGTGTTCCTAGTGTTCCCAGTGTTCCAGTGTTCCTAGTGTTCCTAGTGTTCCCAGTGTTCCTAGTGTTCCCAGTGTTCCTAGTGTTCCCAGTGTTCCTAGTGTTCCCAGTGATCCTAGTGTTCCTAGTGTTCCCTGTGTTCCTAGTGTTCCCAGTGTTCCTAGTGTTCCCAGTGTTCCTAGTGTTCCCAGTGTTCCTAGTGTTCCCAGTGTTCCTAGTGTTCCCAGTGTTCCTAGTGTTCCCAGTGTTCCTAGTGTTCCCAGTGATCCTAGTGTTCCTAGTGTTCCCTGTGTTCCTAGTTTTCCCGGTGTTCCCAGTGTTTCCTAGTGTTCCCGTGTTCCTAGTGTTCCAGTGTTCCTAGTGTTCCCAGTGTTCCTAGTGTTCCCTGTGTTCCTAGTTTTCCCGGTGTTCCCAGTGTTCCTAGTGTTCCTAGTGTTCCCTGTGTTCCTAGTTTTCCCGGTGTTCCCAGTGTTCCTAGTGTTCCCAGTATTCCTAGTGTTCCCAGTGTTCCTAGTGTTCCCAGTGTTCCCAGTGTTCCTAGTGTTCCCAGTGTTCCTAGTGTTCCTAGTGTTCCCAGTGTTCCCAGTGTTCCTAGTGTTCCCAGTGTTCCTAGTGTTCCCAGTGTTCCCAGTGTTCCTAGTGTTCCCAGTGTTCCCAGTGTTCCTAGTGTTCCCAGTGTTCCTAGTGTTTCCCGGTGTTCCTAGTGTTCCCAGTGTTCCCAGTGTTCCTAGTGTTCCCAGTGTTCCTAGTGTTCCCAGTGTTCCTAGTGTTCCCAGTGTTCCTAGTGTTCCCAGTGTTCCCAGTGTTCCTAGTGTTCCCAGTGTTCCCAGTGTTCCCAGTGTTCCTAGTGTTCCTAGTGTTCCCAGTGTTCCCAGTATTCCTAGTGTTCCCAGTGTTCCTAGTGTTCCCAGTGTTCCCAGTGTTCCTAGTGTTCCAGTGTTCCTAGTGTTCCCAGTGTTCCTAGTGTTCCCAGTGTTCCTAGTGTTCCCAGTGTTCCTAGTGTTCCCAGTGATCCTAGTGTTCCTAGTGTTCCCTGTGTTCCTAGTGTTCCTAGTGTTCCCAGTGTTCCTAGTGTTCCCAGTGTTCCTAGTGTTCCCAGTGTTCCTAGTGTTCCCAGTGTTCCTAGTGTTCCCAGTGTTCCTAGTGTTCCCAGTGTTCCTAGTGTTCCCAGTGATCCTAGTGTTCCTAGTGTTCCTGTGTTCCTAGTTTTCCCGGTGTTCCCAGTGTTCCTAGTGTTCCCAGTATTCCTAGTGTTCCCAGTGTTCCTAGTGTTCCCAGTGTTCCAGTGTTCCTAGTGTTCCTGTGTTCCTAGTTTTCCCGGTGTTCCCAGTGTTCCTAGTGTTCCCTGTGTTCCTAGTTTTCCCGGTGTTCCCAGTGTTCCTAGTGTTCCCAGTATTCCTAGTGTTCCAGTGTTCCTAGTGTTCCCAGTGTTCCTAGTGTTCCCTGTGTTCCTAGTTTTCCCGGTGTTCCCAGTGTTCCCAGTATTCCTAGTGTTCCCAGTGTTCCTAGTGTTCCCAGTGTTCCTAGTGTTCCCAGTGTTCCTAGTGTTCCTAGTGTTCCCAGTGTTCCCAGTGTTCCTAGTGTTCCCAGTGTTCCCAGTGTTCCTAGTGTTCCTAGTGTTCCCATGTTCCAGTGTTCCTAGTGTTCCTAGTGTTCCCAGTGTTCCCAGTTCCCAGTGTTCCTAGTGTTCCTAGTGTTCCCAGTGTTCCTAGTGTTCCCAGTGTTCCCAGTGTTCCTAGTGTTCCCAGTGTTCCTAGTGTTCCCAGTGTTCCTAGTGTTCCCAGTGTTCCCAGTGTTCCTAGTTCCCTGTGTTCCCAGTGTTCCCAGTGTTCCCAGTGAGGAGGACAAATCGCACTGCTGGTTCAGGTAAAGGTGTGTGTTACCATAGCGACCAGGCGTGGGCCTCCTGCTCCTCCATCTTGGTTCCCCTCATGGCGTTCAGCTTCTGGACGTGGCGCCGGCAGTCGGCTCCGGACCCACGGCCGAATTCCTGCCCACCAAAGTTCTGATCAGAGTTCTGGAGAACAGCAGAACTTTAACAGAACCAGAGCAGGAAACAGAACCATCCAACCAAACGTCCTGAAATGGTTCTGGTTCGTCACACTTTGGACCGCTCCAGACAAGCTGCTGTTTTCTGTGGTTCTGCTCTGTAGAACTGCAGCAGAACCTCATGGATTTGGATCAGAACTTGATCAATCAGCATCTGATCTGGATCAGAACAATAAACAGGAAATACGCAGTCGCTATGACAACATGGATTTCCCTGCCCTCCTTCCTGCTTCTCAGCCAATAGGGAAGCAGGTCAATGTGGGCAGGTTGACTCCGCCCCTCCAGCTGGAGGAGCTTTGCTCGTCCAATCAGAAACCCGCACAAGATCCGGTTCCAAACGCAGGGAGAAGTCAGACCTGCAGAAACCGTAGGTCTGACCGCAATGGTTCTGACCCGATACGGTTCTGACCTGGGTTTTGATGCGGGTCTGACCCAGTTCTGACCTTCAGCAGCGACTGCTTCTCTCCACACAGCTTGCAGCTCCATTTCTCGCCTTCTTCACCTGCCAGACAAGAAGCAGGAAAAACTCTCAACTAGGTCCAATCTGGGATCAGAACCAAATTAAACAGAACTTTGAGTTTCCTATGATAATAGTTATAATAATTCCTCATTTGGCTGGAAAATCTCTTTGTTTCCTCAGAACCTTTCGTTCCAACAATAAATTAGATGCAATTTTTACTAAACAAAGAGAAAAAAATGTTTTATTTAATAAAAGAAAGATGTTTCGTTTCCTTATGGGTCTAATTTTTTGCATTTTCTTTTTGTAGAACATGGTTTTAGTTTTTCTCATCAAGGTTTGCTGTCACATCATCTGGACCCACAAAACAAATCCTACGACCCCAGACGGCCCGGGCCCGCACTTTAACTGGACCTTCATCTCCGGTCTGCTGGTTGTTCTGGAGGTTGAATCGCAGATCCAGACTCCTGAACCGGGCTCATATTTTGTTGTTTTCTGAACGACCCTTTGACCGGAAGTCAGACAGCAGCGAACCGGACGCTCACCTGCTGCACCTGGAAGCTTTGGCAGCGGAAAACACCGAACCACGAGGAAGTTCTGGACCATGACCCAACCGGTTCTGGACGGCAGCGCGTTCACTGGCTCCGCGTTTCCGTTGACCCGCGTATGACGTCACAGGGAGCTGACACGACAGGAGCGCCCCCTGCTGGGAGGAGGAGCCTGAAGCCGGAACCATTTCCTGTGAGGTTGTACGGCAGCCGGTGAGGTTTTATTTTCTTTTTGCGTGAAATACGTCATCATCTCATGTTGACCTTCTGCTGTCTGCATGTCCAAACACAGGCGCGCCCCTAGAGGGCGTGCTCTCCCTCTGCTCACATTTTCAACATAAACACCACAGAAGAAGAAGACGCAGGTTTCTCCAGGTTTATTGGAACAGATCAATAACTGATTAATGCAACAGATTTAAAAGCAGGCAGATAAACAGATAAAAACACTGTGACGTCACACTGTACAGGAGTAAATGGGGCACAAAAACAACAACTACAAAATAAAAACTTGAATTGAACACTGAACTTGTTTTTGTCAGCCATTATTTATTATTTATTTTATTTTACTTCCTGTGATGACATCACTACAGAGTCATGTGACAAACAGGATGTATATACACCTGTTCACCTGCAGCAGACTGGGGAACCAATCAGAGATCAATAAACACCAGCTAAGCTTTTACTGTGAAACACCCACAGGAAGTCACATGATGATGTCATAGCTCAGTCAGTGACTGACCAGTCAGAGACACTATTGATGTTGCATCGTCAGCAATGGTCCAATCAGACTCAAACGGACACAGGAGACGCAGGTGACCAATCAGGAGGCGGAGAACTGAGTGGTGATCAGTAACCAGGTAACCAGGTGATCATGTAACCAGGTAACCAGGTGATCATGTTACCAGGTAACCAGGTGATCATGTTACCAGGTAACCAGGTGATCAGGTGAGTCAGGAGGAATGCTGGCTGAGTCGTGGTCGGAGGCGGAGCTTATCTGGCGCTCCACGGCCCGCTGAGCCTTACAGGCAGCCATTTTGGCCTGGATGTCCATCTTCCTCTCGAAATACTCGACCAGCGCCGGTTCTGTCAACAGTGAGGCCAGCACTTGCTCAAAGGTGATTGACCAATCAGCTCCAGCGCGCTTCCCCGCCTCTCCTCGCCGCTGACCAGCACCGTGTCGTCGGCGATGTCCTCGCACTGCAGCGAGCCGGAGCTCACCACCGAGAACGACGACACGACGCGTCGTCCTTCGTCTCCTCGGGGTGGTCGGCTCCAGCTGGGCGTCGGCCAGAGCCCGGCACACCTGGGCGTCGGCCGAGGTTCCTCGCCGGGCCCCTCCTCCCGGGCCGGGCGGGAGGCGGGGCCTCGGCCCTCTTGCGCCGTTGCCGAACTTCTTGCCGACCTCTCCGATGCGCAGCAGGAGGCTGGCCACGGTGGCGATGGCGTGGTACAGCTGCTGCTCGCTCGGCTCCTCGCTGAACATGTTGTACAGCGTCTTACACAGCTCAATAAACTGCTCCTGTCACAGGTACACAGGTAAACACACCTGGACGGCCTCACCTGGGAGCTCAGCAGCACCGGACTCACCTGGTTCATCCTGGGCAAATCCTTGATGGTTTCCCTCTTGGGCTCCTTCTCTTCTGCCCACATCTCAGGTAGTACCTGTAGTTCCTTCACCTCTGACACCAACAAGTCAACTCAGGTGAGATGCAGGTTTGACACCATCAGCGCTCAGCAGGAGGCGGCCATTACCTTTCTTCTCCTCACCATCTTCTCCTCCATCTTGGTTCTTCACCTGTTCAGGAGAAAACATCATCATCATCATCATCATCATCATCAAACATGGTTCAAGAACCAGAACCAACCTGATGTCACTTCCTGCTGCCGCACAGAATCCAGATCAGACAGGAAGGAAGATTCTGGAAGAGACATGAGGAGAGGAAGAGGAGGAAGAGGAGGAAGAAGAAGAGTCGGTGTTGGTCAGAGCTCAGTGGCAGCAGGAAGTCCAGCAGGTGAAGGATATGTACCTCTACATCTGTGTGTGTGTGGTGTGTGTGTAGGTGTGTGTGTGTGTGTGTAGTGTGTGTGTTGTGTGTGTGTGTGTGTGATGTGTGTGTAGGTGTGTGTGTAGATGTGTGTGTGTGTGTGTGTAGGTGTGTGTAGATGTGTGTGTGTGTGTCTATGTGTGTGTGTGTGTGTGTGTGTGTGTGTGTGTGTGTGTAGATGTGTGTGTGTAGTGTGAGTGTGAGTGTGTGTGTGTGTAGATGTGTGTGTGTGTGTAGGTGTGTGTGTGTGTGTGTAGGTGTGTGTAGATGTGTGTGTGTGTGTGTGTAGATGTGTGTGTAGGTGTGTGTGTAGATGTGTGTGTGTGTGTGTGTGTGTAGATGTGTGTGTGTGTGTGTAGGTGTGTGTAGATGTGTGTGTGTGTGTCTATGTGTGTGTGTGTGTGTGTGTGTGTGTGTGTGTGTAGATGTGTGTGTGTATGTGTGTGAGTGTGAGTGTGTGTGTGTGTGTGTGTATGTGTGTGTGTGTGTGTAGGTGTGTGTGTGTGTGGTGGTGTGTGTGTAGATGTGTGTGTGTGTGTGTGTGTGTGTGTGTAGGTGTGTGTAGATGTGTGTGTGTGTGTGTGTGTGTAGATGTGTGTGTGTGTGTGTAGGTTGTAGAGATGTGTGTGTGTCTATGTGTGTGTGTGTGTGTGTGTGTGTGTGTGTAGAGTGTGTGTGTATGTGTGTGAGTGTGTGTGTGTGTGTGTGTGTGTAGATGTGTGTGTGAGTGTGTGTGTAGTGTGTGTGTGTGTGTGTGTGAGATGTGTGTGTGTGTGTGTGTGTAGATGTGTGTGTGTACCTTGATGTTTGTCCTCAGTGAAGAAGTGTGTGGCCTCCAGAGCAGACTCCGCCTCCTCAGCACACAGAGCTGGAACAGACAGACAGGTGTCAACACCTGAGGGGTCAGCCTGCACTTTGACCTCTGGGTAGCAGCTACAATCACCGCTTACAGTTTAGCAGTAGCTGCTAAGCTAGCAGGGTAGCGAGCATGCTACATAGTGGAGCAGTAACTGTGGTCAATGTGACGGATAAAAAACTTTCTGTTGGTGAACATTCATCTAATGTTCCCTAACGTTCCCTAATGTTCCCTAACGTTTCCCTAACGTTCCCTAATGTTCCCTAACGTTCCCTAACATTCCTAATGTTCCCTAACGTTCCCTAACATTCCCTAATGTTCCCTAACGTTCCCTAACATTCCCTAATGTTCCCTAACGTTCCCTAACGTTCCCTAACATTCCCTAACGTTCCCTAACGTTTCCTAATGTTCCCTAATGTTCCCTAACGTTCCCTAATGTTCCCTAACGTTCCCTAACGTTCCCTAACATTCCCTAATGTTCCCTAACGTTCCCTAATGTTCCCTCTGCACTGCAATCAGAATGAAAACCCAGGTGAATGTTAATTGTTGACCCTGGTCCACAGAAGTTGCAGTCAAGGGTCAGAGGTCAAATTAAGGGAAATGCTCCATTTTTATCTAAATTTTGATTGTTCTGGTCTGAGCATGCTCAGTGTGAGATCACCAACAGAACACCTGGGACGTCAGGTGGACCTCTGGTTCCGGTCGGCGGCATTGGGTCGGATCAGAACCTGATATCAGGTGAGCTGATACTGGTGGGAGGTGGAGCTTGTAGAGCAGCTTCAGCTTCTCCGTCATGTCGCCGTGGAACATCCCACCTGCAGAACCACAAACCCAGTGAGACCGGGGCTGACAGAACCGACCGGGGCTGACAGAACCGAACGGGGCTGACAGAACCGACCGGGTCAGACAGAACCGACCGGGGCAGACAGAACCGAACGGGGCTGACAGAACCGACCGGGGCAGACAGAACCGACCGGGGCAGACAGAACCGACCGGGTCAGACAGAACCGAACGGGGCTGACAGAACCGACCGGGGCAGACAGAACCGACCCGGACGGAGCCGACTCACTGAGGCCGGTGCTGAACTCTTTGAAGTTGACCAGCCCGTCCTGGTTCTGGTCCAGCAGCCTGAAGAGGCGGGCCGACAGCGCGGGGGTGTGGCTTCCGCAGACCCAGGGGGACAGCGCCGAGAAGAGCTGGGCGAACTGGACCGGTCGATCCGGACTGCTCCAGGTAGGGCAGGCTGGGATCGTGGCGCTCCGCCGCCGAGTGCTGGAGCCCCAGTAGCAGCTGGTCATGTGCTTGGACTAGGACAGACAGCAGGGTCAGACCGAGAGGACCGAGAGGACAGAATCTCAGGCGACCTCTGACCTTAAAGAGACAGTACAGCTCCTCCAGCTCCTCGATGTGAAGGCCAGCTCCGTCATCATCGCCCTCACCTGCAGAGAAACACATGTGAGAGACCGACCTCGTCTCTGTGACGTGAAGTGTCCACACACACCCACCACGCTCCTCTTCGCCGTGTCTTCCAGCGACTGGATGACCTTTAACCTCTGCTTAAAACGCATCTGCTCGATGACGTCAGACCGCAGGCTGCCGAACTTCTGCAAGACAAGACGTTTGATCCACCTGAGACCTTCCAGTCTGACCAGGTGACCACCAGGCAGGAAGTGACATCACTCTGACCTCATAGGACGCCCTGATGAGGTCGAAGACGTCGATCTCCTGCGGAGGGTCGTCTCCGCTCGTCAGCAGGGCATGGAGGTGGGGAGTGGGCGGAGCCACCGTCTGCTTGTTCACAACGTTGTCCAGGTACCTGCAGGACAGGTGAGTTTATTACTGGACCGGTCCGGACCGGACCGTATTGGGCCCGACGGTCCCACCTGCCCAGGATGGTCATGGCTTCGCCCTCATCGCTGCAGACCAGCAGGGCGTCCATGTTGTCATGAAGGACGGCCAGCGCCACTGCAGACGGACGAGGTCGAAGGTCAAGGGTTTGTCTGACCGGTACGCGGCGAGCAGTCGGCGCCACGCGGCTCCGTACCTGGAAGATGACCTTGATGCCTTCGTAGAAGAAGCAGTCGACCAGCAGGACGGCGCTGTCGAACGGCATGACGGACAGGAAGAGGGTGAGGAACCAGGACAGGCTGATGGTGGTGATGACGCCCAGCGCCTGCATGTGGTCGTAGAGGGGCGGCAGGAAGGCCCGGGTCAGCTCCTCGAACACGCCCTGGTCCACCAGCGCGCCTGAGGGGACAGAGCGTCAGGTGGCGCCACCTGGAGGACGCCGACAGCAACTACGCCCAGTGGGCAGGTACAAGTCACCGAACCATCGAACACCGTCCATGGTTCTGTTCTAGATTGGGATTCAGAATCTCAACCCCCGGCCCGGTTCCCACGGCCTACGGCCCGGGTCACTGACCTACGACCCGGGTGTTGTAGTAGTCGGGCAGCATGCGCTCGCACAGCGCCACCAGCAGCCAGAAGGCCTCCTCCTCGGTTCCGTACAGCAGCAGGACGGATGTAACGATGTTCATGGCCTGCAGGAGGCGACAAAGTTTCCAGTAAAGTATCAACATTAGAGCTCAAATTTCTGTTCATCCTCAGCGACAGCATCAATATTGTCTATAGACTCAAACAAGCATCTACACATTATTTACAAACACGATGCTCAAACTCCAGGGTCAAACTCCAGTCCTCAGGGGTCACTGGCTGCCCTGCGACCTTCAGATGAGCCATTAAGGCTCTGAGGATCTGAGCTTCACACTGGAGGAAACGAAGCCGATTCATTCCAGCGTTTTGAACCTGAGGCTCATAAAACCTGCAGGTCCCGGGTTCTGGCCGGGTTCTGATCGGGTTCTGGTCGGGTTCTGGCCGAGTACCTGGCAGTAGCCGATGTTGGGGTTGCGTGGGCGTAGGCGGTCAGGACGCGGCGCAGCGCGGCGATGCCCGTCTCGTTCTGGAAGGCTCTGTGCTCGGGCATCGAGCGATGGAGGTCGCGCTCGATCTCCTCGGCGGCCAATGAGCAGAGGCCCGTGGCCTGCTCCACCAGGTCGCCATAGTAACCAGGGTGAGCGGCCATCTCGTTCTGAGCGCCTGCAGAGACGGGAGGAGACGGGTAAACGGAGACAGGGACAGGAAGCGGGGACAGGAAGCGGAACGGGGACGGACCGGAGAACAGCAGCCACAGCTCCCCCCTCAGGCGCTCCGGGATCCCGTTCAGAACCAGCTCTCGGGTTCTGGAGGTTCTGTACATGCAGACGCCCCGCCGAACTCGGAGAAGTGAATGTTCCACGCCTCCTCCTTCATCCGCTCCTTCATCTGCGGGACGGAGGACGGGTCAGCGTCTCCCGGCGCCCCGCCTCGCACCGGGAATCGTACTCACAGCTTTCGGGCCGAGGTCCTCCGGGCCGTCCTGCTGGTACAGCCGCAGCAGGCCCTGCTGAGCGGTGGGCAGGCCGCCGTGGTAATGGCGCCCCTGGTGGGCGGAGTCGGCTCCTGCGGGTTGGAGGACGCCGGTGGAGCCCTGGGAACAGACAGACGTGAGACAGAACCAGAACCACAAGGTTCTGACAGCCAAGCCTGGCGTACCGGGGGAGCCAATCAGAGACAGCGGATTGGTGTCGCTCCACGAGCCGTCCGGCGTCCGCTGCAGGAAGTCTGAGATCCGCTGAACCAGGAAGTCCCTGTCTTTGAGGTTGGCGAACAGGAAGTTCATCTTGTTCTTGGTGCTGATGGAGACGGGAGACGGCAAGACGCTGCTGCTGTCCGCCTTCTCCACGATGGTCACCTGAGGAGCAGAGGATCATGGGTAAATTACAGGACAATCGTCTCCAAAAGCTGCAGACCAAGAACACGTGGGACCAGCAGCTTCCACATGAAGGTTTGCTTTTTACCTAAAAGATTTTAGCCCTTTTCAAAATGGCCGCCGTACTTGTCTGGAACAAAATTAGCACTAGCTATTTGGGAATAGCTAGTGCTATGTTCACTAACCGCTAATTAGAGTCTTGGCTATTAAACTGCTAAACACGTAAAATCATTAGCTGAAGCTATTGCTAACGCTCATCTTCTCCTTCCTGTTGACTGACAGCAGAGTCCTCACTTCTGGAACTGCAAGGGCTGATGGGAAATCTGGAAACGCCAGACTGAGGGTGTAGCGAAACATCAGAACATCTCATGACGGTTCCGTCCACTGCAGTCGCAGCAAGAATCGGCCCGGTTCTGCTGCTTTCCAGTTCCGGTTCTGCTGCTTTCCGGGCTCACCTCTCTGAGCGGGATGATGAGCTGGCACAGCTCCTCCTCTCTGCTGCAGAAGCAGATGTAGTTGTTGGAGATGAACAGCTGGCCCACCACGTGCATCTTGGCGAACGGCGTCCACAGCGTGCAGTCCGTGTGTCCGTCCAGCCGCTCGTCCCGCGTCAGCCGGAACATGGACCGGTACCGCTCGTTCTTGGCCCGGGCGTCGAAGTCCCTGCAGACAGAACGCGGCCGATGCGGTCAGAGCGTTTGGGCACAGAGAAAACGCTCAGAGTGAGACCTCTTCAGGGCAGAGACGTTCTTCAGCGTCTTGCAGGCCTTGGGCAGCGAGCGGTCGGCGGCGAACGCCTCGTTGTCCAGCAGCTGGCGCATGGCGATGTTGGCGAGCTGCTCCATCAGCTTGAAGGCATCGTTGACGTTCAGGAACATGGAGAAGAAATGCTCGGCGTTCCGGGTGCTCACGCGGACGCTCTCCGGGAACACCAGCGTGGCGTTCTTCTCCAGCTGGGTCACCTCGGTCCACGGCACCACCAGCGTCACTGAGCGGATCGGACAGCGGCGACACGTCAGCCATCGCTGCGGACAAGTTAACGCCGGCGTGCGATTGGCTGACGGTACCTTCCTTCCCCAGCAGGAAGGAGTAGAAGCACAGGTGGTTGATGGACAGGTAGAGCCAGCCCTGGCGCGGGACACGCCCCTTCCAGTAGCTGCAGGAGTGATAGTTGACCAGCTTCTCCTCCTCCGGCATCCCAAACAGCTTCCGCATCTTCAGCTCCGCCTCCAGGAACTTCCCGCTGTTCTCTTCCTGCTCCTCGCTCCGCTTCAGCCGCTTCTCCTCCGCGATGATGCCCTGCAGGAAGTGACATCACTAAGCAGACAGGAACACATCCCAGCGAACCAAACCGGCGGAGACGTACCGAGATCTTCCCTTTGACGAAGGTGATGACGTCTTCATCGTTGTCGAAGATGAAGATGGTCTGCAGCAGGTTGGATTCCAGGAAATCCCAGTGCTCCGTGATTTCCTTCCTGGAGGAACCTGAAGACGAGAAGGAAGCAGAACTCGGAAAACACATCCAGAACATTCCCAGTCCCCCCAGTCCCCCCAGTCCTCCCAGTCCACCCAGTCCTCCCAGTCCACCCAGTCCTCCCAGTCCACCCAGTCCACCCAGTCCTCCCAGTCCACCCAGTCCTCCCAGTCCTCCCAGTCCCCCCAGTCCCCCCAGTCCTCCCAGTCCTCCTGCTCACCACAGGCGATGTTCCAGTAGATCTGGGAGTCGGCGGTCTGCAGCAGGATCCTGTAGGGAGCCACCCTGGCGCTGGAGTCCAGAACCACGTCCAGCGTCCCCACCAGGAGGCCTGCAGAGACACCAGGAGACGCCTTCAGGACCTCCCCGCTGCAGCGCCCTCTAGCGCAGATTAGACGGTACTACAACAACTTCTACCTTACGCTGAAGACATCCAACTCTACATATCGACCCATGACCCCATGACCTCCACCCCTCGGTGCCCCAGTCAACATAGGGCACTAGAACGGTCCATAAGGAACCGAGTGTTCTTGGTTCTGGTTCTAGGGACTGGCGGACACTGGCAGGTTCCTGTAGTGACCTTTGACCTCACAGGGTGAAACATAAACCACCTGTTGGGTTACCAGGAACTCAACCAAGTCAGCTGAGCCCTCGTGACGTCAGCGCCCGTCCGGAACCGGGTTTCTGGTTCTGCATCTAACGATCCGGAACCGCGCCTGGTGTTGCCATGGAGATCCACCAGGCTAACCGAACCGACCCGGTTCTGCTTAGCATTACCTGGTGGTTCTGCCAGAACGGTGTCCATCAGTGGAACCGGACCGGACCGAGCAGCCCTCAGACAGAACCGAACAGAACCGGACCTACCGGACAGCCCCCCTCCGCGGCCGTGCCCCCTCCTCCTCTGCAGGATGAAGAACGGGTTGGCCCGCTCCGAGACCCACAGAGCCCCGGCCAGCAGAACCTCCTCCGGTTCGATCCACATGGCGGCCCGCTGCGCTGACCCAAAGACCCGGAACCAGGTTCTGTCAGGTCCTGGCTCTGTTGTTTTCAGCGAGTCTGATGACTCTGCATCACTTCCGGGTGTGACACGTCAGGCCACGCCTTCTACGTGCTGTACGACATGACGTCAACATGTTTCTAACGGGAAACACGAGCGCAATATGGCGGACGATGCAATATTTTTCATATTTAATATTTCTTGTTCATGATCAGGAATTCGCTGCATCGATCCGCAAAATGAGTTTGTAAGAGAAGAAGTTTTAACCTGACCAGTAAAAATAAATCAATTAGACAAATCATGGGATTCAAGTTACAGAAATTATCATGAAATTCTTTTACTGGACAAACTGAGGGAAAAAAGTTTCACAGAAAAAAAAATCTTGACAGCTGGAAAAAAAGAAAAGTTTATGCAGAAACAAGTAGGCGGTTCTGAAGAAACCCTGGTGTCCAATTAGGAACCGTTTCAATCAACATGCTAACATGCTAACACTGGCCAGTAACCAATAACATGATTGATTACTCAACATTTAGACACACATTTTAGATGGTAGTTGTTAAATGTAACATCTCAAATATTAGCTAAGTTATTGATTAGCATGTTAGCTAAACATAAAAATAAGACATTGTGAATAGAACCTAAAGTGATAATATCGAACAGGTAATGTTATAACTAGCTTACCTTATAAGATTAACTAATTTGCTAATATTAGCATACTGGCAGATACTAGCATGTTAACTAGCTGTAATCTATGCAATTAAGGACATCATAAGCTAATACATATCTTATGTTAATATTAGCTTGTGGCCATATCCAAAGATGTGAACAGTTTCAGATTTATGGACTAACGCTAAAATATGCTAACATTAACTGTTATGCTAACAGCAGCCTATGCTGCATTCCAACTGAACTCAGAAAATCCTATTTATGAGTCAGAAAAATCAACTGAAAGTACCTCCCTGATGTCAACCTTGAAAAAATTGACTTAAAAATCCAACATGGCTGCTCCTCATGTCAACAATAGAAGCTTTAGTGGAAACATGTTTGACAAAAATCAATGTTTGCAGCTCTAACCGTAACTGATTAAAAGTGGCCTTTGCATGTGGAGAGTAGAGCTTAAATCCAACTTCATAGAGATGCTGCAAATGTTTTAGTTTGATAAAAATCTGAAGTTCTAGAAGTCTCTACAGAGTAAATCCAAAAGTTGCTCTTTTTCTCTCAGTGAACTGATTTTAATGTGAATGATTCTCCTGGGAAGTTTTGACGGATGAACTTCCAGAAAGAAGGAGACGAACTGCAGTGAATGCAGCAGACGCTTTAATGACGTTTAATCAGACGTGATGCTGCAGCAGTAAACACACAGAGGACCCCCATCATCACCATCATCATCAGAGACAGACAGGGACAGACAGAGAGATGTGGACAGCACCTCGGTGTCTCCGGACATTTTCAGGTCACTTATTACTGCTGAATCAATCGGATTATAGATTCTTTAATGCTGTTTATATACTGATTATAAGTATTAATACACGCTGAGTAATTCAGAATACACTTGAAAGCAGCAGTCCGTCCCTGAAGGGAGCGTCCTCACCGGGATTTCCTGCTAGAACACCAGAAATGTTTTAGAACAGGAAGGAATACGGTCCCTGAAGCCCCAATCTCCAGCAGAGCTCCGCCCCTCCAGCACACAGAGCTCCGCCCCTCCAGCACACAGAGCTCCGCCCCTCCAGCACACAGAGCTCCGCCCCTCCAGCAGGCAGAGCTCCGCCCCTCCAGGACAGAGCTCCTCCCCTCCGGCAGGCAGAGCTCCGCCCCTCCAGCACACAGAGCTCCGCCCCTCCAGCAGGCAGAGCTCCGCCCCTCCAGGACAGAGCTCCGCCCCTCCGGCAGGCAGAGCTCCGCCCCTCCAGCAGGCAGAGCTCCGCCCCTCCAGCAGGCAGAGCTCCGCCCCTCCGGCAGGCAGAGCTCCGCCCCTCCGGCAGACAGAGCTCCGCCCCTCCGGCAGGCAGAGCTCCGCCCCTCCGGCAGGCAGAGCTCCGCCCCTCCGGCAGGCAGAGCTCCGCCCCTCCAGCAGGCAGAGCTCCGCCCCTCCAGCAGGCAGAGCTCCGCCCCAAAGGAAGGTTTCAGACGTTCCTGATCTGCTGATTCCTTGATTAAAGGTTTGTAGAAACTGGTCAGGTCTTGAGTTACTGATCCAGAAAAAACAGCATCATTTTCAGAACCGAGGCTCAGCATAAGGAAGCATTTCTGGAAGTTAGAACCTTTTAGCAGGAGACACAAATCTCTTCAGGCACAAGAAAACATTCCCAGCGTCTTTACCGGAACGTTTTGGCTTTTCAGTTCTTTAGCATCTAGAACATGTGGGACCCTGAACGTTTTACATCCTGGTCATTTCCACAGACACTGAGAAGTGAGGCCGGGCGGTTCTGATCCAGAAACAGGAGAGGAGCTTTAAAGGAACAGGACCAGAGTTTGAAACTTGGGATTGTTGGGAATGTCAGTAAAGTCTTTCAGTGGCTGAAGGCGGTCGCTCTCCAACAAGAACCCCCCTGGCAGGACGCCGCCGCCGCCGCCGGCAGGGGGATCGGTGTTGGCGTGCGGCTGTAACCATGGCGACCGGTCTCAGGACTTGTTGTCGTCGTGGAGATGGAGCGACGCCTGCATGTCCGGCAGCTCCACCTCACAGGCGATGCTCCGAGGAGACGCGGAGCGCCTGTTGAAGAAGTGACCTCCACCTGCAGAGGCAGAAAACATCAGAACCGGTACCAGAACCAGAACCAGAACCAGGACCCAATCCATGGTGACTCTGAGCAGAGCTGCAGCTCTGGAGGTAAACCGGGTCATCAGTACCTGAACAGGTGAACGGAGCAGCTCTTTACCTGGACCTATCGATAGACGTAGCCGTTAGCATCTGAGCTACTTCACATCAAGTTCTGGTTGTTTGGATTTAAAATCATTCAAAGTTGTTGAACTTTTACACGTCAGTACGATGCTGCATGTGATGCTGCATGTGATGCTGCATGTGATGCTGCATGTGATGCTGCATGTGATGCTGCATGTGATGCTGCAGTTTGGTGTGAAACTGCAGCATCAGTTTAAAGTTTCTCAATTTATTGCATGGATGAGCCTGAAGTTTGTTGGTTCATGTATTGATCAGACGTATTGATCAGACGTATTGATTAGACGTATTGATTAGACGTATTGATCAGACGTATTGATCAGACGTATTGATTAGACGTATTGATTAGACGTATTGATCAGACGTATTGATCAGACGTATTGATCAGACGTATTGATCAGACGTATTGATTAGACGTATTGATTAGACGTATTGATCAGACGTATTGATCAGACGTATTGATCAGACGTATTGATCAGACGTATTGATCAGACGTATTGATTAGACGTATTGATTAGACGTATTGATTAGACGTATTGATTAGACGTATTGATTAGACGTATTGATCAGACGTATTGATTAGACGTGTTGCTCTGCAGTGAAGTTGAAGCGTTCTGATCTTCTTCTGGGTTCTTACTGGTTACGGCCACGGTGATGTCGGCGGGCGTTCTGGGCGCGGTCTCAGCATGGGTGGGGCTGAGCGGCTCCAGGCTGATGGACGGCTGGTTCTGGTCGCTCAGCGGTGCCCTCTGGCTGCCGGATGTCTGACCGTCACCCAGTCGGTCCACATCCAGAACCACAGCGTCCACACAGGGCAGACTGGTCTGAGACAGAGGCCAGAGGGACACAGTCATCCATCACACATGTCGCACAGCTGCTGATGACATCACACCTGTCCTCAGGTGTGATGTCAGCGGTGACTCACCATGATGCCCAGGGCTTTGAGGATGTTGAGTTTGCACATGGGACAGGTGCAGTGTTCATTCAGCCAAGGATCCACACACACCTTATGGAAGACATGTCTGCAAGAGACAGGGACACTCTGAGACACTGTGAGACACTCTGAGACACACTGAGACACTGTGAGACACTCTGAGACACGCTGAGACACACTAAGACACTCTGAGACACTCTGAAACGCTCTAAGACACTGTGAGACACGCTGAGACACACTGAGACACTGTGAGACACACTGAGACACTGTGAGACACTCTGAGACACTGTGAGACACGCTGAGACACACTGAGACACTGTGAGACACGCTGAGACACACTAAGACACTCTGAGACACTCTGAAACGCTCTAAGACACTGTGAGACACGCTGAGACACACTGAGACACTGTGAGACACGCTGAGACACACTGAGACACTGTGAGACACACTGAGACACTGTGAGACACTCTGAGACACTGTGAGACACGCTGAGACACACTGAGACACTGTGAGACACGCTGAGACACACTAAGACACTCTGAGACACTCTGAAACGCTCTAAGACACTGTGAGACACGCTGAGACACACTGAGACACTGTGAGACACGCTGAGACACACTGAGACACTGTGAGACATGCTGAGACACACTGAGACAAACTGAGACACTGTGAGACACGCTGAGACACTCTGAGACACTGTGAGACACACTAAGACACTCTGAGACACTGTGAGACATGCTGAGACACTCTGAGACACTGTGAGACACACTAAGACACTCTGAGACACTGTGAGACACGCTGAGACACTCTGAGACACACTGAGACACTGTGAGACATGCTGAGACACACTGAGACAAACTGAGACACTGTGAGACACGCTGAGACACTCTGAGACACTGTGAGACATGCTGAGACACTCTGAGACACTGTGAGACACACTAAGACACTCTGAGACACTCTGAAACGCTCTAAGACACTGTGAGACACGCTGAGACACACTGAGACACTGTGAGACACGCTGAGACACACTGAGACACTGTGAGACATGCTGAGACACTGTGAGACACTCTGAGACACTGTGAGACACGCTGAGACACACTAAGACACTGTGAGACACTCTGAGACACTGTGAGACACACTGAGACACTGTGAGACACGCTGAGACACACTAAGACACTCTGAGACACTCTGAGACACTGTGAGACACACTGAGACACTGTGAGACACTCTGAGACACTGTGAGACACACTGAGACACTGTGAGACACGCTGAGACACACTGAGACACTGTGAGACACTCTGAGACACTGTGAGACACACTGAGACACTGTGAGACACGCTGAGACACACTAAGACACTCTGAGACACTCTGAAACGCTCTAAGACACTGTGAGACACGCTGAGACACTCTGAGACACTGTGAGACATGCTGAGACACTCTGAGACACTGTGAGACACACTAAGACACTCTGAGACACTCTGAAACGCTCTAAGACACTGTGAGACACGCTGAGACACACTGAGACACTGTGAGACACGCTGAGACACACTGAGACACTGTGAGACACTCTGAGACACTGTGAGACACACTGAGACACTGTGAGACACGCTGAGACACACTAAGACACTCTGAGACACTCTGAAACGCTCTAAGACACTGTGAGACACGCTGAGACACACTGAGACACTGTGAGACACGCTGAGACACACTGAGACACTGTGAGACACTCTGAGACACTGTGAGACACGCTGAGACACACTGAGACATTGTGAGACACGCTGAGACACACTAAGACACTCTGAGACACTCTGAAACGCTCTAAGACACTGTGAGACACGCTGAGACACACTGAGACACTGTGAGACATGCTGAGACACACTGAGACAAACTGAGACACTGTGAGACACGCTGAGACACTCTGAGACACTGTGAGACATGCTGAGACACTCTGAGACACTGTGAGACACGCTGAGACACACTGAGACATGCTGAGACACTCTGAGACACTGTGAGACACTCTGAGACACGCTGAGACACACTAAGACACTCTGAGACACTCTGAAACGCTCTAAGACACTGTGAGACACGCTGAGACACTCTGAGACACTGTGAGACATGCTGAGACACTCTGAGACACTGTGAGACACTCTGAGACACTGTGAGACACGCTGAGACACGCTGAGACACACTGAGACACTCTGAGACATGCTGAGACACTCTGAGACACTGTGAGACACTCTGAGACACTCTGAAACGCTCTAAGACACTGTGAGACACGCTGAGACACACTGAGACAAACTGAGACACTGTGAAACACGCTGAGACACGCTGAGACACTGTGAGACACACTGAGACACACTAAGACACTCTGAGACACTGTGAGACACTCTGAGACACTGTGAGGCACTCTGAGACACTGTGAGACACTCTGAGACACGCTGAGACACACTGAGACACACTAAGACACTCTGAGACACTGTGAGATACTCTGAGACACTGTGAGACACACTGAGACACACTAAGACACTCTGAGACACTCTGAGACACTGTGAGACACTCTGAGACACACTAAGACACTCTGAGACACTGTGAGACACTCTGAGACACTGTGAGACACACTGAGACACTGTGAGACACGCTGAGACACTGTGAGACACGCTGAGACACACTAAGACACTCTGAGACACTCTGAAACGCTCTAAGACACTGTGAGACACGCTGAGACACACTGAGACACTGTGAGACACGCTGAGACACACTGAGACACTGTGAGACACTCTGAGACACTGTGAGACACGCTGAGACACACTGAGACATTGTGAGACACGCTGAGACACACTAAGACACTCTGAGACACTCTGAAACGCTCTAAGACACTGTGAGACACGCTGAGACACACTGAGACACTGTGAGACACGCTGAGACACACTGAGACACTGTGAGACATGCTGAGACACACTGAGACAAACTGAGACACTGTGAGACACGCTGAGACACTCTGAGACACTGTGAGACATGCTGAGACACTCTGAGACACTGTGAGACACGCTGAGACACACTGAGACACTCTGAGACATGCTGAGACACTCTGAGACACTGTGAGACACTCTGAGACACGCTGAGACACACTAAGACACTCTGAGACACTCTGAAACGCTCTAAGACACTGTGAGACACGCTGAGACACTCTGAGACACTGTGAGACATGCTGAGACACTCTGAGACACTGTGAGACACTCTGAGACACTGTGAGACACGCTGAGACACACTGAGACACTCTGAGAGAGACACTACTGACACGCACTGAGACACTGAAACACTCTGAGACACTCTGAAACGCTCTAAGACACTGTGAGACACGCTGAGACACACTGAGACACTGTGAGACACGCTGAGACACACTGAGACAAACTGAGACACTGTGAAACACGCTGAGACACTCTGAGACACTGTGAGACACGCTGAGACACACTGAGACACTCTGAGACACGCTGAGACACTGTGAGACACACTGAGACACACTAAGACACTCTGAGACACTGTGAGACACTCTGAGACACTGTGAGGCACTCTGAGACACTGTGAGGCACTCTGAGACACACTAAGACACTCTGAGACACTGTGAGACACTCTGAGACACTGTGAGGCACTCTGAGACACTGTGAGACACTCTGAGACACGCTGAGACACACTGAGACACTGTGAGACACGCTGAGACACTCTGAGACACTGTGAGACACACTAAGACACTCTGAGACACTGTGAGATACTCTGAGACACTGTGAGACACACTGAGACACACTAAGACACTCTGAGACACTCTGAGACACTGTGAGACACTCTGAGACACACTAAGACACTCTGAGACACTGTGAGACACTCTGAGACACTGTGAGACACACTGAGACACTGTGAGACACGCTGAGACACTGTGAGACACGCTGAGACACACTAAGACACTCTGAGACACTCTGAAACGCTCTAAGACACTGTGAGACACGCTGAGACACACTGAGACACTGTGAGACACGCTGAGACACACTGAGACACTGTGAGACACTCTGAGACACTGTGAGACACGCTGAGACACACTGAGACATTGTGAGACACGCTGAGACACACTAAGACACTCTGAGACACTCTGAAACGCTCTAAGACACTGTGAGACACGCTGAGACACACTGAGACACTGTGAGACACGCTGAGACACACTGAGACACTGTGAGACATGCTGAGACACACTGAGACAAACTGAGACACTGTGAGACACGCTGAGACACTCTGAGACACTGTGAGACATGCTGAGACACTCTGAGACACTGTGAGACACGCTGAGACACACTGAGACACTCTGAGACATGCTGAGACACTCTGAGACACTGTGAGACACTCTGAGACACGCTGAGACACACTAAGACACTCTGAGACACTCTGAAACGCTCTAAGACACTGTGAGACACGCTGAGACACTCTGAGACACTGTGAGACATGCTGAGACACTCTGAGACACTGTGAGACACTCTGAGACACTGTGAGACACGCTGAGACACACTGAGACACTCTGAGACATGCTGAGACACTCTGAGACACTGTGAGACACTCTGAGACACTGTGAGACACTCTGAGACACTCTGAGACACTCTGAAACGCTCTAAGACACTGTGAGACACGCTGAGACACACTGAGACACTGTGAGACACGCTGAGACACACTGAGACAAACTGAGACACTGTGAAACACGCTGAGACACTCTGAGACACTGTGAGACACGCTGAGACACACTGAGACACTCTGAGACACTGTGAGACACGCTGAGACACACTGAGACACTCTGAGACACTGTGAGACACTCTGAGACACTGTGAGGCACTCTGAGACACTGTGAGGCACTCTGAGACACACTAAGACACTCTGAGACACTGTGAGACACTCTGAGACACTGTGAGGCACTCTGAGACACTGTGAGACACTCTGAGACACGCTGAGACACACTGAGACACACTAAGACACTCTGAGACACTGTGAGATACTCTGAGACACTGTGAGACACACTGAGACACACTAAGACACTCTGAGACACTCTGAGACACTGTGACACTCTGAGACACACTAAGACACTCTGAGACACTGTGAGACACTCTGAGACACACTGAGACACACTAAGACACTCTGAGACACTGTGAGACACTGTGAGACACACTAAGACACACTGAGACACTCTGAGACACGCTGAGACACTGTGAGACACGCTGAGACACACTGAGACACACTAAGACACTCTGAGACACACTGAGACACTGTGAGACACGCTGAGATACACTGAGACACTGTGAGACATGCTGAGACACACTGAGACACTGTGAGACACGCTGAGACACTGTGAGACACGCTGAAACACACTAAGACACTCTGAGACACTGTGAGACACACTGAGACACTGTGAGACACACTAAGACACTCTGAGACACTGTGAGACACACTGAGACACTGTGAGACACGCTGAGACACACTAAGACACTCTGAGACACTGTGAGACACACTGAGACACTGTGAGACACGCTGAGACACTGTGAGACACGCTGAAACACACTAAGACACTCTGAGACACTGTGAGACTCTCTGAGACACACTGAGACACTGTGAGACATGCTGAGACACGTTGAGACACTTTTAGAGATGCAGGACGGTTCCAGTCAGCAAAACCTGACCCCTTCAGGTTTGGACCCGGTTCTGGACTCACTTGCAGGGCAGAATCCGGACTATGTCGTTCAGCTGGTACGCCTCGATGCACACGGCACAGTGGTTGAAGTCCGGGTCCGTTTCCTTCAGGACAGACAGGAATGACAACAGAACCAGAACCGTTCTGTGCAGGTCCGATCAACGACTGGTCATGTTAGTTTACCTTGTCTCCTTTCTTCACTGTCCTCGTCGTCAGCTTCCCGATGGCTTTCTTGGCTGCGTCTCCTAGGCGACGCTGGGGGACAGAGACGACAGACGTTATCGTCCAATCAGGATGAAGCGTCCCTGGTGGAAGTGATACAAAGCTCCGCCCACAAACAATTAAAAACCAGTTTCTGCCCTGCAGTTTGTGTGCATGTCCTCCATTAACATTCAGATTGTTTGTTAGGGAAAAACAAAAACTACAAACCCAGCATTCATACACTCTGTAGCAGGAGAAGAAGAAGAAGAGCGTTACATCACTGAAGATCATAGAAAATATTTCTATCCACAACCAGCACCTGACTCCACCCACCAGGACCTGCTGCCTTCAGGTGCCGTGTTTGGAGTCTCCATCTGGACCTGAATGCAACATGGCGGCAGTCCAGTATCTAGCCTAGCTAGGCCTCATCTAGCCTAGCCTCATCTAGCCCAGCCTAGCCTCATCTAGCCTAGCCTTGCCTCATCTAGCCTAGCCTAGCCTCATCTAGCCTAGCCTCATCTAGCCTAGCCTAGCCTAATCTAGCCTAGCCTCATCTAACCTAGCCTCATCTAGCCTAGCCTCATCTAACCTAGCCTCATCTAGCCTAGCCTCATCTAGCCCAGCCTAGCCTCATCTAACCTAGCCACATCGATCATAGCCTCATCTAGCCTAGCCTAGCCTCATCTAGCCTAGCCTAATCTAGCCTAGCCTAGCCTCATCTAGCCTAGCCTCATCTAACCTAGCCTCATCTAGCCTAGCCTCATCTAGCCCAGCCTAGCCTCATCTAACCTAGCCACATCGATCATAGCCTCATCTAGCCTAGCCTCATCTAACCTAGCCTCATCTAGCCCATCCTAGCCTCATCTAACCTAGCCTCATCGATCCTAGCCTCATCTAGCTTAGCCTCATCTAGCCTAGCCTCATCTAACCTAGCCTCATCTAGCCTAGCCTCATCTAGCCCAGCCTAGCCTCATCTAGCGTAGCCTAGCCTCATCTAGCCTAGCCTAGCCTAATCTAGCCTAGCCTCATCTAACCTAGCCTCATCTAGCCTAGCCTCATCTAACCTAGCCTCATCTAGCCTAGCCTCATCTAGCCCAGCCTAGCCTCATCTAACCTAGCCACATCGATCATAGCCTCATCTAGCCTAGCCTAGCCTCATCTAGCCTAGCCTAATCTAGCCTAGCCTAGCCTCATCTAACCTAGCCTCATCTAGCCGCCTCATCTAACCTAGCCTCATCTAGCCTAGCCTCATCTAGCCCAGCCTAGCCTCATCTAACCTAGCCACATCGATCATAGCCTCATCTAGCCTAGCCTCATCTAGTCTAGCCTAGCCTCATCTAGCCTAGCCTCATCTAGCCTAGCCTCATCTAACCTAGCCTCATCTAGCCCATCCTAGCCTCATCTAACCTAGCCTCATCGATCCTAGCCTCATCTAGCTTAGCCTCATCTAGCCTAGCCTCATCTAACCTAGCCTCATCTAGCCTAGCCTCATCTAGCCAGCCTAGCCTCATCTAGCGTAGCCTAGCCTCATCTAGCCTAGCCTAGCCTCATCTAGCCCAGCCTAGCCTCATCTAGCCTAGCCTCATCTAACCTAGCCTCATCTAGCCTAGCCTCATCTAGCCCAGCCTAGCCTCATCTAGCCTAGCCTAGCCTCATCGATCCTAGCCTCATCTAGCTTAGCCTCATCTAACCCAGCCTCATCTAACCTAGCCTCATCTAGCCTAGCCTCATCTAGCCCAGCCTAGCCTCATCTAGCCTAGCCTAGCCTCATGTAGCCCAGCCTAGCCTCATTTAGCCTAGCCTAGCCTCATCTAACCTAGCCTCATCTAGCCTAGCCTCATCTAGCCTAGCCTCATCTAGCCCAGCCTAGCCTCATCTAGCGTAGCCTAGCCTCATCTAGCCTAGCCTCATCTAGCCTAGCCTAGCCTCATCTAGCCCAGCCTAGCCTCATCTAGCCTAGCCTCATCTAACCTAGCCTCATCTAGCCTAGCCTCATCTAGCCCAGCCTAGCCTCATCTAGCCTAGCCTAGCCTCATCGATCCTAGCCTCATCTAGCTTAGCCTCATCTAACCCAGCCTCATCTAACCTAGCCTCATCTAGCCTAGCCTCATCTAGCCCAGCCTAGCCTCATCTAACCTAGCCTCATCGATCCTAGCCTCATCTAGCTTAGCCTCATCTAGCCTAGCCTCATCTAACCTAGCCTCATCTAGCCTAGCCTCATCTAGCCCAGCCTAGCCTCATCTAGCGTAGCCTAGCCTCATCTAGCCTAGCCTAGCCTCATCTAGCCCAGCCTAGCCTCATCTAGCCTAGCCTCATCTAACCTAGCCTCATCTAGCCTAGCCTCATCTAGCCCAGCCTAGCCTCATCTAGCCTAGCCTAGCCTCATCGATCCTAGCCTCATCTAGCTTAGCCTCATCTAACCCAGCCTCATCTAACCTAGCCTCATCTAGCCTAGCCTCATCTAGCCCAGCCTAGCCTCATCTAGCCTAGCCTAGCCTCATGTAGCCCAGCCTAGCCTCATTTAGCCTAGCCTAGCCTCATCTAGCCTAGCCTCATCTAGCCTAGCCTCATCTAGCCCAGCCTAGCCTCATCTAGCGTAGCCTAGCCTCATCTAGCCTAGCCTCATCTAGCCTAGCCTAGCCTCATCTAGCCCAGCCTAGCCTCATCTAGCCTAGCCTCATCTAACCTAGCCTCATCTAGCCTAGCCTCATCTAGCCCAGCCTAGCCTCATCTAGCCTAGCCTAGCCTCATCGATCCTAGCCTCATCTAGCTTAGCCTCATCTAACCCAGCCTCATCTAACCTAGCCTCATCTAGCCTAGCCTCATCTAGCCCAGCCTAGCCTCATCTAGCCTAGCCTAGCCTCATGTAGCCCAGCCTAGCCTCATCTAGCCTAGCCTAGCCTCATCTAACCTAGCCTCATCTAGCCTAGCCTCATCTAGCCCAGCCTAGCCTCATCTAACCTAGCCTCATCTAACCTAGCCTCATCGATCCTAGCCTCATCTAACCTAGCCTCATCTATCCCAGCCTAGCCTCATCTAGCCTAGCCTAGCCTCATCTAGCCTAGCCTCATCTAGCCTAGCGTCATCTAGCCTAGCCTCATCTACCCTAGCCTAGCCTCATCTAGCCTAGCCTAGCCTCATCTAGCCCAGCCTAGCCTCATCTAGCCTAGCCTAGCCTCATGTAACCCAGCCTAGCCTCATTTAGCCTAGCCTAGCCTCATCTAACCTAGCCTCATCTAGCCTAGCCTCATCTAGCCTAGCCTCATCTAGCCTAGCCTAGCCTCATCTAGCCTAGCCTAGCCTCATCTAGCCTAGCCTCATCTAGCCTAGCCTAGCCTCATCTAGCCCAGCCTAGCCTCATCTAGCCTAGCCTCATCTAACCTAGCCTCATCTAGCCTACCCTCATCTAGCCCAGCATAGCCTCATCTAGCCTAGCCTAGCCTCATCGATCCTAGCCTCATCTAGCTTAGCCTCATCTAACCCAGCCTCATCTAACCTAGCCTCATCTAGCCTAGCCTCATCTAGCCCAGCCTAGCCTCATCTAGCCTAGCCTAGCCTCATGTAGCCCAGCCTAGCCTCATCTAGCCTAGCCTAGCCTCATCTAACCTAGCCTCATCTAGCCTAGCCTCATCTAGCCCAGCCTAGCCTCATCTAACCTAGCCTCATCGATCCTAGCCTCATCTAACCTAGCCTCATCTAGCCCAGCCTAGCCTCATCTAGCCTAGCCCTAGCCTCATCTAGCCTAGCCTCATCTAGCCTAGCGTCATCTAGCCTAGCCTCATCTACCCTAGCCTAGCCTCATCTAGCCTAGCCTAGCCTCATCTAGCCCAGCCTAGCCTCATCTAGCCTAGCCTCATCTAGCCCAGCCTAGCCTCATCTAGCCTAGCCTCATCTAGCCCAGCCTAGCCTCATCTAGCCTAGCCTAGCCTCATCGATCCTAGCCTCATCTAGCTTAGCCTCATCTAGCCTAGCCTCATCTAACCTAGCCTCATCTAGCCTAGCCTCATCTAGCCCAGCCTAGCCTCATCTAGCCTAGCCTAGCCTCATCTAGCCCAGCCTAGCCTCATCTAGCCTAGCCTAGCCTCATCTAACCTAGCCTCATCTAGCCTAGCCTCATCTAGCCCAGCCTAGCCTCATCTAGCCTAGCCTAGCCTCATCTAGCCCAGCCTAGCCTCATCTAACCTTGCCTCATCTAACCTAGCCTCATCGATCCTAGCCTCATCTAGCCTAGCCTCATCTAACCTAGCCTCATCTAGCCCAGCCTAGCCTCATCTAGCCTAGCCTAGCCTCATCTAGCCTAGCCTCATCTAGCCTAGCGTCATCTAGCCTAGCCTCATCTACCCTAGCCTAGCCTCATCTAACCTAGCCTCATCTAGCCTAGCCTAACTGCCGCCTCAGCCGTCTCACCTGGCTGCGGTGGCGGCCGGCGCCGTAGCGGATCTTCTGGATGAAGTAGAAGACGAGCCAGGCGGAGGAGATGATCATGAGGACGATGAAGGAGACGGAGACGAAGACGAGCGATCCGCGGTTCAGGTTCCTGCTGGGACTACGGAAGCCCAGAGAGGCCAGTACCGTCAGGTTCCGATCCAGGTGGCCAGGATCTCCTTCCCGTACGCCTCTGTGATCATCACCGCGACGATGTCGCCTGTACCTGCACACAGAACCGAACAGAACCCGGCCCGATTCTATAAATCAGAACTGAACAGAAGCTGACCCGATTCTGCTGATCACATTACACCAGCCTCTCCTTCAGAACCAGGCAGCAGGTTCTGTGTGATCTGGTTGATTTCCAGGTCAGAACCGCCTCACAGGTCAGAGAGAAAGCCAACTTGGGCTGGCGGTTGAATTTACTCTCATCGATCGCCAGGAAGGACACTCTGCAGGTTCTGACCCGGTTCAGATCTGGGCTGTCAGTGTCTTTTGACCCGGTTCTGACCTTCGTGGCCCATCTTGACGGTCTTGTCGGTGGAGTTGTTGTAGACCAGACTGCCGTGGCGTTGTAGGCGGCGGCCTTCAGGATCTTCTCCCTGAAGGTGCAGTTCCCTCGCTGCAGCAGCGCCACCCAGTGGACGCTGCGTGGCGGAAGCAGGAAGCGGGTGTTCGGGTCGCAGCCCTGCCGGTCCACCACTGAGGAGACACCGTTACCATGGTTACTGCCCCCAAGATGGAGGTCCAGAGTTTTTATTTGAGGTACACACATTTAAATGGCCAAACAGCTTGCCATACATCAGGCAGAGGTAGAGGTGGTATCATGATGTGGGACACTTTAAGAATGTGGCAGCAGTGAGACGTCAGAACAAACCAATCAGAGGAGCCCAGAACATGTCTGGACCGGTTCTGGAGCTGAACTGACGAAATAATAATATTCCTAGATTAAACTGCACCGGCTCTGACATCACTTCCTGTCTGTAACAACAACACTTCCTGTCTGTAACAACAACACTTCCTGTCTGTAACAACAACACTTCCTGTCTGTAACAACATCACTTCCTGTCTGTAACAACAACACTTCCTGTCTGTAACAACAACACTTCCTGTCTGTAACAACATCACTTCCTGTCTGTAACAACAACACTTCCTGTCTGTAACAACAACACTTCCTGTCTGTAACAACACTTCCTGTCTGTAACAACAACACTTCCTGTCTGTAACAACAATACTTCCTGTTTGTAACAACAACACTTCCTGTCTGTAACAACAACACTTCCTGTCTGTAACAACAACACTTCCTGTTTGTAACAACAACACTTCCTGTCTGTAACAACATCACTTCCTGTCTGTAACAACAACACTTCCTGTCTGTAACAACAACACTTCTTGTCTGTAACAACAACACTTCCTGTCTGTAACAACAACACTTCCTGTCTGTAACAACAACACTTCCTGTCTGTAACAACAACACTTCCTGTTTGTAACAACAACACTTCCTGTCTGTAACAACAACACTTCCTGTCTGTAACAACAACACTTCCTGTTTGTAACAACAACAATTCCTGTCTGTAACAACAACACTTCCTGTCTGTAACAACAACACTTCCTGTTTGTAACAACAACACTTCCTGTCTGTAACAACAACACTTCCTGTCTGTAACAACAACACTTCCTGTTTGTAACAACAACACTTCCTGTCTGTAACAACAACACTTCCTGTTTTGTTAACAACAACAATTCCTGTCTGTAACAACAACACTTTCTGTCTGTAACAACTACACTTCCTGTCTGTAACAACAACACTTCCTGTCTGTAACAACAACACTTCCTGTCTGTAACAACAACACTTCCTGTCTGTAACAACAACACTTCCTGTTTGTAACAACAACACTTCCTGTCTGTAACAACAACACTTCCTGTCTGTAACAACAACACTTCCTGTTTGTAACAACAACACTTCCTGTCTGTAACAACAACACTTCCTGTTTGTAACAACAACAATTCCTGTCTGTAACAACAACACTTCCTGTCTGTAACAACAACACTTCCTGTTTGTAACAACAACACTTCCTGTCTGTAACAACAACACTTCCTGTCTGTAACAACAACACTTCCTGTTTGTAACAACAACACTTCCTGTCTGTAACAACAACACTTCCTGTCTGTAACAACAACACTTCCTGTTTGTAACAACAACACTTCCTGTCTGTAACAACAACACTTCCTGTTTGTAACAACAACAATTCCTGTCTGTAACAACAACACTTCCTGTCTGTAACAACAACACTTCCTGTCTGTAACAACAACACTTCCTGTCTGTAACAACAACACTTCCTGTTTGTAACAACAACACTTCCTGTCTGTAACAACAACACTTCCTGTCTGTAACAACAACACTTCCTGTTTGTAACAACAACACTTCCTGTCTGTAACAACAACACTTCCTGTCTGTAACAACAACACTTCCTGTTTGTAACAACAACACTTCCTGTCTGTAACAACAACACTTCCTGTTTGTAACAACAACAATTCCTGTCTGTAACAACAACACTTCCTGTCTGTAACAACAACACTTCCTGTTTGTAACAACAACACTTGTCTGTAACAACAACACTTCCTGTCTGTAACAACAACAATTCCTGTCTGTAACAACAACACTTCCTGTCTGTAACAACAACACTTCCTGTCTGTAACAACAACACTTCCTGTCTGTAACAACAACACTTCCTGTTTGTAACAACAACACTTCCTGTCTGTAACAACAACACTTCCTGTCTGTAACAACAACACTTCCTGTCTGTAACAACAACACTTCCTGTTTGTAACAACAACACTTCCTGTCTGTAACAACAACACTTCCTGTCTGTAACAACAACACTTCCTGTTTGTAACAACAAACACTTCCTGTCTGTAACAACAACACTTCCTGTCTGTAACAACAACACTTCCTGTTTGTAACAACAACACTTCCTGTTTGTAACAACAACACTTCCTGTCTGTAACAACAACACTTCCTGTTTGTAACAACAACAATTCCTGTCTGTAACAACAACACTTCCTCTCTGTAACAACAACACTTCCTGTTTGTAACAACAACACTTCCTGTCTGTAACAACAACACTTCCTGTTTGTAACAACAACAATTCCTGTCTGTAACAACAACACTTCCTGTCTGTAACAACAACACTTCCTGTCTGTAACAACAACACTTCCTGTTGTAACAACAACACTTCCTGTCTGTAACAACAACACTTCCTGTCTGTAACAACAACACTTCCTGTTTGTAACAACAACACTTCCTGTCTGTAACAACAACACTTCCTGTTTGTAACAACAACAATTCCTGTCTGTAACAACAACACTTCCTGTCTGTAACAACAACACTTCCTGTCTGTAACAACAACACTTCCTGTCTGTAACAACAACACTTCCTGTTTGTAACAACAACACTTCCTGTCTGTAACAACACACTTCCTGTCTGTAACAACAACACTTCCTGTTTGTAACAACAACACTTCCTGTCTGTAACAACAACACTTCCTGTCTGTAACAACAACACTTCCTGTTTGTAACAACAACACTTCCTGTCTGTAACAACAACACTTCCTGTTTGTAACAACAACAATTCCTGTCTGTAACAACAACACTTCCTGTCTGTAACAACAACACTTCCTGTTTGTAACAACAACACTTCCTGTCTGTAACAACAACACTTCCTGTCTGTAACAACAACAATTCCTGTCTGTAACAACAACACTTCCTGTCTGTAACAACAACACTTCCTGTCTGTAACAACAACACTTCCTGTCTGTAACAACAACACTTCCTGTTTGTAACAACAACAATTCCTGTCTGTAACAACGACACTTCCTGTCTGTAACAACAACACTTCCTGTCTGTAACAACAACACTTCCTGTCTGTAACAACAACACTTCCTGTTTGTAACAACAACACTTCCTGTCTGTAACAACAACACTTCCTGTCTGTAACAACAACACTTCCTGTTTGTAACAACAACACTTCCTGTCTGTAACAACAACACTTCCTGTCTGTAACAACAACACTTCCTGTTTGTAACAACAACACTTCCTGTTTGTAACAACAACACTTCCTGTCTGTAACAACAACACTTCCTGTTTGTAACAACAACAATTCCTGTCTGTAACAACAACACTTCCTCTCTGTAACAACAACACTTCCTGTTTGTAACAACAACACTTCCTGTCTGTAACAACAACACTTCCTGTTTGTAACAACAACAATTCCTGTCTGTAACAACAACACTTCCTGTCTGTAACAACAACACTTCCTGTCTGTAACAACAACACTCCCCCTGTTTAAAGGAGGAACCATTTCAGGTCCTGACTCTGTGTGATCAAGCCACCAGCAGTAGAAGCTGCAGCAGCAGCAGCAGCAGCAGCAGGTTTCTCTGCAGCAGCAGCAGCAGCAGCAGCAGCAGGTTTCTCTGCAGCAGCAGCAGCAGCAGCTGCAGCAGCAGCAGCAGCTGCAGCAGCAGCAGCAGCTGCAGCAGCAGCAGCAGCTGCAGCAGCTGCAGCAGCAGCAGCAGCTGCAGCAGCAGCAGCAGCTGCAGCAGCTCCTTCAGCTCCTCTCTGCAGTGTCCTTGCAGCGCCTGACTGTAATCTGACACTCCAGACCAGAGAGACGCTCCGTCCTTCAGCAGCCAGAAAACCTCTGCAGTGTCTCAGCCGGACTCAAAGCCGCTGCGTCCTAAACTCAGCTGCAGCAGCGACTGCGAGAAAAACTCACGGCTGCAGCAGAAGACTACAAGACAGTTGCCATGACAACAGTCAGGTCCAGAGCTCAGTGCAGATTTGCAGATTCAGACGTTAACGAGGTGAAACCAGCTTCCAGTTATTACTCCCAATCTCTAGGACCAGACTAACACCTGGGACTCTGAGGCAGTGTCAGGTAGGTCATGTGACCTGTGACGCGAGTACCTCCACGATGCGGCGCCGGCGTGAGGACGATGCCCCGGGCGTCCATCTTGGGAGAGTCCTGGCCGTACGTCCCGTCCTCGCTGCTCATCGTGTGGACGGGGGACCCTCGGTCCATGACGGTGGCGTTCACCGTGGCGTCCTCGATGGAGTTCCTGTCAGCGCGTCCCGCTGCCGCAGAGCGGGCCTGGACCACGACCTGCACCAGAACCAGCATGAGGACGCCAAGGATTGGGAAGCAGGTCCAACGGTGCAGGTCCATGTCTGCCGGTCCGGTTACATGGAACCTGCCAGGAAGGAAAAACCCAAACGTCAGTGGGGCCAGACTAACACCTGGACCCAAAGCGTTCGCACAATATTTAGGACTGTGATAATGACAGAAGTGGCGATAAGAATCTTTTCCAATCTTGGTTTTGAACAGATTCCTGCAGCTTTCCAAACTTATTTATTGATGCTTTTGTTGAACAAACAGTGGAAAACTATTAATCCTGACACGATGATGATCCATTTAAATTCTTATGAATGAAATTTAACACAACATATGATAAATGATACAATAAATGTCCAGCCCTGTCAGTGCATGTCCCTCTGTGTCCAACCCCGTCTCTGTCCCTGAACGCTAAATATTACAACTTCTCATTTTTAATCATTTCCACGTCCGTCTTCCTGCCTGTCAGGTTGTTCTGACCGGGCTTCCTTAAAATCCATTTTACCTTAAAACGTCTCCAGGTGTCTCCAGGTGTCTCTAGGTCTCTCCAGGTGATGTCTGTCCCTCTCCCGGACGTCTTCCAGGTCTTCTCCGTGTCTCCGGCTGGTTTTGTCTCCTTTCTCCTCCAGATGTTGGTTTCTGTCCCAGATTGTCCTCCAGATGGATGCCGCCTGCGGAAGGGCGCAGTAAACCCTGGGTTCAGACTGCCAGGTGAGACAGCTGTGAGGACATCAGGAGACGGGTCAGCCTGCGGAACAGAACCGAAACCTCATCTGGACCTTGGTTCCGGAAGCTCCACTGAGAGCGCCTGGCTGTGTTCCGGACTCCGTCTGGTCCCGGTTCTGCAGTGAGCCCACCTCCGTGTCTGCGGTGGCTGCTTCGGCCCGCTTCGGCCCGGTTCGGCTGTCTCCGCTGGACTCGCGATGCTCCGGGCCAAGCCGGGCCGGCTCCGAACCTCTGCTGGTTCTGGTGGGACGGATCGGACGGGCTGTGGGGGGGGTTCTGTTCAGGTCGGCTTCAGTAACAACAGCTCGGTACCTCAGTTCTGGCATCGACGCACCGCGCAAGCGCAGAACATCAACAGGGGAGCGTCAGAGCGCGTGTGACTGTGATTCACCTTCCCTTGGAGATTTAGAGGAGATCTCGCGATAAGGGGCGAGATGTCAGCCATCTGATTGTGTCCTGATCAGATTTCTCATCGATTAGTGATCAGCGATCAGAAAGGGAAGAGGGACACCTGGTGGACACTGACCGAAAGTGCAGCTTCCATTTTATTTACTTGGTTTATAAAGTTAGAAATCACAACAAGTCATCTGGCACATCAGGCTCCAATTAATAATCCATTCCTGTCAATCATATTTTATCAATCAGTTCATCATGAATCTGCCACCACCGATGGAGGTTTGGCAGATCGGAACCAGGAGAACTTTCTGCGTTCATGTGAAACAGGTGATGCAGCTTCAATGGAGAGAAAACCAGAAAATAAAGATGATATGTGGAAACAAGATGAATGTTTTTTCAACATTTGTTGGAAATGGAAACTGTTCATCGTTACAAAAAGCTTAGAATGATGTTCATTCAGTCATGACGTCATGCTGACACCAGTAAAACATGGATTCATGCCATTATTGTGTCCCCACTGTTCTCAATGTAATATAAAACACGAAATATTCTTTCATCAATGAAGCTTGAAATGGTAAAGACTAAAAACCAGAAAAACTGACCTCCACATCCAAAACCCGTCATCGTTAATCCAGGCACTTTTCTTTTTGTTACATATTTTATCGATTAAAATAAAAGAAACTGTCGCTATTGTTTCTATTGTTTTCTATGTTTCTTATGTTTCAATTGTTTCTATTGTTTCTATTGATTCTATTGTTTCTAATGTTTCTGTTGTTTCTACTGTTTCTGTTGATTCTATTGTTTCTGTTGATTCTATTGTTTCTAATGTTTCTGTTGTTTCTACTGTTTCTGTTGATTCTATTGTTTCTATTGCTTCTATTGTTTCTAATGTTTTTGTTGTTTCTTATGTTTCAATTGTTTCTATTGATTCTATTGTTTCTAATGTTTCTGTTGTTTCTACTGTTTCTGTTGATTCTATTGTTTCTAATGTTTTTGTTGTTTCTATTGTTTCTGTTGATTCTATTGTTTTTACTGTTTCTGTTGATTTTATTGTTTCTAATGTTTCTGTTGTTTCTATTGTTTCTATTGTTTCTAATGTTTCTGTTGTTTTTATTGTTTCTGTTGATTTTATTGTTTCTATTGTTTCTAATGTTTCTATTGTTTCCTGTTTCAATTGTTTCTGTTGTTTCTATTGTTTTTAATGTTTCTGTTGTTTCTATTGGTTCTATTGTTTCTAATGTTTCTGTTGTTTCTGTTGATTCTATTGTTTCTATTGCTTCTATTGTTTCTAATGTTTCTGTTGTTTCTATTGTTTCTGTTGATTCTATTGTTTTTATTGTTTCTGTTGATTTTATTGTTTCTATTGTTTCTAATGTTTCTGTTGTTTCTATTGTTTCTGTTGATTCTATTGTTTCCAATGTTTCAATTGTTTCTGTTGTTTCTATTGTTTTTAATGTTTCTGTTGTTTCTATTGGTTCTATTGTTTCTATTGTTTCTATTGTTTCTAATGTTTCTACTGTTTCTGTTAATTCTATTGTTTCTAATGTTTCTAATGTTTCTGTTGATTCTATTGTTTCTAATGTTTCTATTGTTTCTAATATTTCAATTGTTTCTGTTGTTTCTATTGTTTCTATTGTTTCTGTTGATTCTATTGTTTCTAATGTTTCTAATGTTTCAGTTGTTTCTAATGTTTCTATTGTTTCTGTTGATTCTATTGTTTCTAATGTTTCTATTGTTTCTATTGTTTCCATTGTTTCTGTTGTTTCTATTGTTTCTGTTGATTTTATTGTTTCTATTGTTTCTAATGTTTCTGTTGTTTCTATTGTTTCCATTGTTTCTGTTGTTTCTATTGTTTCTGTTGATTCTATTGTTTCCAATGTTTCAATTGTTTCTGTTGTTTCTATTGTTTTTAATGTTTCTGTTGTTTCTATTGGTTCTATTGTTTCTATTGTTTCTATTGTTTCTAATGTTTCTACTGTTTCTGTTAATTCTATTGTTTCTAATGTTTCTAATGTTTCTGTTGATTCTATTGTTTCTAATGTTTCTAATGTTTCAGTTGTTTCTAATGTTTCTATTGTTTCTGTTGATTCTATTGTTTCTAATGTTTCTATTGTTTCTAATGTTTCTGTTGATTCTATTGTTTCTATTGTTTCTAATGTTTCTGTTGTTTCTATTGTTTCTATTGTTTCTGTTAATTCTATTGTTTCTAATGTTTCTAATGATTTTATTGTTTCTGTTGATTCTATTGTTTGTAATGTTTCTATTTTTTCTAATTTCTATTGTTTCTATTGTTTCTATTGTTTTCAATGTTTCATTTGTTTCTATTGCTTCTATTGTTTTTATTATTTCGAATGTTTCTAATGTTTCAGTTGTTTCTGTTGTTTGTATTGCTTCTATTGTTTCAATTTTAAATTAAGCTTACTGAAAATGTCAAAATAAAAGCCTTGACAAATTTATCATCAGATTATTGCTGTTTTGGGCATTTTATAAATTATTTAACCAATCAATGTTACTCATGGGATTAGGTTGGACATTTAAAATTATGCTTCCTGAAAATTTCTAAATAGAAGCCTTAAGGTTTGTCTCTGGCTAGTGCAGCGCCGTAGGCAGTGCATTATGTTTTTTATCAGGTCAGGGTTCTGTATTGCACAGCAATGCAGAACATTAGCATTAGCCTTTTACCTTAATTAAGCTTTTAGCTATTTTTGTTACTTCTTAGCAATGTTTAGAACACTGAATGTACCAAGTCAATGTGAGAAAACATTCTAATGACACTGCACATGCTACTGACAGCATTTAGGCTTACATTAGCTTTCTGGCTAATTTTAGCTTACACATTAACTTTAACATGCTGAATGATTCAAGTCCATGCTAGTCAACATGCTTGTGACCAGTCGCGGAGCCAGAGGGGTCTGTTGGGGGTGGCACTTGCCACCCCCAACAGAGCCCTTGCCCCCCCTAGTGCCACCTCTCTGGAAATGGTCATTTTAAAATATAATACTTATGAGATCGGCAAAAATTTGCCAGGAAAACTGTAATTTCCGACTGTCCCTGAAGGCAGCCCGATGCCCGACGCTGTTCATTGGTTAAACTGCCATGTTGGTTCCTGCTTGATCCAAAACACATCCGCGGCTTCAGAGTTACACCGTCAGGAGTTTTGCAGGTATTTACAACTTTTTACCGCCCAGCAGTAACCGCTGTTACCTTCCTAATGAGAGGCGGCACTTGTCATACATTTCTAAAAAGAAAAAAAGAAATGGTTGTGCACCGCTGCATAGTGCCTCGTTTATTATATTAGCCATGCTAGTGCTGGTAGATCGTGTTTTAGACAGAATCTTTTAACATAATGTTTTAGTGACATGCTGCCCTCTAATGTTTTATATCTCCCAGCTCTTGCTTGAAATGTGTGGTAAGAATATGTGAAAAACCATTAAGTTTTATAATGACTGAAATGTAAGTAGGCTATGTCATATGAAAGCTTTGAATTATAACCTCACTTTATATTAATTAATTTTAATTAATGTATTTTTAATTTAGTATTTTAGCTAGCTACAGAAAACTAAAAACTATAGTTTAAATAATAGTTAAAATAATGTTGTCTCTGCCAAACAGTCATGGAGTCTAAATACCAGGCTGTCTTATTTTGTGTAGAGCCCAAATGAAGAGAAAAGGGAAGATCTCCCAGTTCTTCTTAAAGAGGCAAAACCAGGACCAGACAGAACCCTGCAGCAGTGACCAGGACCAGACAGAACCCTGCAGCAGTGACCAGGACCAGACAGAACCCTGCAGCAGTGACCAGGACCAGACAGAACCCTGCAGCAGTGACCAGGACCAGACAGAACTCTGCAGCAGTGACCAACCTGGAGAATCCAGCCAGGAGACTCCAGGCCCAAGTGTATCACCAGCGGGTTAGAGGCTGACAGAAAGTTATTAAGTATTAAAATCCAATAAGCCTAATTCTAAAGGTTAGCATGATGCTTTTTGCATTTTTTATTGTGTCTGTTTATGTATTTCCAATGAAGTTCCAGAGAGAGATGAGGGTGATACAGATTCAGATTCAGACTCTGGGGAGGAAGACAGTGAAGCAGAAGGAAATGGCACTGAACTGCCCCCACCCAGCACAACCTATTGCACACCAGAAGGACCAGTTTATTTATTTATTTATTTTTGAGAATTTGTTTTTGGTGATATTCTGGGCTCTGAGTTTACATTTACATGTTCACTGGTCCATAGAGCCGTTTAACATCTTGTTTGGTCATGGCAAATCTTAGTTAAATAAACCATTTAAATTTGAGTGTGTGTGAGAAAATATTTGTTTCCTTTCGTTCATCATTTGTATATGGACCCTCTGATGAAGCCTTGCTCACCCTTTGGCCACCCCTTGAAAAAAAGTCTAGCTCCGCCACTGCTTGTGACTCTCTACAGGCCATTGACTACAATTTACAGTTAGGGCCAGAAATATTTGGCCCTAACAGGTTTTGTTATTTTAGCTGTTGACAAAAATATCAGAAATACAATTTATATATAATATGGGCTGAAAGTGCACACTCCCAGCTGCAATATGAGAGTTTCCACATCCAAATCGGAGAAAGGGTTTAGGAATCATAGCTCTGTAATGCAGAGCCTCCTCTTTTTCAAGGGACCAAAAGTAATTGGACAATGGACTCTAAAGGCTGCAAGTAACTCAAAAGGCCTTTCCCTCGTTAACCTGTAATCAAGTAAGTAGTTAAAAGGTCTGGGGTGTTTCCAGGTGTGGTTTTGCATTTGGAAGCTGTTGCTGTGACCAGACAACATGCGGTCAAAGGACCTCTCAATTGAGGTGAAGCAGAACATCCTGAGGCTGAAAGAAAAGAAAAAATCCATCAGAGAGATAGCAGACATGCTTGGAGTAGCAAAATCAACAGTCTGGTACATTCTGAGGAAAAAGGAATTGACTGGTGAGCTTGGGAACTCAAAAAGGCCTGGACGTCCACGGAAGACAACAGTGGTGGATGATCGCCGCATACTTTCTTTGGTGAAGAAGAACCAGTTCACAACATCAACTGAGGTCCAGAACACTCTCAGGGAAGTAGGTGTATCTGTCTCTAAGTCAACAGTAAAGAGAAGACTCCATGAAAGCAAATACAAAGGGTTCACATGTAGATGCAAACCATTCATCAATTCCAAAAATAGACAGGCCAGAGTTAATTTGCCCAAAATCACCTCAAGAAGCCAGCCCAGTTCTGGAAAAGTATTCTATGGACAGATGAGACAAAGATCAACCTGTACCAGAATGATGGGAAGAAAAAAGTTTGGAGAAGAAAGGGAACGGCACATGATCCAAGGCACACCACATCCTCTGTAAAACATGGTGGAGGCAACGTGATGGCATGGGCATGCATGGCTTTCAATGGCACTGGGTCACTTGTGTTTATTGATGACATAACACAGACAAGAGTAGCCGGATGAATTCTGAAGTGTACCGGGATATACTGTCAGCCCAGATTCAGCCAAATGCTGCAAAGTTGATCGGACGGCGCTTCACAGTACAGATGGATAATGACCCCAAGCATACAGCCAAAGCTACCCAGGAGTTCATGAGAGCAAAAGGTGGAATATTCTGCAATGGCCAAGTCAATCACCAGATCTTAACCCAATTGAGCATGCATTTCACTTGCTCAAATCCAGACTTCAGACGGAAAGACCCACTAACAAGCAAGACCTGAAGGCTGCGGCTGTAAAGGCCTGGCAAAGCATTAAGAAGGAGGAAACCCAGCGTTTGGTGATGTCCATGGGTTCCAGACTTAAGGCAGTGATTGCCTCCAAAGGATTCGCAACAAAATACTGACAAAAAACTTTTTTGTTCGGGTTATGTTTATGTCCAATTACTTTTGAGCTCCTAAAATGAGGAGTGTTTGTAAACAAATGTGTACAATTCCTACATTTTCTATCACATATTTTTGTTCAACCCTTTAAATTAAACGTTACAATCTGCACTTGAATTCTGTTGTAGAGGTTTCATTTCAAATCCAATGCGGTGGCATGCAGAGCCCAACTCACAAATATTGTGTTACTGTCCAAATATTTCTGGCCCTAACTGTAGCTAAGCTTAGCATTGATGCTAATTTTTAGCACCAGAACGCTGGGTCCACACAGGGGCCCAGCGTGGACCGCCAGACCGCCAAAAGTGCGCACTTTGGCAGGCCCCGGTTAAATTCCTTCAGGAATTTTCTGGTTGACCTTTGTTGACCTTTTTTGATCTTTGCTGTGGTTCATCACAGAGGGTTCTGAATGATCAATAAACTACAAACTTAAATGACCTTATTCATTTTCCATAAACACCACAACAAACATCAAATAGGACAAATATATTGATTAAGTTTTAACAAATGGTTTCTGCCACGATGATTATGTGAAATAAAATGAATTATATCCCAGATTCAGAAGATTTTCCTTTACTTTAACAGAGCTCTTTGGTTCCTCCTATCAGTCTGCAGTTTCTCATATTGAGGTCAAAGTTCAGATCCACCAGAACTGACTGACAGCTGCTGACCTCAGGTTTGCAACCAGCTTTTGATTGAGAAACCAGTAACCTACTGAAACCAGTAACCTACTGAAACCAGTAACCTGCTGAAACCAGTAACCTACTGAAACCAGTAACCTGCTGAAACCAGTAACCTGCTGAAACCAGTAACCTACTGAAACCAGTAACCTGCTGGAACCAGTAACCTGCTGAAACCAGTAACCTACTGAAACCAGTAACCTGCTGAAACCAGTAACCTATTGAAACCAGTAACCTACTGAAACCAGTAACCTGCTGAAACCAGTAACCTACTGAAACCAGTAACCTACTGAAACCAGTAACCTGCTGAAACCAGTAACCTATTGAAACCAGTAACCTACTGAAACCAGTAACCTGCTGAAACCAGTAACCTACTGAAACCAGTAACCTACTGAACCAGTAACCTGCTGAAACCAGTAACCTACTGAAACCAGTAACCTGCTGGAACCAGTAACCTGCTGAAACCAGTAACCTATTGAAACCAGTAACCTGCTGAAACCCTGAAACTGCTTAAACCAGTAACCTACTGAAACCAGTAACCTGTTGAAACCAGTAACCTACTGAAACCAGTAACCTACTGAAACCAGTAACCTGCTGAAACCAGTAAGCTACTGAAACCAGTAACCTACTGAAACCAGTAACCTGCTGAAACCAGTAACCTACTGAAACCAGTAACCTACTGAAACCAGTAACCTGCTGAAACCAGTAAGCTACTGAAACCAGTAACCTGCTGAAACCAGTAACCTGCTGAAACCAGTAACCTGCTGAAACCAGTAAGCTACTGAAACCAGTAACCTGCTGAAACCAGTAACCTGTTGAAACCAGTAACCTGCTGAAACCAGTAACCTGCTGAAACCAGTAAGCTACTGAAACCAGTAACCTGCTGGAACCAGTAACCTGTTGAAACCAGTAACCTACTGAAACCAGTAACCTGCTGAAACCAGTAACCTACTGAAACCAGTAACCTGCTGAAACCAGTAACTTACTGAAACCAGTAACCTGTTGAAACCAGTAACCTGCTGAAACCAGTAACCTGTTGAAACCAGTAACCTGCTGAAACCAGTAACCTGTTGAAACCAGTAACCTGCTGAAACCAGTAACCTGTTGAAACCAGTAACCTGTTGAAACCAGTAACCTGCTGAAACCAGTAACCTGCTGAAACCAGTAACCTGTTTAAACCAGTAACCTGCTGAAACCAGTAACCTACTGAAACCAGTAACCTACTGAAACCAGTAACCTGCTGAAACCAGTAACCTGCTGGAACCAGTAACCTGCTGAAACCAGTAACCTACTGAAACCAGTAACCTGCTGAAACCAGTAACCTGCTGAAACCAGTAACCTGCTGAAACCAGTAACCTGCTGATACCAGTAACCTGTTGAAACCAGTAACCTGCTGAAACCAGTAACCTACTGAAACCAGTAACCTGCTGGAACCAGTAACCTGCTGAAACCAGTAACCTACTGAAACCAGTAACCTGGTGAAACCAGTAACCTACTGAAACCAGTAACCTGTTGAAACCAGTAAGCTGCTGGAACCAGTAACCTGCTGGACCCAGTAACCTGTTGAAACCAGTAACCTGTTGAAACCAGTAACCTACTGAAACCAGTAACCTGTTGAAACCAGTAACCTGTTGAAACCAGTAACCTACTGAAACCAGTAACCTGTTGAAACCAGTAACCTACTGAAACCAGTAACCTGCTGGAACCAGTAACCTGGTGAAACCAGTAACCTACTGAAACCAGTAACCTGTTGAAACCAGTAAGCTGCTGGAACCAGTAACCTGCTGGAACCAGTAACCTGTTGAAACCAGTAACCTGTTGAAACCAGTAACCTGTTGAAACCAGTAACCTGTTGAAACCAGTAACCTGTTGAAACCAGTAACCTACTGGAACCAGTAACCTGCTCCCAGTGCCAGAATCTCACTGAGGAAGAAACTGCATCAGGTTTTCTATCAGGTTATAATTTCTGATAGAACTGATGGATATTTGCATAGAAACGAGTCAATAGGGTTTCATTTGCGGTTTCGATGTCATGAGGCGGATCTCAGCAGCTGCTGGGAGGAAAACTGGATGTTGGTGTCGGACGGTTTGAAACACCTGCAGGTTTTTGTCTGCTAGTTTCTCTCGGGTTTTGAAAATCGGCTGACAGATTAGAATGAGGAAATGAGGAGGGTCAATGGAGGTCACCAGAGTTGAGGTTTTTTCCATCCCGTGTCATCGATAGAAAGAGAAACATAAAGCTGATAAATTAAAACGAGGTCAATAACTTAATTTATCTCCGATTTATTGATTTATTGTTGATGGACAGACCTATTCCTCTGGTTTCTCCAGTGCCTTCTCCTCTCTGATCTGTGAAACCCAAGCTGGCCAGCTGAAACTTGCTTCATGTTCTGAGCTGTGATTGGACAGCCTGGGCCAGGGGGCGGGGCTAGAGCGAAGTGACTTTCTGTTGAGTGAATAAGGGAAACTGGGCCAGCCCTCACATGTTACTGGCTGCTGTCTTTACTAGGACCGTCAGAGCAGAACCAGGTAGAAATAAAGCCACCAGAACCAGGTCCGGTCTGCCTGAGTGGGCTGCTAACCGTTCTGACACGAGTCCTTCAGAGCTGTTGCAGAACGTGTGGATCAGAGGGAGCAGCTGGACTCAGAGTGGTCCTCCACGAGACATACACAGTCACATCATCATCAGAGTAGGCGGTCCTGGTCCCGGGCGGGTTGGCTGGATCGGACCAGACTGCTGCGAGTTTTCACACAGAATCAGCTGCTTCCCTGTCGAGTTCTGGTGGTTTCCGGGACGGTTCTGGTCCGGTAGCTCTCAGGCCAGGAGGCGTCTGCAGCAGAACCATGAAGCGTCTCATTGGGACTCTGCTGTTGGTGTCCGTCCTGCCGTCCCTCTGCAGCGTCTCTCTGCCTCCGGACACCGGAAGTGGCATGTCCTACCGTAAGTCTGCTGCTGTCCTCTGCACTGCTGGACACTGCAAACCGTCTCCACAATTATTTTTGCAGTGAAGGAAGCTGAAGTGAAACATCTGAACTCATTTCTGAGTGTGAAAAGCTGATAGCAGGAAGCTGCCACGCTTTGAGGCTTCAGCCAGAAACTGTGAGGTTTGATTATGATTTCTGTAAACAAGAAATGTTTACAGTATCTGACACCCGACTTTCAAACGCTTCAACAATTTTACTAGCAAATTATGACAGCAGCAAATTATGACAGAGCAGCAAATTATGACAGCAGCAAATTTTGACAGAATAGCAAATTATGACAGAGCAGCAAATTATGACAGAGCAGCAAATTATGACAGCAGCAAATTTTGACAGAGCAGCAAATTATGACAGCAGCAAATTTTGACAGAATAGCAAATTATGACAGAGCAGCATCTGCTGAGACAGAACATTGTCGATAAAAACCCAGTTAAAGCTGAGAGCAAAAACCTGTCAGTTTCAACTGGTGTCTCTTCTGGTCTCTGCAGGTCTACGAGCCTTCCGGGGTGACGACCAGGTGTAACTGACCACCCTAAAGGAGAAGCAGGTGGAGCAGATTCAGGCTTCTACCACCAACCTGGTGCTGCCTATCATCTACCTGTCGACCTTCTGCTCGGTCTGCCCACCAACCTGTTGGCTCTATGGATTCTCGTGTTCTGGACCAAACGTCGGCCGTCGACTACCCTGCTCATCAACTTGTGTGGGTGGTGATGCCAGCCGCCATGTGCCTTTGCTGCTGTCCCGGCAGACTTACCCTCTGGACAAACCCACATCACCACCTGCCATGACGCGCTGCCCGAGAGCGTACAGGAGAAACTACTTCCTGCCGTACTTTGCCACACTGTTCACCACCTGTTTCCTGCTGCCCTTCATCATCATGATGTTCTGCCACAGCGCCATACTGCGCACCCTACTGGCTGAAGGCAGGAAGTACGCTCACGCCATCTGGGTGACGGTCTGATGATGGTGGTGTTCATGGTGTCCCTGCTGCCCTGTAAAGTCCTCCTGATCCTGACCTACAGCGACAGCTGGCCGGACGGTGAGAAGCTGTACGTCTACTACATGATGAGCCTGGCCAACAGCACCTTCAACAGCTGCTCTTCCACCCTACATCCTCTACTTTGTCTCTCCAGATTTCAGAGAAAGGACCAGGAACGCTCTGTGCGCCTCCATGACATGGAGGACAAACCGTCCTCCTTGCCAGCGGGACAGAGGTCAAAGGTCACTCTGCGGCCATGGCAAGTGTAGAGGGGACGCCTGACCCAGCAGCCAGAGTCAACATGATGACAACGCCGTCAGCTGATGCTGGTTAATGTCAGCAGCAGCTGGACGCGCTGGGCCTCCACATTCTCCTGTCAAGTAAATGAAATAGTTATTATATTTTTATTATTGAACCGTCTTTACTATAAACAAAACTGGAGAAGAAATGTTCTCTGTGTGAAAACATTTTGTACGTAGCAGTGGAAGCTACATGCTTGGCTTTGACCAGAAGCTCCCAGTGACTCAATAAAAATGTTCATATTATGGAAAAACAACATGAAGATGGAACTAGATTCATATTGTAACCTTGAGTTTATTTTGTATTATTATTTACTTTTATCACATAATAGTACATTACGCTGTACTTTCACAGTATTATTGTATTTCTGTCGTCCTTTCTCTGTAATTATTGTATATATTCATTGTCTTCATGTTTATCTGAGGTGAATATTTTTCTGTCCTTCATTTTCTACACATCAGTAAGTTATTGTAAAAGATCTGCAAATATAAGATGTGACATGGTGGACATGTGTTTATGTTACTGGAAATGAAAGGTCCTGCCTGATCCGCTGCGTGTGGCCCGGTGCATCATGGGACGCTGCTGTGGTTGAGTCGGGTTCAGGACTGGACGCTGCGGGTCGCGTGTCTCGCTCTTAAACTGAAATAACAGCAGAATACAACAGAACAGTTTCCTCTCAGAACCGGACCGGTTCTGAGAGGAAACAGAACCAGCAGGAACCAGGAACCTGTTCTCTAAACAGAACCAGTAGGAACCAGGAACCTGTTCTCTTAACAGAACCAGCAGGAACCAGGAACCTGTTCTCTGAACAGAACCAGTAGGAACCAGGAACCTGTTCTCTGAACAGAACCAGTAGGAACCAGGAACCTGTTCTCTGAACAGAACCAGCAGGAACCAGGAACCTTCTCTGAACAGAACCAGTAGGAACCAGGAACCTGTTCTCTGAACAGAACCAGTAGGAACCAGGAACCTGTTCTCTGAACAGAACCAGCAGGAACCAGGAACCTGTTCTCTGAACAGAACCAGCAGGAACCAGGAACCTGTTCTCTAAACAGAACCAGCAGGAACCAGGAACCTGTTCTCTGAACAGAACCAGCAGGAACCAGGAACCTGTTCTCTGAACAGAAACCAGCAGGAACCAGGAACCTGTTCTCTGAACAGAACCAGTAGGAACCAGGAACCTGTTCTCTGAACAGAACCAGCAGGAACCAGGAACCTGTTCTCTGAACAGAACCAGCAGGAACCAGGAACCTGTTCTCTAAACAGAACCAGCAGGAACCAGGAACCTGTTCTCTGAACAGAACCAGCAGGAACCAGGAACCTGTTTCTCTGAACAGAACCAGCAGGAACCAGGAACCTGTTCTCTGAACAGAACCAGTAGGAACAGGAACCTGTTCTCTTAACAGAACCAGCAGGAACCAGGAACCTGTTCTCTGAACAGAACCAGCAGGAACCAGGAACCTGTTCTCTAAACAGAACCAGCAGGAACAGGAACCTGTTCTCTGAACAGAACCAGCAGGAACCAGGAACCTGTTCTCTGAACAGAACCAGCAGGAACTAGGAACCTGTTCTCTAAACAGAACCAGCAGGAACCAGGAACCTGTTCTCTGAACAGAACCAGCAGGAACCAGGAACCTGTTCTCTGAACAGAACCAGCAGGAACCAGGAACCTGTTCTCTGAACAGAACCAGCAGGAACCAGGAACCTGTTCTCTTAACAGAACCAGCAGGAACCAGGAACCTGTTCTCTGAACAGAACCAGTAGGAACCAGGAACCTGTTCTCTGAACAGAACCAGTAGGAACCAGGAACCTGTTCTCTTAACAGAACCAGCAGGAACCAGGAACCTGTTCTCTGAACAGAACCAGCAGGAACCAGGAACCTGTTCTCTAAACAGAACCAGCAGGAACCAGGAACCTGTTCTCTGAACAGAACCAGCAGGAACCAGGAACCTGTTCTCTGAACAGAACCAGTAGGAACCAGGAACCTGTTCTCTGAACAGAACCAGCAGGAACCAGGAACCTGTTCTCTAAACAGAACCAGCAGGAACCAGGAACCTGTTCTCTGAACAGAACCAGCAGGAACCAGGAACCTGTTCTCTGAACAGAACCAGCAGGAACCAGGAACCTGTTCTCTGAACAGAACCAGTAGGAACCAGGAACCTGTTCTCTTAACAGAACCAGCAGGAACCAGGAACCTGTTCTCTGAACAGAACCAGCAGAACCAGGAACCTGTTCTCTGAACAGAACCAGCAGAACCAGGAACCTGTTCTCTGAACAGAACCAGCAGGAACCAGGAACCTGTTCTCTAAACAGAACCAGCAGGAACCAGGAACCTGTTCTCTAAACAGAACCAGTTGGAACCAGGAACCTGTTCTCTGAACAGAACCAGCAGGAACCAGGAACCTGTTCTCTGAACAGAACCAGCAGGAACCAGGAACCTGTTCTCTGAACAGAACCAGCAGGAACCAGGAACCTGTTCTCTGAACAGAACCAGTAGGAACCAGGAACCTGTTCTCTTAACAGAACCAGCAGGAACCAGGAACCTGTTCTCTAACAGAACCAGCAGGAACCAGGAACCTGTTCTCTGAACAGAACCAGCAGGAACCAGGAACCTGTTCTCTGAACAGAACCAGCAGGAACCAGGAACCTGTTCTCTTAACAGAACCAGTAGGAACCAGGAACCTGTTCTCTAAACAGAACCAGTAGGAACCAGGAACCTGTTCTCTTAACAGAACCAGCAGGAACCAGGAACCTGTTCTCTGAACAGAACCAGCAGGAACCAGGAACCTGTTCTCTTAACAGAACCAGCAGGAACCAGGAACCTGTTCTCTAAACAGAACCAGTTGGAACCAGGAACCTGTTCTCTGAACAGAACCAGCAGGAACCAGGAACCTGTTCTCTTAACAGAACCAGCAGGAACCAGGAACCTGTTCTCTAAACAGAACCAGCAGGAACCAGGAACCTGTTCTCTAAACAGAACCAGCAGGAACCAGGAACCTGTTCTCTAAACAGAACCAGTAGGAACCAGGAACCTGTTCTCTGAACAGAACCAGCAGGAACAGCTTATAACATGTAATCTAACACGTTACCGTTTACAGTCCAGTAATCAGATTACAGTTATGAAGTTACTGTGTGTTAATATTTATAATTGTTAGTAAACATATTGTTGCTTTCTTCTTCTTGCTTGGAGAGTTGAGACACAAACGATGGAGGGAAAACAAAGATGCACATTTTCTACCTTTTCATTGAATAATCAAATTACTTTCCAAGGTAACTTTGCCGTCCCTGTAATATATAACTAGAATATATTAGATGTGTGTTTCTGTCTTATGATCGCAAGGTGATGATTCTCTTGAACAAAATGGCTCCCGTCTTTAATCAGCATCATTCCAGGATGAACACCAAACTTCATCTTTTGCCAGATAAATATTCTGGTAGCTTCTGCCAGATTTTGATAGATTTTATTGATCGAAATACATTTGATTATTGGTCAAAAGTGCATTGTTATCAGTTGACAGGAAGTTGAGCTGATTCTGCCTCTCGTAAAGTAAAAAACAGAATAAATGGGACTCAGTTCAGCAGTTTGACCAACAAAAATAAAGTCTAAAAGTAAGTTTTGTTCTTGAACAACCGTCTCCATCAGGGCAACATTTCAGAAAGTGAACTAAAAATAATCTGTTTCATCATATAGAAGTTTTACAACTGATTTTCAGATTTATACATTATTATGCATCTCCACTGTTTACTGCGTAATCCATTTCTTTTCACTCGTTTATTTTAAAACGTCTCCTGTTCATGTCTAACATTACCTTTATAAATACAGTAGAAATAATGACAAAAACATTGAAAAGTTCAAAAACATTATTACATAGTTGATAACGGCTTTGTAATATTGTACACTAAAGGAATATTTAAGTATCTAGCTGTATTTTAAAAACCGCAATGGTTCAAACATATATGAACTATAATTTGTTGAGATTCTGGAGATCTGATCCAAACGTAAAGCTTCTTCAGAAACATGCATTTCATCTGCATTTCAAAGTTTTTACTCCATATAATCATCTGCAGTGAAACGGATCAATCAGTTCGTTTCTGCACATCTCTCAGAACCAAAGAACAGGTTCTGCCCAGAATCTGAATTAAGGACGGTCCAGAACAGAACATCTGCAGTAAAGCAGAACCACATTTAACTGGGAAATTCCCAGTTCAACCACAGCTTTTGTTTCCCAGAGAGAAAAGCTCCACTGGACCCCCGGGTCGGTCTGTGTGGGAGAAACTGCGACCGGTTCCAGCTGTCAGCTGACTGCCTTTCAAAATGGCCGCTCCTGCATCAGCAGCAGGAAGCTGCTCTACATGTCGCCATGTTGGAAACTTCTCCTGACGTCAAACGCAGATCCGGTTCCCAACGTCGCGTCAGGCTGTAGGTTTGGAGCGGTACCACACCAGAACCGAACCTCCACTGAGGTCGGACGGTGTCCGAACCTGGACTTCATCCGAGCCAACAGCGCCTCCTGCTGACAGCTCAGTTCCTCTGCAGCCACCAGTTTAAAACTTAACTGGTTTGAACTGGTTTGAACCAGTCCCGCCTCATCATCTAGATAGGGGGAGTTCAAACTTTTTGAGACCAAGATCTACTTTTTCTCTCACCAGCCGGCTGAGATCTACCTCATGACATGAAGACATAGAAATTATAAATGAAACCCTATTGACTCATTTTCTATGCAAATATCCATCAGTTTTATCAGAAATGATAAAGTGATAGAAATGATAATGCAGTTTCTTCCTCAGTGAGATTCTGACTCTGGGAGCAGGTTACTGGTTTCAGCAGGTTACTGGTTTCAGTAGGCTACTGGTTTCAGCAGGTTACTGGTTTCAGTAGGTTACTGGTTTCAGTAGGTTACTGGTTTCAGCAGGTTACTGGTTTCAATAGGTTACTGGTTTCAGCAGGTTACTGGTTTCAATAGGTTACTGGTTTCAGCAGGTTACTGGTTTCAGTAGGTTACTGGTTTCAGTAGGTTACTGGTTTCAGTAGGTTACTGGTTTCAGCAGGTTACTGGTTTCAGTAGGTTACTGGTTTCAGCAGGTTACTGGTTTCAGTAGGTTACTGGTTTCAGTAGGTTACTGGTTTCTCAGTCAGAAGCTGGTTGTAAACCTGAGGCCAGCAGCTGTCAGTCAGTTCTGGTGGATCTGAAATTTGGTTTGATGACGTCAATATGAGAAACTGCAGACTGATGGGAGGAAGCAAAGAGCTCTGCAGAGGGAAAGGCAAATCTGCTGAATTTGGGATATAATTAATGTAATTTGACACAATTATTGTGGTAGAAGCCATTTGTTTGTTAAAACTTAATCAAATATATTTGTCCTATTTGATGTTGGTTGTGACGTTTACTGCAAACGAACGAGGTCATCAGTCCAAGTCTGTCGTTTATTGAATGTTCAGAAACTCCAGCGGCTGTGATGAACCACAGCGAAGGAAAACAAAGTAGAATAACCTGAACAGGTGATCAACTCAGAACCACTCGCACCTTTTTACTCTTTTTCTCTCTTTATTGTTAAGCACACCCGTTGCTGTGGCAACCGCCTGCGCCCCGCAAGCCGAGCAAAGATTACGTTAAAAATGTTCAGTCCGTTACGATATCAGGTTTCAGGCTTTATTATTATTTAATGAAGCTACAAACGTTTTGGATCTTAGTGAATATTTTGAAAAGTCTGTCAGAAGAGGAAGTGCTGCTCTCAGCGTCCTGCAGAGATCCACTCAAAACCTGATGCAGATCGACCGGTAGATCGCGATCGACGTATTGAGCACCCCTGATCTGGATAAACTCAGGCTAACATGGATGTTATCCAGGCTTTGGACCGGTTCTAAAGGCAGACTGGAGCTTTAAAACTGGGACATCACACCGTCTGCTTCCCTCAGGTCCACGGAACCTGCTGACCCGCCGGCAGCTGGACGGCTGAGCCCAAACACTTCATGGTTTATGTGCAGCTCACTGAGACGGGTCGCATGAAATGTTTATTGGAAACGATGAGACGACAGATTACAGGTAAAAAACATGATTTGTGTCCTGCTAATACCGGGCCGGTCCATGGGGAACCGGGCCGGTCCATGGGGAACCGGGTCGGTCCATGGGGAACCGGGCCGGTCCATGTGGAACCGGGCCGGTCTGTCATAGGAATGAATCAGATCCTTCATTTCTATGAAGGATCTGATTCAGTTCATTTCACTTCATGATAAAACTAAGAGTCACTTTGGCCTCTGGACTCAATGGTCTATTGCACTGAGATATTTACACAGCTGGAAGCTTCATCATCATCATCATCATCATTGTGAACCGCTAGTGGAACGTCAGACTGTCTTTGGACAGGAACCAGAACCTGTCAGAAGCAGCTGATTGTCTGCGGCAGCTGGTTGGTCCTGACCAGAGTCCAAAGTTCAGACCACAAGAACTGACGGCGATCAGTTCAGATCAGCGGAACCAACAGTCAGAACTTGGGACCGGAGGTTCTGGAGTATAACCGTTTCACACTCAAAGATATAAACATGTAGTTGACTTTAAGTTCTTTTGGACCAGAGCCAAGGCCTCAACAGAACCACTTCCTGGTCCTCTGGCCAGTCTGTTACCATGAAGACCTGCTCATCTGGGCGCAGCAGGGTCCATGTAGTACACATTGACCAGGTGGCGGTTCAGGTGGCGCCGGTACTGCGGTCTCCAGGGGGAACGTGCGGTCACAGAAGATGCACGTGTGGCTCTTGAGTTCGGTGGGTGTGGGAATCTCCTCGGTGGGCGTCTCCGGATCATTGGCCAGCTTTCCCGGAGCAGCACCTGTACCGTTGAGGCCAGAGTCGTCACTGCCTTCTGAGGCACTGTCGCTGATGTCACTTCCTCCCTCGTGGCTGCTGTGGATCCCCTCGTCGTCCTCGGCGTCAGCCGGTCTGCCACGCTGGCCAGGAAGGAGGAGGCGAGGCGGCACCGATGGCTTGATGAAGGTGGGATGGGAACCTTCCGTCTTCTCTGATGGTCTGCTGGGAGGACCATCTGGTTCTGGTTGGGTCAACCCATCTGTGGAGAAAGCCATTTCACCACAACCAGTTGGCTGAACAGAACCCTTCATAGCCTGTAAGGATGGACTGCTTTCAGAGATCGATCCATCTGGCTTTGGACCGACTGCTGAGGTCTTCCTGGTGGAGGTCCTGGTCTTTTTCTGCTTGGATGTTGCCTCTTTGATGGTCTTTTCAGTCGGACTTGGCTCGTTGGTACTATTCGAAGATGTTTTGGACAGCAGCTTCTTGGCAATGGGAGCTTTCAGGCACTTTTTCTTGGAGGGCTCTTGGGATAGATCCAGAATCTGTCCTGCTTTCCTTTTAGTGGGCTTTTCTTTGACCCACTGTCCTTTCTGGCTCTTCTCAGGACTGATGGGTTTCTGTGTCTCAGCTTGTTCTGGAGTCTTTAAGGTTTCAGACTTTCGATTTTTGCTGAGGCTTTTCTTGCTCTCCTTAAGGGAGCTCACATTCAAGTCTTTGTCTTTACATAACTGCTGGTCAGAACTCTTTGGATCAGACTGGTCTTTCTGGGAAGCAGGTCCCACCAGTAGTTTTTCCTGGGATGTAGGTTCTGGTAGATCCTGGGAAACTGGTTTTGCAGTGAGAATTTTCCTCACTCGTCTCTTCACTTTGACATCAGCACTCCCAGCAGCAGTCTGGACTTCTTTACCGTCCCTGTTCTCCACAGGATTCTCCTTGACCTTCTTTTGCCTGGTCGAGACTTTCTTTTCAGCTTCCTTTGCCTTCACAGGTCTCTCCTTCTCAGTCAAGGAGTTGCGTTTCCTTGCAGCCTTATCGGGAATCTCGCTTAGCTGTGGCGGTGTGATGCTGGGTCTGCTGCTACTCCTGATGGACAGATTGATGGGGCTCGAGTCGTCTTCCTCGTCCACATCGTCCTCTGTGGCGGGGAGTCATCCAGCTTGGCTGCCTTTAACTCCGACTTGTCGTCTGCACCGTCCGGACCGGGTTTCTTCACTCGCAGCTTGACTTTGGACACATCCAGGTCCACGTTGCAGCCGGAGTGCCGGGACTTGATGTGGTACTGCAGGTTGCACTTCTTGGAAGCGGCGTACTTGCAGAGCGGGCAGAGGAACTGCCGCGGGTTCAGGTGCAGCTCCACATGCTTCTTAAAGTTACTGCGGTCGGCCGTCTTGTACTCGCAGTAGGGGCAGGACAGAGGCTTGGGACCATTGTGGACCTGCCGGGCGTGACGGGTCACCTCATGCTGATTGGCTGCCAGGTAGCTGCAGCTTTCACACTTGAAGGGACGTTCACCTGCACAGGGGAGGAGACGTTAGAGAGCCAAAGCTGGAGAGGAGTTCATGCAGCAGGTCAGGCTGGGTCTAACAGATCCGTAACACACTGGCTCTGTTTAGCAACCAGGTTCTGATCAGCCCAGACTGGACTCTGGTGCAGAACTTCCCCTGGACATCCTGCAGAGATCCATCACACTCATTTCCTGCTCTTTGATATTTCTAACCTACTGAGAACTGAAACAGGTTCATTCATGCAGGAGTTTATGTTCAGAGCACACACACACACACACACACACACACACACACACACACACACACACACACACACACACACACACACACACACACACACACACACACACACACAGATCAGATTAGTTACCGTGTTAATCCATCAGGGCAGCGTCAGTGAGAACAAACAAATCAACAGTTAGTAGCAGAAAGACCATCATCATCTTGAACGGCTCCAGATTGGTTCCCTGCACTGGTCCAACTGGTGTTCCTAGTGGTTTCTGTTTCAGCTTCTCAGATCCAGTGCAACATCTAAAACCAGGGGGCTCTAACCAGCAACTTATTGCCAGAAGTCTGAAACTGGCTGATCATAAAGTCCTGGTACCAGTCAACCCATGGGCCAGTACTGGCAGGATCCCTGTTGTTTTAAGGAGGACCCAACATTTGGTTGTAACAACAGACTTTTCTTGAGAAACATTTATTTCAGAAGTGAATCCAATATCACACAGGTACTGCCATGTTGCTTAAGATCCTGGCAACACGTTAGCACCTACCAACAGTGTTTGGTTCTGCCGATGGCTTTACTCATGCTAAAGCTGTTAGCTCTAGTAGTTAATGTAGTAAATGTAGCTGGTTTCAGCAAAAGTCTTGCGTATAACTTTGAGGCAGTTTTGTCTCCCTCCAAATGTTCGCCCCCTCCCCCTCCCGCCTCCAACAACTGAACCTCTTGTGTTTATAGAGCCGCGTCTGGCAGAACCTACTCAAATTATTGGCCAGAATGCATTGCATAGGCGGAAAAATTGGGCCCTCAGTAGGTGAAAAATATAGTAAAAATATACAATTTGTTCGTATCACAAACTTCTTTTGGGTAAATAGAACAATTGCACCATAATTAAACAAACTATGGACGGAGTGAGGAGTTCTGGGCCTGTTACCTGGAGAGAAGGTGGAGCTAAATGTCTTCAACTGAACGACACAACAACCAGAAGAGCTACTTGGTAAAAGTGAAACATTACAACAGTGGTTCTTCAGCAGAGCCTCTGCTGGACGTAAAGACGCTATTTAAACATGTCGAGCAAAAGCAGGAAGTGGTCGGACGAATATGTACAACATGGATGGATGTGTATCAGGGAACGCGATGGGAGTCAGAGCCCCATCTGCATGATGAGCAACTCCAAGTTGAGCAACTCCAAGTTGAGCAACTCCAGTCTCCACCGGCAACACTGAGGAAACACTTCTTGAAGCTGCGTGGAGACGGGAAAGTAAAAAAGTATTTTGTGGATTCAAAACCACAAAAAACAAAAACAAGTTGGCTTCAAAGTTTTAAAAATTAAAATGTCCAATTCTTTAAAAACTCCAAATATATTTTTAATCAGTAAAAAAGCAAAAAAGGATTTCTGGGGGCCGAAATATTTTTTATGTTGGTTTTGTTCTTTGAGCAAGGTGATGTTCATGCACGGCTCATTTTGTGCACCAAAAAGCAAATATCTATGTCCTGAACTTGGCAAATAATCCTATTTTATTGATCTCTAAAGAAGGGTTCAGAGAATGAAAGTCAAAGGTTAAGAACCTCTGGGTTAGAAGAAGCAGCTGAGGGTCAACTCCACTCAAACAGGACTGACTCAGGAGCCAATCAGCACCTGTCCCCTTCTGTCCCAAACTCACCTGAGTGAGTCCTCATATGGCGGGTCAGGTGAGTCTTCTGGGAGCTCGAGTAGTCGCAGTAAAGACACTGGAATGGACGCACACCTGTTCACCAGAGACACAGCCTTCACATGACCCACCTGAGACAGGGACTAGATCAGAACAGACCAGGGACTGGACGGTACCTGTGTGGGTCCGAATGTGCTGGATGTAGTTGCTCTTGCGGTCGGAGAAGTAGGAACACTGGCTGCAGGTGTGCAATTTGCTGGGGAAGTGATTCCTCAGGTGCTTCCTCCAGTGGTACTGACTGACCGTGGTGTAGGCGCACAGAGTGCACTTAAACACCCTGCAGGCACACAGGTACACGCTCAGGTGACTCAGACAAACAGCCACAGGTGTTACCTTCAGAGCATGTTTGGTCTTCCTACCTGTGGTCGTCACCCTCCTTGCTGTGGTGCTTCAGGTGAGCGATGTAGTGGTCGTAGCGGTTGGTGTTGTAGCCGCAGCGCTCGCACCTGATCAGCCCTTTGGCATCTACGCCGGTGGCCACGTCCTCCCCGCCAGGCTCCGCCTCCCCGCCAGGCTCCGCCTCCCTGCCTGCCGAAGCCTCCCGTGACTCCGCCTCCTTGGCTTTGCTCTTGCTCCGCCCCTCCACCTGGTGCACCACCATCATCTTGTTGATGCTGTGTGTGCTCAGGTGCTCTACGAACTCCTGCTCGTTCTGGCCCTGGAAGTGGCACGGCTTGCAGCAGAACGGCTTCTTCTTCTGGGCACTGTCCGTCAGCCCTTTGACTCCAGGTTGGGGTGAAATGGTGGAAAGGCGGGGCTTAGTGGATGGGGGCTGTTTCTTAGAGGGGTGGTTCTCCTCATCCTCTCTGCTGCCGCCAATGGCGACGGTCTGGGCGGCCGGGTTCGGGGACTCTGGGTACTCCACGATGCACACCTCGCGGTGGTTGTGGTTGTCGTAGCTGTACCTGCACACAAACCAGGTGAGTTAGAGACAAGTAATGTGCTAGGAGCAGGAAGTGACCCTCACCGACTGCTGACCTGATGACGCCCTCGTCTTCACTGTCAGAGTAGCCGCATCCCACCGTTTTCAGCTCCATCATCTCCTTCTCGTCAGCCGTGCTGCCGCCGTCGCCGCCCTCCGCCGCCGTCACCGCCGCCACGTTAGCCAGCATCACCAGCTGAGGGGCGGGCGGCGTGTTCCGGGGCAGGTCGCTGAGGCCCGGCCCGTCCTCCGCCAGAGAGACGCCCACAGGAAACGTCCCAGCTGAGAACATGGTCTGAGTCGCCATCACGACCAGTCGGTGATGGTGGAGCGACAGAACTCTACGGTTCTGAAGGCTCACCGGGTTTCAGCGCCAAGGCTGGTGAGACAGAAACATTCAGAGCTTCTGTCACAACCAGGAGAGCTGATGATGACGTGACGGTCAAACGCAGCTCCACAACAAACTGTCCCACAAATTACTGAGATAAATGATCTCAAAATTGTCATTTTGAGATCATTTCCAACTAATATGCAAGTTTTTCCTCACAAAGGTCAATAAAGCTGTAATTTCTAAAGAGCTTTTACAGCTGCGGTATATAACTACTACAAAATATTTTTTTATGCATTTGTGGATAAAAAAAAGTATAATATGAGACAGTCTGTAAAAAAAGCTTCTCCCAGTACGACCGAGACACAAGCAGTCAGAGCCAGGGGGCAGGTCTTAGCGCTGTCAATCACGCCTGTATGCGCCCCACTCATCTCTCTTCCCTTGCTCTCTGCGAATACTGAGCCTAGTTAGCTTACCCTCTTATGATGGCAGCAGCAGCAAGTACATGAGGTTGACTGGCAGCACTAAGCCCGTCCTTCTGGCTCTGATTGGTGGTTTTGGTGCATATCTTCAGGCACACCACCTCAGATGATCTGTCTCATAACAAACTGTAACAACACGGTCATAATTATACCTAAAAATAATTTTTTTTACATAAAAATTACATACTGCAGCCTTAACACGGCAACTGGAAGATGTTTTAAACATCCAAAAGATGTTTAAAATTATAAATAAAGTTGAAATAAATCCTGCAAACAATCAAAAACATTGAATAAAATAGATTATGAAGTTTCTCTAAACAAAAAATATTATTTATTGGTTTCAGACCGGAAAAAACCGCAAAGCTGCTAGTTATTAAAAAGTGAACGCAGTGACGTCCATCGGTGACGTCATCTGAGGCCGTCGGCCATTTTGGAGGACCACAGTCAGCGCCTCAGAAAACTTCAGGGGGGAAAAGTTCTGTTTAATCCGCAAAAAGTTCTGGTACAACGAGCTAAAGTTCGGACCTGCAAAATCACATCTGCCATAATTTATTTTAATCTTACAAACATCAAAACCCAAACAGAACAGAACTTTTCATCCGGTTCTGAAGTCGGTGTCTGATTCCCAGCTGTAGTAAAGGGCTGTTCCACTGTTTTTAGAGAACTTGGACCACACAGAATAAGTTCTGATTGATATTCAGGAACGGTTCTGATCCGGACAGGGTGATCGGAGTTCCTACCATGACCTTTAACCTTCATTTTGTACAAATAAAGAACATAAGCAGGTGACATCAGCTCCTCTTGGGTTGAACTCCTCAGGTTTCTGAAGTTCTGGAAACTGGGGACCCGGACAGGAATGAAAGGTTCCGGAGGTTTTATATTTGCATATTTTAAAACAATTTGTCAAAAAGCTATTTATTTTTATTCGATTTCGCCTTTCTAACCAAATGCGATCGGAACCAGGTTTAAATCCCCACCAGGCCAACCGGACTGGATCAGAACACAAACTTTAAAGGTTTCTGCACGCAATGATCCGGAAAAACTCGGATTTTTCTGGAACTAAAAAGCTTTTTCTTTCGGAGCCACATTGTGGACCTGGTTCTGATTTAAGGCGGTGCTACGATTCACACGCTAACTTCTGGTCACACACTTTCCCTGAGTTCGGGACCCAGAACCGAACTTCCCCGGGTTTGATCTAAGTGTTGTGGAGTTGCGGTCCGAGTGTGGTTCCGAGGCTCGGAGCCTGACCCGGACCTGGCCCGGACCTGGCCCGGGACGGAGTGTTAGCCATGGTCCTGATCAGCCCCCGGACAGCGCCTCTGTGCTCCACCTCACCGCCTCCATTTTCCCCGAACTGCTCTAACTTTCTCCGGCTGTAAACCCGCACAGCCACGGAACCGAACCGCTCCCGGCCCCGCAAGCCCTCCGACACATTCCCTGCTCCTCACCTCCGAACTTCCAGAGACTTTCCTGGAGACTTTACTGTTCTGGGAAGGTTTTCCTTCGACGGACAGCGCTTTTAGAAAAATAGGCAGAAGTTTCCGCACATTCCTCTACAGTGACGTAGGGTCCTGACGTCAACGCGCAGCTCCGCAGGTTTGTAGTTTTCTGTGAAAATGTGCGAGTTTCATAGAACAAGATGGAGCAAGAACCTCAACGCAGAGGTTCTGGTTCTGGTTCTATTCAGGTTAAAGAGCTCAAAGCCGTGAATATGATTAAACCTGACCTGGAAAAGGTTTTGGATGGGTTCTGGTTCAGGTTCAGACCAGGTCTGGAACAATTTTACTACAATCTCTTTTTATTTATTAAGCGGATGAAAAACTTCAGAACCAGTGAGGGAAAAACTGAGTCCAACTCCTGATCAAATTGCCAGTAGAAGCTCCTTCACTTTCTGTCTGAGACCATCACTGGGGGTTCTGCTCATTCATCTGAAAACCTCATCAGGACTTTGACTAGGCCATTCTAATGTAGATTTGTTGCTGGGTTCAGATGATGGTTCTCATGATGACCTAGATTGGCCCGAGCTTCAGCTGATGGAAAGATGAAGACTTTGAATATCAGAGGAGATCCTGGTTCACGTCAAGCCCATATCACCATCCCTCCACCACCGTGCTTGGAAGCTGTATGGAATGCCTTTGACCTTCTAAGGGAGAACAGTCTCTCTAGAGCCTCATAGCTCCTGGATCACTGCTGATCCTCCCATCCTGATGAGGACCAGAGTCCTCCAGAGTCGAGACCATGAGAAACTGGTTCTGAACTGGACCCGGCAGAACCAGAAGGTGGTACTTTCTTCGTTTACCTGAATCTGTCTTCAGCGGATGTTAGTGGTGAGCTATTGTAAAGCACTTTATATTGCAGGTACTTCCGGCAGGTGATCTCCAGGAAGTGAGCTGCTGACGTCATGCCAGTCCTGCATGACATCATCATGCAGCACTGACGTACTTCTGCCAGAACTATCTGACCTGATCATTTCTTCTTGCTGATAATCACTGATAGTTAATAACTCTATGAATGCATGTTGTATGAATCCATAGAAAGGGCCACGCCCCTTCCGGAGCTGTCTTAGCGCAGACTCTCACCGGAAGTGGCTTCTGATTCTTTTCAGAATAAGATTATTCAGTTCAAATTAATCCCAACGCTTTTTCTAAATGCTGATGGCTGAAAGGATCTCCTGCAGAGGCCTATATTGCAGCCAAACTGGAAACGCTTCTGACTGAAGACACAAATGAAAAGGATGATCAGACTAAACATTGCGTGTTTTTTTTTGTTCATCTTTTGTATTTAGAACAACAGAAGATGTAAACTTTGACCCAGTTTCATCTTTGGTTTTAATTTAGCCCACTTTACCTTATTATTTATTGTGATTTATTTATGGTGGATACAGAAAGACAACCTTGGACTTTTATTGGATCTTTTTATAACTTTTGATTAAAGTTTTTACAGCGACTGTTGATCTGTTTTACGTTTGACTTCCTAAGGTCCAATTTTTATTTTGAAAAGCAGACCGGAAGTGTGAAGCATGATTTCGTCATCCGGATCCTTGTATTCGTCACACAGAGATCTGTAAAGTTCATGTGTCCGCTCTCAGCGTTTTGGACGGTACCGTTTCTGGGTCGCTCAGATTGTTGGTGTCCCTGAGGTTTTGGACGGAACTTTGGACCGTTCCTGGCGGTTTCCGAACCGCTTTCCCGACCTCTGGACAAGAATAGCAGGAAGCTAGCAGCTAGCTGGGCTCCATCGACTTTCTGCTCGAGTTCTGGTTCTGGTTCTGGTTCTGGGTTCTTCCTGGGTTTCTGTCCGAACTCTGCTGGAAAACCTGGAGTTGTGTCTCAGATGGAGGAAGATGGAATGTGAGAGCAGATAGCGGCGAAGCAGAACCCTTTCTGGACCCGGAACCGAGCCGTCAAGATGGCCACAGATTTCAGCCTGATCCACCGAACCTGCAAGCTGGTGGTTCTGCTCTGCTTCCTCCACATCTCCGTCACCGTTTTCTTCTACGTCCGAACCCTGGACATCCGGTTCTCCTTCGTCCAGAACCAGCAGTCCCACTCCAATCTGACCCGGCTCAGACACGGCTTGGTCCCGGCCAGCGGATCCGGAGCCGAACCGAAAGAGACCGCGACCCGGAGGGGGCAGGAGGTGGAGCGGCAGCCGGCCGAACCGGGTCAGAACACGACAGAGGAACCGGGGAAACCGCTGGAGAAATGTCCAGAAACATCTCCTCTGCTGGGTGAGTCCGGTTCGGCCAGGGTTTAGAAGCCATCTGGACCAGAACAGCCTGGATAGAATCAGATGGTTCCGGTCCACATGGTTTGGTACCAAAAGTTTGATATTGCTGTCAGGATGAGAAATGATCCAACAAGTCCAAGAACCAGAACCGAATGTTCTGAGATCCATCAGAACTAGCTCTGGTTCTGGTTCGGGGCGGGTCGTGGATCCATCCATGTGTATCAATAACATCCACTTGGATGATGTCATATGATCAATAACTGATCGATAATCATCTGAGGAGCCTCAGAGAGCCGGCTCCAGGTTCTGAACCCAAAGCAGGTTCTGGTTCTGTGTGGGAGTCCAGGTGGAAGTGGACTCACCTGTTCTACCTGCTCTGTGTGTCAGGAAGTCACTGGCAGTCAGCAGAGGTCACGTGACCTCCAGGAGAAACTCCCAGGTGAGCTGGAGGCATCCGTCTCCTAGACAACGCAGCGGCTCAGCTGATTGGTCCAGATCTGCCAGGTTCCGGTAAAGAACCTGAAGAGGCTGATGATGTCATAGCTTCCTGGACCTGAAGTTCTGCTGAAGCTTCAGTCACATGGGCTGGGTTGCCATGGAAACCAGGAGAAAGCTGTCGGCTAGAGAGGGTTAGCCTAAGCTAACGCTTATATAATGCAACAAAATGGGAGATGGAGGCCAAAGTGTTTGGTTTATCTATGAGTCATTGGATCATTTAATCAGTTAATAATCTTCCAGCACATTATTAAGAACTCTGCTCCGCGGCAGGCGGCAAACCTTTGGTACCAGAGCCGGTTCTGCTGGTCCGTTTGGGACGGAAACATCTGAGAACATGTTGGTCATTAATCATCATCAGTTCTGTAGAACCGAGCCGAAGATGGAGAACAACAAGTAGGCCGGCTCTGATTGGTCCATGTCAGCGTGGAATCAGTGTTCCCTTCACAGTCTCAGACAGCGTGGGAACTTTGAGTTTTTTCTGGATGTAAATGTGTCTGAAAAGTCACAGCTTCAGTTTCAGCTCTGAGTTAAATCCAGAACCTAAACGTATCTGCCGGGTTCTGCTGTAATCTCAGCTGCAGCTTCCAGCTGCGTCACCTCCCAGCAGGGGGTCAGAGGTCGAGCAGCTGCAGTGTGTTGATGCTGTGTCTCCGCCCGCAGTGGGCCCCCTCCGGGTGGAGTTCAACATCCCAGTGAGTCTGGAGCAGATCAAGAGGGACAACCCCAACATCCTTCCTGGCGGCCGGTTCCGACCCAAGGACTGCGTGGCGCTGCAGAAGGTTGCTGTCATCATCCCGTTCCGCAAGCGAGATGAACACCTCAAGTTCTGGCTCTACTACCTTCACCCAGTTCTGCAGAGGCAGCAGCTGGACTACGGAGTCTACGTCATCAACCAGGTGGGTCCAACAGAACCACAGAGATCCAAACAGAACCTCTGACTGGATTAGGTCAGGATTAAACCTGGATTACCTGCAGAGAGGGTGAAAATATATCAGCCTGATAAAATCGGTCAGTGTGGGACCTCACCTGGTCCAGGTGTTTTCAGAGGAGCCTGCACACAGCAGGGGAGGGGAGGGGCGGGGCCTGTATCCAGGTAACAGTAACATCACCTGCCTGGAGCGTTCAGGGAGCTGAATGCTCTGAGCTGCATGTTTTCCTACTGGCCTGTGGGCGGGGCTTGTCCACAGGTGAGCTGAGTGGAGCTCAGGTGAGCTCAGGACTCTGCATGCATGTGTTCACTCAGACTGAAGCAGAAATGAAACAGTAACCATGGTAACCAGGTGTTCCCTCTGCCACTGCTTTGACTCACTGTGTTCTTCTTCTGCTGCTTCCTCTCCTTCATCCCTCCTGTTTTAGCTCCTCCCCCTTCACCTGCCCCTCCCCTCTCTTTGCATGTCAGGCCTTTCTGACCAATGGCTGTGGTAAATGTGGAGCTGCTGAGACCCGCCTCTTCTTGGGCCAACAGCAGCAGGTGTTGCTAAGTGGTCGCTACGGTAATTCAGCTTTTTTCTTCTTCTCTGGTTTCTGTCTGCTGCCTGTTTCTGCCACCTGAACTCACCTGACAGGTAAACAACGACCTGAGCAGGTTCAGGTTTGATGGGTTACCTGTCCAGGTGAGACAGTGGGAGCTTTGTACTAACTCTTTTTCATATGACATCACAGGAAGTAGCTTTTTAAACATTTTAGCTCAGTTCAGTCTGAAGACTTGTTGCTGCATGACACAGCTGAGGGTTGCCACAGTAACCCTGTTAAGTGACGGGATCAGAAATCATCAGTCGTTCAACAAGCAGAACCGGGTCAAAACCTGGGCCGCCACCGGGAACATGAAAACAGCAGAACCAGAACCAATTTCCCTTCTTTCGTCCAAACCAGCTGGACGAAAACAAGACACGCCCCACAGGGACACGCCCCTCACACGGACACCCCCCCACATGGACACGCCCCCCACACGGACACGCCCCCACAGGGACACGCCCCCCACATGGACACGCCCCCGCAGGGACACAACCCCCACACGGACACAACCCCCACACGGACACGCCCCCACAGACACGCCCCCACAGGGACACGCCCCCACAGACACACCCCCACACGGACACGCCCCCGCAGGGACACAACCCCCACACGGACACAACCCCCACACGGACACGCCCCCACAGACACACCCCCACACGGACACGCCCCCACAGGGACACGCCTCCACAGACACGCCCCCACACGGACACGCCTCTCACACGGACACGCCCCCACACGGACACGCCCCCACAGGGACACGCCCCCACAGACACGCCCCCACACGGACACGCCTCTCACACGGACACGCCCCCCACACGGACACGCCCCCACAGGGACACGCCCCCCCCCCCACGGACACGCCCCCCACACATGCACACTGGTTAAACAGAAATAAATCATTCAGGCAGAGATGTTGACACATCACTACAAGCATCACATGTGTGGTGGAGTGGAACCGTTTGGGGGCGGGGCCTCTGTGGGACTTTTTTCTGAATGCATCACAAAAAACTAATTTAACTTTAATTTTAAAAAACAGACACCTCTGGATCTCAAACACTTGAAGGAAACAAATGTGGAAACAGAGTTAAAGTCTTTCTCGGTCAGAACTTTTGACCCAAAACAAACCAGAAGGTTCTGAACATCTCTGGACTTCAGGCAGTTCGCTGAAGATCTCAGGAGATTAAACACTCAACGCCGCTTCATCTTCTGATTCTGGCAACACTGGGTCAGCGGAAGACCCAACATGGGTCAGCATAGAACTTCTGGCTCATTTAGAGCTTTATGGGCCAACAGCAGGACTTTCAAATCTATTCTTTGACAACTAGGAAACCAGAGCAGTGAATGAAGACCCGGTTCTGATCTGTTTCCCAGTAGGCTTTTGGTCAGGATGATGGCACCCGATGGCTAGGCTCGGTTAGCTTCCTGCCAACATAAAGACGAGGTCCAGTTGGATGAGGAAACCGGTTCTGGCTGCAGATTGCTTCCTTCACGTTTTGGGGATAAATATCACTCTGGTCTCACATATCTGACCCGGTTCTGATCCGGGTCGGCCGGCCCGGTCCAGGTTTTCCTTAAACACAAGGCCCAGTCTGAAGGTTCTGCAGAACCTTTGAGATTGACTGGCAAATCTAGCTAAACCCAGTGGAACCAGTAGCACCTCTCCTGACCTGTGTGTGTGTGTGTGTGTGTGTGTGTGTGTGTGTGTGTGTGTGTGTGTGTGTGTGTGTGTGTGTGTGTGTGTGTGTCAGGACGGAGACGAGGTCTTTAACCGGGCCAAGCTGTTGAACGTGGGCTACATGGAGGCTCTGAAGGAGTACGACTACAACTGCTTCGTGTTCAGCGATGTGGACCTGATCCCCATGGACGACCGCAACACCTACAGGTGCTTCAGCCAGCCCAGACACCTGTCAGTGTCCATGGACAAGTTTGGCTTCAGGTGAGAGCTGCTGGGAGCACTGGGGTTACTGGTTGTATCTGGGTCATCGACCCTCTCCGGTTCTGGACCTTCACAGCCGTTCAGATCTGTTAGTGGACTCAAGCATTAGCCTTAGCATGCTTTTTTATATTTCCCATCGGCCACTTGCATTTAAGGATGTCTGCCATTTTTAAAGATGTCTGCCATTTTTGAGCTTTTTAAACCAGTTATTGTCTTAAAATGTTCCCATCTTCATGAGTTGAATGAACTTTATGTCTCATCTTTTCCTTGAAACTTAAAGTGATTAAATGCAGCAGAATCAGAGGATTATACTGTTGGCAAATCTCAGACCAGGAAGGAGAAACAGTCAACTCAATGGTTAGCGTTAGCATAGCTAATTTTTAAATGTTTAGTGTTATTGTAGCTAATATTGTTTAGCGATTTAGCGGTTACTGTACCCAACTGTTGGTTAGCTGGGCCCACCACT
>NW_026562381.1:18767214-18792214 GCF_027474105.1 Poeciliopsis prolifica
GGGCCCTCAGTAGGTGAAAAATATAGTAAAAATATACAATTTGTTCGTATCACAAACTTCTTTTGGGTAAATAGAACAATTGCACCATAATTAAACAAAAACTATGGACGGAGTGAGGAGTTCTGGGCCTGTTACCTGGAGAGAAGGTGGAGCTAAATGTCTTCAACTGAAACACAACAACCAGAAGAGCTACTTGGTAAAAGTGAAACATTACAACAGTGGTTCTTCAGCAGAGCCTCTGCTGGACGTAAAGACGCTATTTAAACATGTCGAGCAAAAGCAGGAAGTGGTCGGACGAATATGTACACATGGATGGATGTGTATCAGGGAACGCGATGGAGTCAGAGCCCCATCTGCATGATGAGCAACTCCAAGTTGAGCAACTCCAAGTTGAGCAACTCCAGTCTCCCCGGCAACACTGAGGAAACACTTCTTGAAGCTGCGTGGAGACGGGAAAGTAAAAAGTATTTTGTGGATTCAAAACCACAAAAAACAAAAACAAGTTGGCTTCAAAGTTTTAAAATTAAAATGTCCAATTCTTTAAAAACTCAAATATATTTTAATCAGTAAAAAAGCAAAAAAGGATTTCTGGGGGCCGAAATATTTTTTATGGTTTTGTTCTTTGAGCAAGGTGATGTTCTGCACGGCTCATTTTGTGCACCAAAAAGCAAATATCTATGTCCTGAACTTGGCAAATAATCCTATTTTATTGATCTCTAAGAAGGGTTCAGAGAATGAAAAGTCAAAGGTTAAGAACCTCTGGGTTAGAAACGGACAAACTGCCACGCTCAGCATGCTGGAGTTTTGTCTCAGAGTGAAGCATCTCTCCATTAAGGGATCTCAGAAACTGATGGCGATTCAGGAGCTGCTTCAGGGTGTAGAAGGTTAGCTCCGGGTGTCTCCACGACCTCTGACCTCTGTTCTGCAGGTTGCCCTACAATCAGTACTTTGGAGGCGTTTCGTCGATGAGCAAAGCGCAGTACCTGAAGATCAACGGCTTCCCCAACAACTACTGGGGCTGGGGCGCGAGGATGATGACATCTACAACAGGTAGGCTCAGAACCAGAGTGGAGAACCAAACTCTACTCTGAGTAAAGTCAGAACCAGAACCACAGCTCTACCGGTTCTGCTTCCAGGCTGGCCTCCAAAGGGATGAGCATCTCCAGAGCCAGCGGAGAGGTGGGGAGGTGCCGCATGATCCGACACAACCGGGACAAGAAGAACGAGCCCAACCCGCAAGGTAGCGCCCCCTGTTGGTTCTGGTTCTCTGGGAACCGAACTGTATGCGGTTCTGGGCTCACGGTACTGCTGGTTCCGGTTCCAGGTTCGACCGGATCGCCCACACCCGCGAGACGATGCACAAAGACGGGATCAACTCTCTGACCTACAGCCTGGTCCGGGTGGAGAAGCTGGACCTGTTCACCAAGATCACAGTGGATGTGGGGAAACCCTGAGTGGGCCGGAACCGGGTCGGGAACTGGGCCGGGAGCCGGGCCCATGCGCCGTCTCTGACACTTGAAGCTTTAAATTGTGGTTCTGGTTCTGTGGGCCGGGCCTGCTGTACTCATCTCATTGTTGCACAAACAGACTGAATGTTAAATTTTTCCTGCCTTGAGAAATCTTCTGATTGGTCAACGGGAGCCAATCAAACGCTGCTGCAGCACATCTTGAAAAAGGCTCTTTGAAAATCTTACTGGGTTCTGGATGATCGTTAGCTTTTTTGTCCAATCAGATGAGAGCTCAGTGATGCAGCTCTTCTCTGATTGGATTAGTCTAGGGCGGGGCTAAAAGCCGACAATCTGATTGGTCAAGCTTTTCTGACAGAACAGTTCTGTTGGACCCAGGAGGTTCTGCTTGGTGACTAAAGGCTGAAAGTTCTGGTTCAAAACCAGCCGAACAAGAACCCGAAGCAGGTACCAAAGAACCGAGTTCTGGAGTTCGTCACTTGGCTCTGCTCTTCACTCTGGAACCAAACAGAACCAGATCTGGTTTCATTTGGACCAAACGTTCTGGGAGAACCTGGTGTTTCTGTTACTGGACCGGACCAAACCTGAACAGACCTCGCCTCTCAAATTGGGTCTGGTTTTTATTAGAATAACTGATTAGATTGAGAACCTGGTCCAAACTCCAGGTGGATGTGTGATGGATTGTCAGGTCTCATCTGGACCAGAACCGGGTCCGTTCTTCAGTGTGTGATTAGCAGATCTGATGATTGATTTAGACTGAGGCTCCTTCTTGCAGCTGTTGGTACCAAAGAACTTATCGATCATGTGGACCGGGTCGTCTGGACCGGACCGCACCGGACCGGGTCGTCTGGACCGGACCGGTCGATCATTGTGAATGTGTCTCTGCTTCTGCTTCTGTTTCCTGTCTGCAGACCAAACTGTGCGGAACAATCACCTGTAATGTGGCTTAAACTGGGTCAGAACCAGAATGTTGATTAAATTCAAAGTGAATTCTGAGTGTTTCTCATTCTTCAGCAGCGTCCTACAGAGGCCAGCAGGGGGCGACAGTCATAGCAACTGGACCGGTTCTGTTCATGTGGGTCGGGTTCTGGGGTCAAATGAGGAACTGATGAAATGAAAAAATAGGACAAATATGAATAACAAACAATATTTAATATTATTTTTAAATATATTTTGAAAAGGATTAAGATGAATTTATATTTTTCAGGTTAGTTCAATAACTAACATTTAAATACACAATATTTTTTGGTTTTGTTAACTTTTTTTCTGTCTCCTGTTACACATTTATGCCTCATTATGCAAATGAGGGGTGGAGTTTGAGGGCATCACCTTTTGCTGATTGTTTGGTTTAGTGGAAAACCAAAACAAAAGCAGTTAATAAAGACACTTCCAAAGAGGAACTTTTTTTTTTTTTTTTATAAATGAATTTGATGTTTTTTTAGTTCCAGGAATTTTAGTAAATATGTTTTGCTATTCACATTTTCAGTTTTGCTTTTTGTCTCTGTTTTCTTTATGTTTTTATTTTGATCCTTTATCCATTTTCTGTTTCCAAAACTCACAAAAAGCAGAAAAACAGAAATAACTGGTGCATAAAAATGCATTGATTTATTAATTTGGTTTATATATTTTCTGATTTTTAATTTTGTCAGTTTTGGTGCAGGTTCTGTTGGTTCCCCTGCTGATGCAGTCGGGTCTGGTTCCGAGGAGTTTCCAGAACCGGGTCAACATCTGCACTGCAGCTCATTTTCATTAATTTTATCCGTCGAGAAATGAGCCGCTGAGGTTTATAGATAAAAATAAATCAATTTATTAGAGATATTTCAAAACAAACCAGCCCGGGCTTTTTCAGCTGCTGGTCTCCCTGGTAACGAGTCAAGTGACCAGAACCGGGTCGTGTGACCAGCTCAGACCGAAGCTGGGTTCCTAGCAGAACTTCAGCTGCAGATGTTTGTCTCTGTCGCCATGGATACGAGTCACACGGTTCTGATCCAAACACGATGAGAGTCGGCTCTTCCTGCGGCTCCGAGCCAATCAGAACGCCCCCTGCTGGAGGCGCCGGAACAGCTGCTGGCGCTGCGCCGCCGTCATGGCGTCGCAGCTCTGCAGCAGGTTGGCCAGAACCAGAGTCTGCTGGACGGCGCCGGCCCGGACCCAGACCCGGCCGTTCATCCCCACCGTCAGCTCGCAGGGGAACAGCTGCTCCAGGTCGGCCCGGAGGTCGCTGCGGGGAGCCAGGAGCCTGCGGAGAGCAGGGCCCGAGTCAGCGGAACCGGAACTCACAGCTCCTTAAGACTGCTGAGTGACCCGTAAGAACCGGGCCGGGATCTCAGGTGAGTTACCTTCGGACCAGGCCCAGAGACACCTTGATGAGCAGCCCTCCAGTTCCTAACACGCCCCCCGTTGGCTCGGCCCGACCCGTCGATGCAGACCAGCTCCGGCTCCATGTCCTTATTGGCCACGACCAACTGGGCCAGCAGCAGATCGCCCACCTGGCCGGGGAGAGAGAGGAGGTTCAGTCCACCGGACCGGACCGGACCCGGCTCTGTTTCCTTCTGCAGCATCTGTTAGAAACCACCAGCAGGGGGCAACAGAGAGGAAACCTCCCTGGTAACAGAATCTTTGACCTTTGACAGGGACGTCTCACCTGGACGTTGGGTCGATTTCTCTTGGTGGCGCCCTCAAAGGCCAGGAAGGACAGAGATGCCAACTCACTTCCTCCTATGTCCACTTTGAAAACGTCGCCGGACTTTGTTGTGACAATGCCAATCACCGTCTCTCCTTTGGCTGGGACATACTGGGGACAGAACGGGGACAGAGTGAGGACATACTGGGGACAGAGTGAGGACATACTGGGGACAGAACGGGGACAGAGTGAGGACATACTGGGGACAGAGTGAGGACATACTGGGGACAGAACGGGGACATACTGGGGACAGAGTGAGGACATACCGGGGACAGAGTGAGGACATACTGGGGACAGAGTGAGGACATACCGGGGACATTTTTAAAAGTAAAAATGAAACTAAACCAAAAATTCTTTTGAAAAACTAAAATTGAGAAAATGCTAAAATTAACGAAAATAATTAATTATAATAAAAAACAATGAAAAGTAACAGAATTCTGTACACAGGGTTGGGGGAAAGTCGAGCTCTATCACGTGACAATTGTTACGGTTCTTGTATTAACGCGATAACTTCATGCCAGGAAGTGGCGGTTTTATGCTCGGCTAGCGCCAGGGCTAAAAGGAGTACTTGGTCATGTTTGGTCTAAAACACGGAAATACTGATGGTGCATTGGCCGAAAGCATTAGGCGCATGCGCACTCCGAGCAGGATAACCGAACCGGACCCGGTCCTCCGGCTGTGGCCGCGTTACTGACCGACTCTGGATCGAAGCTGAATGGCTGAATTGTAGCTTCTGATTCTGAAAATGGCTACAGGGCGATTATAACGGAGGCTCGGATGTATTTACTCAACATTTTCTGTCCAGCTGAATAACTGCAACGGCTGTTCGAAACCAAGCAACCGAAATCTACGGGGTCTCCGGGTTACCCTATGACAGAACTAGATCCTGTTAATCTTCAAAATAAAAGACTATCTCTCCAAAATAAATCATTCTTTGCACTTAAATTCGGTGAGTAATAATAATCATGTAAATTGTGCTTAACATATGACTGTAAATAAGTAACTAATCATGGAAATGATACTTAACATATATAAGTATCAAGTGTTAAAAAATCATCTGTTCAGCTTTAAAAGCGAACATACATCGACTCTTCAAATCCAGACTACGCAACCTGAGACTAAACGCTGTTTCGATCAGAACTCGGTTTTACTTCTATCTGATTTTACCTTCAAAATGATTCATTTCTTTGGGTTAATGGCTCAGAATAACCCCGAATACTTTCTGTACTTCTGGTGAGTCGGGACAAGAATTCGGATGTAGGTTCGGAGCGGACTGGACTCACCCTCCTCTGCTGGGACTCGATCCAGAATTTGTTGGGCTCTTTGTGTCTCAGCACGCCGCTCCGGCTCACCAACAGACGGTCACCGCTCCGCCGCAGCCCCGGCCCGGCCACCAGCCGTCCTGCCTTCCCGCTGTCCGTAAGAGGGAGGGTGTCTTGGGGGCCGCAGCAGAACTCATCTCCGGGAAGCAGAATCTCCCCGACCCGCTCCTTCAGAACCGAGAACATCCTCACAGACCTCCGTGCAGCTTACCAGGGAATATCACGGAAACCCAAATAGCAGCCGCAGCGCCCTCTACCGCCCCGGAGGATCATGCCTGGGCATGAGCAGCTGATTCTCATCAGCTCAGGAATCAAAGCATGTCGTTTCGAGACGATTAAAATAAGGAATAAAACTAAATAACCTACAATAGATCAGTTGTTATAACGACCATAATCCATGATGATTTAAAAAAAGAAAAGCAAAGGACTATTATTTGCAACAGCGCCCCCTTCTATTTCTGACCGCTATTCCAAATATGATAGCGGTGTGACGTCAGGCTGGTCCCGCCTCTTCCTGTTTTCAGCATGAATGAGGCAGGATTAACTGGTTCGGCTAAAACTCACTCATGTAATCATCAAACATTATCAAATGTAATATTTTACTGTTTTGACGTGAATTAATTTGAGTCCTAAAGTTTAATACAAAACATGAAAAATGAAGAATATTTTCTTCTTCCCAAACTTGACTTCAAATAAAGAGCCAAACTCATTGACATGTTTACTGGTGAGGAAACCAAAGACTCTTTAGGGCCCCCTGCTGGCCTGGAGGCCGGCTGTGATCCTCGGCACTCACCTGAATGTTATTATTTATTATTACAATTATTATAACTGAGAATCTGTTCAGGTTCAGGGATGAAGAAATGATGAAGAGGAGCATCACTCTCAGCTTTATTTTACAAACATGAGTCCGGTTCTGGTCCGATTCCAGGTCCGGACTGCGACCTGCCGACATGCTGCAGGACGACACGCTTTACAGAAGATTTGAATTGGATTTCACAGACTCAAACTGGTTCTACGTCAAACAGGAAGCAGGAAGTGGTTGTGCCGGAAGCCCGCCCCCTCACTGGCGTCGGTTCATGGTTCTGCTGGAGCGGCTCATCAGAACTCGCTCGAACAAGTCGTCTGAGGAGACAGACACAGTCAGGACCAGAATGAGTACCAGTACCAGGGCCATTAGCTGGAAAACCGTCTCTCACCGTTCCTGAACCTCCGGGAGTCGACCTGCAACAGAGGGCAAAGGTCAGACAGGATCCATCAACCGGTTTACTGGTTGGTTACTGGTTTCTTACTGGAGTTGCAGCCACCGGTCCGTCCGCCTGCTCCCGGTCCGCCTTCGGAGCTGCAACAGAGACAGGAGGTAAGAACCTCAGGAGGGGGCGGGGCTGTACCCCGAGGAGGGGGCGGGGCTGTACCCCGAGGAGGGGGCGGGGCTGTACCCCGAGGAGGGGGCGGGGCTGTACCCCGAGGAGGGGGCGGGGCTTACCCAGAGGTCTGATGATGGCGTTGACGGCGTGGATGACTCCGTTGGTGGCCATCAGGTCGGCGTCGGCCACAGGAACCTTGTTGACGTAGACGGTGAAGTTTCTCTGCAACAGACACACAGTCAGCACTGCCACAGGTCGCCCATTGGCCAATCAGGCACCGGCGGCGGCACTGACCACGCCCAGCTCCAGCTTGTCACCCTGCAGCGGCGCCAGGCGGGTGTGGGAGCTGATCCCCCCGCTCACCAGCAGCCCCTCCCCCAGGTGAAGCCGCAGGACGGCCGCCAGCTGATCGGCGTTTCCTGCAGAAACAGACAGCTGGTTGGCTGCTGGTCTCCACGGAGACCAGGAGGCCAAACATGCAGCGGCAGCAGCGCCCCCTGCATGCCGAGCAGGGAACTCACCTTTACTGTCCAATAATCAATCAGGTAATCAATGATGGATCTTCAGCTTTTGTCAAATGGACAAGTTTTTAACTTTCAGGCAATAAAATAGATTTTTCTATTGAAGAAGGAATTTGATCTTTTTATGAATTTATAAAATTGTATCAAGCCTTCAGGATGTGCCAATAATCGATTGACTTTTTCCTGACCCCAAAAAGGTTCTGATCCAGAATCAGAACCTTTTTGAACCACAACAAACCTGGTTCTGGACTAGAACCGGGTCAGAACCTGCAGACTCACTGAGCAGCTGGCTGAGCTCGGCCGGCGGCAGGGCCCTGAACGCCTCGTCGGTGGGCGCGAAGAAGGTGAGCGCCCCCTGCTGGTTGAGCAGCTCCGTCATGCCGGCCGTCTGGATGGCGCCGACCAGCTGGCTGGAAGAGGACGCACCGGGTCAGAGCGGGTCGGAACCGGAGCGGCCTGTTGTCCGACGCTCACCTGAAGCGCTCGTCGGCCTTCAGGACGTCCATCAGCGTCCCGGTGGGCGGAGCCAGAACCTTGTCCATCGTGAACATGGTGGCGAAGCGGCCGGTTCTGTCATGAGCCGCGATGCAGGCGTTCTCGATGCAGAGGTTCTGGAGAGGACGGACATCAGAACCACAACGTTAATGGTTCCGGTTTTATGTTTTAACAAGAATTTCGTTAAAGTTTTGTTTCTCGTTTTCACGACAAACTTTCAGGTGATATCAATCAGGTTCTCCAGCTGACGACCCCGTGACCTCTGACCCCGTTCTTACGTTCCTGTAGACGAAGACCCGCAGCGTGAGGCCGCCCAGCGTCTGCAGCTGCTGGCCGTGGTACAGCGCCTTGGAGGACAGCTGCTGCTTCAGCAGGTGGTTCTTCATCAGCACCCGGAGGTCAGGGGTCATCGTCACGCTTCCTGTTGGACGAGGTGGCGGAAAGCGGTCACCTTACCTGTTCACCAGGTGACCTGGTCAGGATCCGGTTGCCGCGTTACCTTTGAAGGCGTGGTTCTGCGGCGCCAGCATGGTCAGCGCCTCCGAACCCGTCAGGTGTGACGACAGGCCGGCGTCCACGAACAGCCTGGTCGCCGTGGAAACGGCCGAGTCCTCCGCCAGCTCCAGCAGAGTCTTAGCTGCAGGTAAAGCAGAGCTTCAGAACCGGACCAGAACCGGACCAGAACCCTGACAGCCCAACTATGATTGGTCATAAATTGATGAATATTTCAGAAACTTTTGCTTGTTATAATTTCACCAGATTAACAACACAAAGTTTAAACCTATGTTCCCTCTAAGCCGCTCGCATCTTCTCAGAAAATCTGCAGCACATAAAATAAAGTCCAGCATAAAGTGGACATTGAGCTCAGACATCAGTTTGGACCAATAACAGTTTTTCTGTACTTTGCATTGAAGTCAGTGAGTGACAGGAATCCAGCCAATGATACGATGCGGTTCAGTTTCGCTGCAGCCAATCATCACATGCTGTTTTGGGTTCATGTCTTGGTCATAGCGCCGTGGCACCGAGCAGGTGAGAATAGAGCAGCGGAGTTAAGAGACATTATCATGTCTCAGTGGGACGTCCACTCACCACAGTAAAAAAATAAATGCACCTCTAAGATCAAATGGTTGTTGGAGTTTATGCAACTAGAAGAACAGTAGAGTGGACAGAGGAGGGATCGTAGAGATTATTCTTGTTATTAGTAAGCTCTGTGATCACATTGATGCTCGTTTATCAGAGCATGAATTAAAGAATGGTCTGCATCTGATATTGAAGCACTGAGTTATGGATAAGCAGACATTTGTTCACTGGCACAGAAATATGAGGCCATTAATAGCAATGATTTCTTCTTTTTCATTTTAATTCAGAAAATCACTGAAATTAAAAGCAAACAAATGAAAATTGCTGATGTGATCTGACTCTTTTCATAAGCCATGCAACTTTCTATGATCTCAGGTTTATAATACTTGTTCGTGGCCACGCCCTCCGCCGTGTCCACTGATGATGCCCACAGTGGAACTCAGTGTGCTCAGACACATGAACACTTAGAGGGAACATTGCCTGCATCTGATCAATCAATAAAATCCTCCTTGGGGCCAGACGTGGCCCCAAGCTGAAAGTTTGGGCCTCCTGTCCTGAGTGAGTGTGTTCAGAACCAGAACCTGAGTCTGGGATGAGCAGCTGGCTGATGTAGTGGATGACGCCGTTGGTCCCAGCTGGTCCTTCTTGGTGACGACGGCGTTCCCGTTCAGGGTCATCTGGTCGCCGTCGCAGCCGACCTCCAGCGCCGCGCCCTGCAGCGTCTCCATGGACGTTCCCGACACGATGGACTCGGAGCAGTGCAGCTGCTTCAGGATGTGGTAGTTCAGCAGGTCTGGAGGTCAGCGAGAGGTCAGCGAGAGGTCAGCGAGAGGTCAGCGGCGCCCGGAGACGCCGGTATTACCATCAGGCACAGAGAAGGACACCTTTCAGAGCTACGGGGTCTCCGAGGATCCGGTTCAGGGTCTCCCGAGGAATCTTGGCAAAGGCGTCGTTGGTGGGAGCGAAGATGGTGTACTGACCCGGACTCTCCAGCAGGGTGCTCAGCCCCGCAGCAGCGAACGCCGCCTGCAAGCGGGGAGACAGGAAGTGATGTCAGAACGCCTGTTCATCATCACACCGGGAGTTCCCAGGGATTTACTCACGCGGAGCGTCTCCAGGTTGTCGTCGACGTCAACGATGGACTGCATGTCGCTGGACACGGCGGTGATGACGCGGTCGATGACGTGGACGATGCCGTTGGTGGCGTGCTGGTCGGGTTTGATGAGGCGGGCGCAGTTCACCGTCACGATCTGAGAGACGACAACCTGCCGGTCAGACCCACTGCAGACGGACCGCGACGGAGGAACCGTCTGCTGCAGCCGCTCAGACAGGAAGTGACATCATCATGTCACTTTGCATAGCTAATGTTCTTTTAGCACTTTTGCTAGTTAGCGTTTTAGCGCACTTAGCTTCATTAAGCTAATTCCTGCAGCTCTGTGTGGAAGTAGTAGTTTATATTCATGCTCTTATTTTGAAGTGTGTTTACCAGCTTTTCCATTTCCTGTGATTAACACAAGAAACATGCAGGGATAAAATGAAACAGGCAGTAAAGAGGAAAACAAACATGAAGGTTGAACTGAGCTGCAGCCTGAGGCCTGAACCTTTAAAGGTCAGAGATCATTGGAAGCTTTCACTATTAAACTTGACTTGAGACGTTTATGCATTAATTAAGAATAGTAAATTCTGTGAATTACGTTTTTGTTGCAGATGTTTGTAGAACATATAAAGTTCTGTGTTTAAGGTCACAATTTTCCATTCCAAATAAAACAGCTTTGATCTGTTCGAGTCATTTTCTCGTGTTTTGCAGCAGAAACTGTTTTCCATCTCTGTGGGTCGAGCCTAAAGCCTGGAGGCTCAACAGCTGCCAACTGAAACCAGGACAGAAAGTTCTGATCCAGAATCACTTCCTGCAGCTCCAACCACAGAACCGGCCAACGACACGTTTCAGCCTGCAGGGGGCGCTATGCTCTGCAGTAGGACATGTTATTGCCTGGAGGTGGACAGCAACATGATTGAAGTTTAGCATTAGCTTCTGCTAAATCCCATGTTAATGTTTGACTCATGCGTTAGCAGATTTGTGATTAGCGCTTTAGCGTTAGCGCTGCTAGCTTCTCAGCTGCGTCTCGCTCACCCCGTTGCTGTAGTGATGGATGTGGACGTGCGAGTCCTGGTACATGGAGGAGAAGGACGATCCGTGCTTCAGCTCCTCGGACGTCAGCCGGCGGTTCACCATGTGGTAGTGCAGCGCGTTCAGCAGCTCGATGTTCACGTTGCTCACCAGAGCGTCCAGGATCTCCTGCAGCGGGACGACAGAGTGAGCGTGGCGGCGTTGACCCCCGGCCGGCGTTGACCCCTGAGGCCCGGACTGACCGCGGGCAGAGCGGCCCACGCCTCGTTGCTGGGAGCGAAGAAGGTGAAGCTGCCCGGTCCCTCCACCTCCTCCCTCAGCCGGGCTCGGTCCGAGTACATCTGCGTGGTGGAGGCGCCCACCGCGCCCAGAGTGCTGTAGATGTTGACCAGAGGCAGCGCTGCAACAGAACCCGTCAGAACCTCTGACCTCCGCTGCACAGCGCAGCGGAGGTCAGAGGTCACATGACGTACCGGCAGGGCAGCCCTTCTCTCCTGGAAGCTTCTCGTAACCTGGACAGCATTCGTAGGTGATGACGCTGCGGAGGAGACGGAGCAACGGGCAACTTGTCACCAGAGGCAACAGAAATCTACGGAGGCCTCGAGGGGACATGGGGAACTTTTTTCTTTTGCGTTCCCTCGCAATAAGTTTTACGTTCCCTTGTAATTTACTTCCTGCAATATTTGCTGGTCTATTTTGTTTACAGTGACAAATATGAATTCAACATTTCCATATTTAAAGATGGAGTCAGAGTTCTGCTCTGGGTTCAGTCAGGGAAGCTCATCTGTCCGAGTGTCAATCGTTTTGTAACAGCCGTAATTGTGTCGTGTCTCTTTAAGATGCTGTCATATTGCTAATGATGTCACAAGTATGCGACACCGCTTCTCTATGGAGAACGAGGGAAGAGAAGAGCGTGCTGCAGCCGCTGGACATGTTAGTAACGCTCGTGGTTGGTTGAGCTAATTTTCATGTTTACTCAGCTCTGTGAGGTTGGAGAAGAGAAGGACAAAACTCTGGAGTTCCCAGTACCAGTTCCCAGTACCAGTACCAGTTCCCAGTACCAGTTCCCAGTACCAGTTCCCAGTACCAGTTCCCAGTACCAGTTCCCGGTACCAGTTCCCAGTACCAGTACCAGTTCCCAGTACCAGTTCCCAGTACCAGTTCCCAGTACCAGTTCCCGGTACCAGTTCCCAGTACCAGTACCAGTTCCCAGTACCAGTTCCCGGTACCAGTTCCCAGTACCAGTTCCCAGTACCAGTTCCCAGTACCAGTTCCCAGTACCAGTACCAGTTCCCAGTACCAGTTCCCGGTACCAGTTCCCAGTACCAGTTCCCAGTACCAGTACCAGTTCCCAGTACCAGTTCCCAGTACCAGCACCCGGTACCAGTTCCCAGTACCAGTACCAGTTCCCAGTACCAGTTCCCAGTACCAGCACCCGGTACCAGTTCCCAGTACCAGTACCAGTTCCCAGTACCAGTTCCCAGTACCAGCACCCGGTACCAGTTCCCAGTACCAGTTCCCAGTACCAGTTCCCAGTACCAGTTCCCAGTACCAGTTCCCAGTACCAGTGTGGTTTGATGTTTGACCGTCCTGATGAGTCTGCATCCTCTCTTCCCTTAAACACAACTGAGCGTTACAGTCTCCAGGCCACTTATTGATCTGTCATGATTATTGATTTATTCCATGATCAAACTTCACAAGGACTGACACAATGACCAAGATGCTTCCTCACACGCCACGCCCCTCACCTTCCCTTCATACCTGGTGATGTCACATTGACACGCCCACCACCCAGGTGTCCTGTCATATCAATAACTACTTATTTCATTCATGTGGATCTTACACAGCCTCAGTGAAACGTCTTTATTATTATTAACTGTTTGGTGCAAAAAACTAATTGAAAGTCGATTTAACCGCCTGATGATTTCTGATCATAACTCAGAAATAGTCCAAATAGTTTAGATGTATTTTTATTTCTTTCCTACGTGGGGAAAGTTTCTGTTTATATCACAGGTTTGTGGTGCATTTCTTTACTAAAGAAAAATATATAAAACTTCAGATATTCCATCACAAGATATTCATGGAAAAACCAAATATAAACTTATAATAAAGCAGAAAGGCTGACAGGATTCAGTTATGATGTATGAACTGGTCCGTCGATTACTGCGAGGAAACGCAAAGGACAAAATCCCCATGTCCCTGAGAGGCTTCCGTAGAAATCAAACCTCAAACCTGGATCCTTCCTGTCCACCAGATCAGTTACCATGGCAACGCCGATGATGCACAGCTCTGCATCACAACGTCACTGAACAGGAACTGAAGTTGTAATATCGTAGTAACGAAGTTCTGGTTCCGCCTGACTGGGAGTCTCACTGGGGAACCCGTGACGGGTCGGACCTCCGGCGCCAGTTGCAATATTTCACTGGAATATGGGGGTGTTTTGCTGGTCAGAGGTCTGAGCTGCAGTTTAGCGCCGACAGCATAAAACACCAGAACTACAGAATATCAGCTTGGTGTCCATTTGGTTTTTCATTTCAAAAATAATAAAGTTCATGATCTGAGTCTATCATTATGATTGGGCCAACAAAATTGAATTATAAGACAAAATATCTGGGTTTATTTAGTCCATCAGATCCCGGTGTGATCAAATCAGCAGAGAAATGACAGCAGCTGCTGGGCTGCAGACCCACTGGACCAGAACCGAACCGAACCGCACATTAACCTGTTATAGAGAGCAACTTGCCTCTGGGAAGTGTCAAGTTGCTGCTAATAATCACAGCAAGTTTAGTTTGTGGCAGCAGGTGTGTCTTGAACGGCTCCCAAAACAAAAGCTGCAGTTTTATCGCCTTCCGACAGAAAAGCAAAGAAAATAATTTGGCTAAAAATTCTAAACTTGAAGAAAGAACCCAAAATGCTTTATGTGCTCATTTCATTGTGTGGATAGAAGCCAAGGGAAGAAAACCTGCATCAGCATCTGGAGCAGCTCAGACAGAGAAGTAGCTAACTATGCTAGTGCTGGTAGCTAACTATGCTAGTACTGGTAGCAAACTATGCTAGTGCTGGTAGCTAACTGTGCTAGTGCTGGTAGCTAACTATGCTAGTGCTGGTAGCTAACTATGCTAGTGCAGGAAGCTACATATGCTAGTGCAGGAAGCTACATATGCTAGTGCTGGTAGCTAACTGTGCTAGTACTGGTAGCTAACTATGCTAGTGCTGGTAGCTAACTATGCTAGTGCTGGTAGCTAACTATGCTAGTGCTGGTAGCTAACTATGCTAGTGCTGGTAGCGAACTATGCTAGTGCTGGTAGCTAACTATGCTAGTACTGGTAGCAAACTATGCTAGTGCTGGTAGCTAACTATGCTAGTGCTGGTAGCTAACTATGCTAGTGCTGGTAGCTAACTATGCTAGTACTGGTAGCAAACTATGCTAGTGCTGGTAGCTAACTATGCTAGTGCTGGTAGCTAACTATGCTAGTGCTGGTAGCAAACTATGCTAGTGCTGGTAGCTAACTATGCTAGTACTGGTAGCAAACTATGCTAGTGCTGGTAGCTAACTATGCTAGTGCTGGTAGCTAACTATGCTAGTGCTGGTAGCTAACTATGCTAGTACTGGTAGCAAACTATGCTAGTGCTGGTAGCTAACTATGCTAGTGCAGGAAGCTACATATGCTAGTGCTGGTAGCTAACTATGCTAGTGCTGGTAGCTAACTATGCTAGTGCTGGTAGCAAACTATGCTAGTGCTGGTAGCTAACTGTGCTAGTACTGGTAGTAAACTATGCTAGTGCTGGTAGCTAACTATGCTAGTACTGGTAGCTAACTATGCTAGTACTGGTAGCAAACTATGCTAGTGCTGGTAGCTAACTATGCTAGTACTGGTAGCAAACTATGCTAGTGCTGGTAGCAAACTATGCTAGTGCTGGTAGCTAACTATGCTAGTGCTGGTAGCTAACTATGCTAGTGCTGGTAGCGAACTATGCTAGTGCTGGTAGCTAACTATGCTAGTACTGGTAGCAAACTATGCTAGTGCTGGTAGCTAACTATGCTAGTGCTGGTAGCTAACTATGCTAGTACTGGTAGCAAACTATGCTAGTGCTGGTAGCTAACTATGCTAGTGCTGGTAGCTAACTATGCTAGTGCTGGTAGCTAACTATGCTAGTACTGGTAGCAAACTATGCTAGTGCTGGTAGCTAACTATGCTAGTGCTGGTAGCTAACTATGCTAGTACTGCTAGCAAACTATGCTAGTGCTGGTAGCTAACTATGCTAGTGCAGGAAGCTACATATGCTAGTGCTGGTAGCTAACTATGCTAGTGCTGGTAGCTAACTATGCTATTGCTGGTAGCTAACTATGCTAGTACTGGTAGCAAACTATGCTAGTGCTGGTAGCTAACTATGCTAGTGCAGGAAGCTACATATGCTAGTGCTGGTAGCTAACTATGCTAGTGCTGGTAGCTAACTATGCTAGTGCTGGTAGCTAACTATGCTAGTGCAGGTAGCAAACTATGCCAGTGCTGGTAGCTAACTGTGCTAGTACTGGTAGTAAACTATGCTAGTGCTGGTAGCTAACTATGCTAGTACTGGTAGCAAACTATGCTAGTGCTGGTAGCTAACTATGCTAGTGCAGGAAGCTACATATGCTAGTGCTGGTAGCTAACTATGCTACTAATGGTAGCTAACTATGCTACTAATGGTAGCTAACTATGCTAGTGCTGGTAGCTAACTATGCTAGTACTGGTAGCAAACTATGCTAGTGCTGGTAGCTAACTATGCTAGTGCAGGAAGCTACATATGCTAGTGCTGGTAGCTAACTATGCCAGTGCTGGTAGCTAACTATGCTAGTGCTGGTAGCTAACTATGCTAGTGCTGGTAGCTAACTATGCTAGTACTGCTAGCAAACTATGCTAGTGCTGGTAGCTAACTATGCTAGTACTGGTAGCAAACTATGCTAGTGCTGGTAGCTAACTATGCTAGTGCAGGAAGCTACATATGCTAGTGCTGGTAGCTAACTATGCTACTAATGGTAGCTAACTATGCTACTAATGGTAGCTAACTATGCTAGTGCTGGTAGCTAACTATGCTACTAATGGTAGCTAACTATGCTAGTGCAGGTAGCTAACTATGCTAGTGCTGGTAGCTAACTATGCTAGTGCAGGAAGCTACATATGCTAGTGCTGGTAGCTAACTATGCTAGTGCTGGTAGCTAACTATTCTACTAATGGTAGATAACTATGCTAGTGCAGGAAGCTACATATGCTAGTGCAGGAACCTACATATGCTAGTAGCTACATAAGCTAGTGCTTGTAGCTGACTATGCTAGGGCTTGTAGCTGACTATACTACTGTCGGTAGCTAGCTAAGCTAGTGCTGGTTATCTGCGGCAATTTCTTCAAGTCGCCATCCATCTGTAGGTAGCGGTAAAACAATATTGCTGCATTTAAACTGTGACAGCTGGTGTTCCCACATATTTTATAGCCTAGGACTTTTGTGGAAAGCCGGTTAACAAATTGCTAACATGTAAACAAATGGTGGAAGTTGCACCCATAAATCACACAACGTCTCATGCCGGCTAGGAATAAGGTGGGTAGAATATTTTCACAATTAATCAAGTTCTCCCTCAAAGTCCCCATTGATGATGTGGTTCTGAAAGCAGAAATGCTGAAATGCTCCAACACAATTTAACTGCTTGTTTGTCCCCCAAAACTTGATAAAACACAGGAAAATTTAACATCATGCTGCTAGCACTTAGCAACAACGCATAGGTGGAAGTGACATCACTGCGCACCACAAATAACGCCCAGGAGGAACACGGTGTGCCAAATAATTTAATAATTTAACGAAGCCTTCGAGACAGATAGATTTTCCTCGAGGGATTTTAATAATACAGGAACTCAAATCACTCGAACAATCGTTTCAGCTCTAAACTGAAGTTATTAGATTAACAATCTAGAGTGATAGATCTAGAGTGAGAACAGCTTCACTTGTCCTAGCTGAAACCAGAGATCAGGCTGACCTGACCTCTGACCTGACCCTTCAGAGCCACATCAAGACAGTTGCAAAGTGGGCCTTCTACCAGTTACAGAATATTCTAATGTCTCAGCATCAAAGAAACTTATCCATTTATTACTGCAGCAGCTGCTGGTTCTGATCTGGGTTGAACCGAATGAAGCGTATCAGAACCTGCGGCATGAAGCAGAACCGGCCGACTGGACTCATTTCCTCTGAGAAAAGAAAAATCTGCAGGCACCAGGGATGGCCGGAGAACCCGGAGCGCCGGGAAGAACCCAAATAGTTAGCTTCATAACCACCAATTCGCTAAACCACTAAACACATATAACTGTTAGCAGAAGCTAATGCTAAACATGAAGCTTCTGTCTCTCATCTCGCCAAGTTTCTGATTCTGCTGGACTTCATCTTCACTTTCACGTTTTAAGATGACGAGACGTAAAGTTCATCAAGTCATGAAGGTGGAGAACATTTCATGCTCACATGGCAGCCATCTTCAAAAGGCTGGTGGGAAATATGAAACACATCCAGGCTGAGGCTTAGCATGCTAATGCTAATATCAGGAACATGCTGCTCTCCTGGCTCTGAGTTAGAATGTTTGACCTCTTGACCTCTGGAGGCTCATCTGGTTGGGACAGCACCCAAAGTTCTGACCCAGGAATCCCATAAGGACCCGGTACCACTGCCTGACTTCTGATCTGGTGTTGGTTTGTTTCTCTGTAAACTGGACTGGACCTGCTGATTCTGGACCTTCTGATTCTGGACCTTCTGGACCTTCTGGACCTTGGTGCGATTGACCCAAAGTCACTCAGATGTTTCTTTTTTGACCTGAGGGGAAATCTGGGAAAGAGAACCTGGACTCGGTTCTGCTTGTGTCTAGAACCTGGGGTTCAGGTGAGCTCCCTGAACTGGCGCCGGCTCTCTGCAGCTGCAGCTCGTTGAGCTCAGCGCCGTCGGCGTCTGGAGGCACTAAGCGTCCACAGATGGAGATCAGCGTCGTGGCAACGGCTGGTCCCGATTATCTGTCCAGACGGAAAAGCGGCTCCCGCTTGTTCTAAACAAGGTGTCTGCTGTGGATGCAAACAGAGCGAGGCGCAGTAACTCAGCCGCTCCGTTTCCAGGAACATCCAGCGGAGGAATCTGGCTGGGAGCTCTGAACCGGCTCCAACATAAACCTGCAGCGCTCCCGGCGGAATAAATCCCATTTCCTGTTTGGAAACACTGCGCTCTTTATGACGGCTTCCAGCGCCCAGCCACCAGACGCCATGTGGGAGAAACACTGCTGGCTTCACCTCAACCCAGACAGGACGACGGCCTGGTCCAGTCTGGTCCAGTCTGACCCAGAACCAGTCAAACGTCTGATTGGACCAATTACCCAGAATTCCCCCTGAGATCCCATCATCCCTGCAGCTTCTGGAAAACCTCCAGGACCGTCTGGAAAACGATGGCGGCTCGTTTCCTCAGAGTCTGAACCGTTTTCATGAATCCAGGAAGTTCATCCAGACGATGGGAGACATTTAACAGAAACACCTGGACAGGTGACACCTGGTGGCAGGTCCTGGTACTGCAGGCCAGCTGCTGGAACCAGCAGGAAACGACATTTCACCAAATACATCTTTTAACGCTGTTCAGCCTGACGTGACAACAGTCGGATAAACGTCGCATTCGGACAAAAATATTCAGATTTCAGTCGCATTCGACAATGCAATTTTTTTCCCCAAATGCAGCCTGGACGACCCGATTCTGAAGGTACAACCCGAATCTGGAAGTAAATCAGGTCTGTCTGCGTCTGCAGGCTTTTATCCGACACACCGCAAACATCAACAGTGAAGAACGACAGGAGCCTGAGTCAGTGAACGCATCACATCCCAACCCACCACTCCAGCCACACAGAACCGGGTCAGAACCGGGTCAGAAACTGTAGTCAGGCTCCACTAAAGGCTGCTTCGCCTGTCCACTTCCTGCAAACAAAAACCTCACTTCCTGTTTGCTTCCGTCCTGATGTGGTGGGCTGCGTTCAGCATCCTGCGCTGACCGAGCCGCCCGACCCGGATGGTTCTGGTGGATGGTTCTGGTTAAACTGAGACTCACGTGGGTTTGCCGCAGATCTTGCGGTGGTACCACTGCTTGCAGTTGGTGAAGTACTTCCTGTTGGTTCCTTTGATCTGCTGCATGGCGCAGACGTTGGGCCTGGAACAGAAAACCCAGAGTCAGCCGGGTCAGAACCGCTACAGCTTCATTGAAGGAGGAATGCAGCTCTGCTCGCAGAAAGAACCGGCAGTTCACCATGGTGACAGAAATTAACCAAAAACAGCCAATCAGAGCCAAGAGGCGGGTCTTAGTGCTGCCAATCAACGTCATGTACTCGCTACTAATCGCAGCGAACAACTTAGCGTCACAGGCTGAGGCTGTGCTAAGTAGCTAGCAATTATGGCAGACTGTAGCAGCAGAGAGAAATGTGAATGCGCTACACACAAGAGTGAGCAGCGCATACACAAGGATGACTGACGTCACAGACAGAGATCTGATCAAGACTGGAAAAGTTAAAACTGCAGCTGTAAATCAACCGGTCCAGAACCACAACGGAGTCAGAACCAGGTCAACCTTAAATGACCTGGTTCCACCTTTATGAGACTCAGCCCACCTTAAAAAACCGGTTCATCGGAACTGAGTCTCCCTCTGTGACTCACTGGGTTCACCTTAAACTGAGACGGTTCTGGCAGAACTCCGGTACCGAGCAGAACTGAGCTGCTGTAGGTTTCCCTACTGCAGCAGTGAACGTCCAGCAGAGGGCGCCCTGCAGGTCCAGATGTCCGAACCTGGACAAGTTCTACAGAACTTTTCCGGCTCGGACCCAGAAGAACTTCGGTCTCTGATGCGCTTACAGAACTGTTTGTCAGCTCCTGGAGCAGAACTCTAAGCGGTTCGGTTCGGCTCGGTTCGGACACTCACCCCTGCTGCCGGCCTCGGATCCGGCTGTGCTGCAGAACCGTCTGGTACGGAGACCGGGCTCCGCATACGGCCAGAACCCCGGCCAGAACCGGAACCAGCATCCACGGCTTCATCGACTGAATAGAGTCCACTCCTGGTACCGTCCGAACCGTCCTGCTCTGCTCACAAGGTTCTGCTGCCTGAGGAAGAGGAGGAGCAGGGGGGAGGGGGATGAAGAGGAGGAGAAGAGGAGGAGGAGCAGAGACCCAGTAAAAGTTCTGACCTCAGCCCGCTGAGGGAACTGGATCAGAACCGAACCTTCCCCACGCTGACTGGATCCTCCTTTTCCAAACAAAGCTGGAAACCGAAGGGGTGTGGCCAGGGGAGGGGCCTGGCAAGGGGAGGGGGCGTGGCTTCAATGCACCTGAAACATCAGGTTCTGGTGACCCAAACTCTGGACTCGTGGGTGTTGTCATGGCAACCAAACATCGCGGCTGTGAAGATCATGAAGAACAAGATGGAGGGGTCAGAGGTCAGAGGATCTGACCTCTGACCTCTGCAGGCAGGCGAATGAACTGGATCCAGGAGAAGAATCTGAACGTTCTGGACCAACAGAACTCCAGATCCAGAACCTTTCTATTCACATGTTTCTGATACGACCGTAAAGCTGACGCACAGCTAATGCTAATCCGCTAAGAGCAGGAAGTGGCTAATTTCTGCTCTGACGGGATGATTGGACGCTGGAAACGATTGTTGTTGTTCAAGCTGCACTAAAAGCAGTTAGCATATGCTCTGCTAGCATAAAATAGCATCTGAATGCTAAACATATAGCAGCTAGTGCTAGTGTTAGCAGCCAGAGTCCACATTGAACGGCCAGGACTTCCTGAAGCTCTCAGATCAATAATCAATAATTGTTTAGAACGACATAAATTTATGAGCGACTGAAGTGAATTCAGCTCTGAACCAAACAGAAATGAGTGAGAGCTTCATCATCATCATCATCATCATCACTCTGATGGAAACCAGAACTGGGAACAGACCAGTTAGAGAACTGGGACTGGGCGTCGCCGCCTCCATCTGTTTCCAGTTAGAGCTTCCTCTGCAATGTGTGTGTGTGTGTGTGTGTGTGTGTGTGTGTGTGTGTGCGTGTGTGTGTGTGTGTGTGTGCGTGTGTGTGTGTGTGCGTGTGTGTGTGTGTGTGTGTGTGTGCGTTTGTGCGTGTGTGTGCGTGTGTGAGTGTGTGACTCTGTGTGTGTGTGCGTGTGTGTGTGCGTGTGTGTGTGTGTGACTCTGTGTGTGTGTGTGCGTGTGTGTGTGTGTGCTTTTGCGTGTGTGTGTGTGTGTGCGTTTGTTGGTGTGTGTGCGTGTGTGTGTGTGTGTGCGTGTGTGTGCGTTTGTTGGTGTGTGTGTGTGTGTGTGTGTGCGTTTGTTGGTGTGTGTGTGTGTGTGCGTGTGTGTGTGTGCGTTTGTTGGTGTGTGTGTGTGTGCGTGTGTGCGTGTGTGTGCGTGTGTGTGCGTGTGTGTGTGTTTGTTGGTGTGTGTGCGTGTGTGTGTGTGTGTGTGTGCGTTTGTTGGTGTGTGTGTGTGCGTGTGTGTGTGTGTGCGTGTGTGTGCGTGTGTGTGTGTTTGTTGGTGTGTGTGTGTGTGTGTGCGTGTGTGTGCGTGTGTGTGCGTTTGTTGGTGTGTGTGTGTGTGTGGGACACAGAGCTGCTTTGTGCACACAGCCAGGTTTCTAGATGTTTTCAGGGGTCAAAGGTCAGCAGCAGTCATCTCTGTCACAAAGAGCCCACCATCACTTTATGAATATGATGAATCATCTGACCAAGAGTCTGAGTCCTGATTCAGGAGATTCCAGGAGATTCCAGGAGATTCCAGGATGAGAGAATCTGTGGGTCTGACAATCAAACTCGGTCCGGTTTCATTCTGACAGGAATAAGCAGAACCAAGACGATTCTGATGATTCAACAGAAAATCTTCTTCCTTCTCGTTTCATTTCTGTTGCAATAATTCAGAAAAACATTTTGTGATTCCAAACAGGAAATTTAATGTAAAAAAAGTTTTTCATGTTTCAAATGTTTTTACTATTAAAATAAATTTGATTCATATTTGTCATCTATCAGTTCAACAAACATGCAAATTAGCTGATGACATCATCAAGCCTCTTCTTCCTGTTTTAAATGTATTTTAGAAGAATTGGATCAGAACTTCCTGAACCACCGACCCGTTCTACAGAACCTCTGGACAATCAGAACTATTGGACCATCAGAACCATTGGACCAACAGAAACATTGGACCAACAGAACCTCTGGACCTTCAGAACCTCTGGACCATCAGAACCATTGGACCATCAGAACCATTGGACCATCAGAACTATTGGACCAACAGAACCTCTGGACCAACAGAACCATTGGACCATCAGAACTATTGGACCATCAGAACCATTGGACCATCAGAACCATTGGACCATCAGAACCATTGGACCATCAGAACCTCTGGACCAACAGAACCATTGGACCATCAGAACCATTGGACCATCAGAACCATTGGACCATCAGAACCATTGAACCATCAGAACTATTGGACCAACAGAACCATTGGACCATCAGAACCTCTGGACCATCAGAACCTCTGGACCATCAGAACCATTGGACCATCAGAACCTCTGGACCATCAGAACCATTGGACAAACAGAACCATTGGACCAACAGAACCACTGGACCATCAGAACTATTGGACCAACAGAACCATTGGACCACCAGAATCTCTGGACCATCAGAACCATTGGACCATCAGAACTATTGGACCAACAGAACCTCTGGACCAACAGAACCATTGGACCACCAGAATCTCTGGACCATCAGAACCATTGGACCATCAGAACCATTGGACCACCAGAATCTCTGGACCATCAGAACCATTGGACCATCAGAACTATTGGACCAACAGAACCTCTGGACCATCAGAACCATTGGACCATCAGAACTATTGGACCATCAGAACCATTGAACCATCAGAACTATTGGACCAACAGAACCATTGGACCACCAGAATCTCTGGACCATCAGAACCATTGGACCATCAGAACCATTGGACCATCAGAACTATTGGACCAACAGAACCATTGAACCATCAGAACTATTGGACCATCAGAACTATTGGACCAACAGAACCACTGGACCACCAGAACCTCTGGACCATCAGAACCATTGGACCATCAGAACTATTGGACCATCAGAACCATTGAACCATCAGAACTATTGGACCAACAGAACCATTGGACCACCAGAATCTCTGGACCATCAGAACCATTGGACCATCAGAACCATTGGACCATCAGAACTATTGGACCAACAGAACCATTGAACCATCAGAACTATTGGACCATCAGAACTATTGGACCAACAGAACCACTGGACCACCAGAATCTCTGGACCATCAGAACCATTGGACCATCAGAACCATTGGACCATCAGAACTATTGGACCAACAGAACCATTGGACCATCAGAACCATTGGACCATCAGAACCATTGGACCATCAGAACTATTGGACCATCAGAACCATTGGACCAACAGAACCATTGGACCATCAGAACCATTGGACCATCAGAACCATTGAACCATCAGAACCATTGGACCATCAGAACTATTGGACCAACAGAACCTCTGGACCATCAGAACCATTGGACCATCAGAACTATTGGACCAACAGAACCTCTGGACCAACAGAACCATTGGACCATCAGAACCATTGGACCATCAGAACTATTGGACCATCAGAACCATTGGACCATCAGAACCATTGGACCAACAGAACCACTGGACCACCAGAATCTCTGGACCATCAGAACCATTGGACCATCAGAACTATTGGACCAACAGAACCTCTGGACCAACAGAACCATTGGACCATCAGAACCATTGGACCATCAGAACCATTGGACCATCAGAACTATTGGACCATCAGAACCATTGGACCAACAGAACCATTGGACCATCAGAACTATTGGACCAACAGAACCATTGGACCACCAGAATCTCTGGACCATCAGAACCATTGGACCATCAGAACCATTGGACCAACAGAACCTCGTCTGGACCAACAAAACCTCTGGACCAACAAAACCATTGGACCAACAGAACCATTGGACCAACAGAACCATTGGACCATCAGAACTATTGGACCAACAGAACCATTGGACCACCAGAATCTCTGGACCATCAGAACCATTGGACCATCAGAACTATTGGACCAACAGAACCTCTGGACCAACAAACCATTGGACCACCAGAATCTCTGGACCATCAGAACCATTGGACCATCAGAACTATTGGACCAACAGAACCTCTGGACCAACAGAACCATTGGACCATCAGAACCTCTGGACCATCAGAACCTCTGGACCATCAGAACCATTGGACCATCAAACCTCTGGACCATCAGAACCATTGGACAAACAGAACCATTGGACCAACAGAACCTCTGGACCAACAGAACCTCGTCTGGACCAACAAAACCTCTGGACCAACAAAACCATTGGACCAACAGAACCATTGGACCAACAGAACCATTGGACCATCAGAACTATTGGACCAACAGAACCATTGGACACCAGAATCTCTGGACCATCAGAACCATTGGACCATCAGAACTATTGGACCAACAGAACCTCTGGACCAACAGAACCATTGGACCACCAGAATCTCTGGACCATCAGAACCATTGGACCATCAGAACTATTGGACCAACAGAACCTCTGGACCAACAGAACCATTGGACCATCAGAACCTCTGGACCATCAGAACCTCTGGACCATCAGAACCATTGGACCATCAGAACCTCTGGACCATCAGAACCATTGGACAAACAGAACCATTGGACCAACAGAACCTCTGGACCAACAGAACCTCGTCTGGACCAACAAAACCTCTGGACCAACAAAACCATTGGACCAACAGAACCATTGGACCAACAGAACCATTGGACCATCAGAACCATTGGACCAGTC
>NW_026562381.1:18794714-18847214 GCF_027474105.1 Poeciliopsis prolifica
CTGGACCTCCAGCTTCCTGGGGTCGACCTCCCAGCCCGACTCTGGACCCGCGTGAGCCTCCAGGTGGTTCTGCTCAGGTGAGGTCATGACCTCTGTCCATCAGGTTGAGGTCACTGTGAAGGCCAGCTGAATCTACCTCAGTCGGTCCAGGAGGTTCTGATGGACACACTTGACTGGCGGTTTTTTGTGGAGTCATCTAGCAGAACCAATCGGATCCTTCGACCTTCAGCCTGAAACTCTGCTTCAGATCTTCCTCATCAGTTCCAATTGTTCAGTAACTGAATTAGTTGGTGTTCAACCAACTCTGGGTCTGGATCGTCCACAGCAGCATCAGTCTGAAGTAATTCTTCCAGAAGGTTCTATTGGGTTTGAACCAGCCCGACCAACACATTCTGAACCCCAAAGACGCCCAGAAGCTGCCATCATGGCCGCCTCATGAGTCGCAGCAGCTGGACGATGAAGCTCAGGACGTCCTGAATGATTGATTCAGTTCCTGAGTTCTGCTGATTGAGTTACACAGATCCAATGACGGCCGCCCAGCCGAGCCTGACGGCCCTGAAAGATTACAGCCTGGAAAAGATGACGTCCTGCAGGTAGCCGCCGCCGCCCCTGGTGTCCGGTAACCAGTGAGGAAGAAGAGGCTGAAGGCTGCAGTTTAACTCCTGGACAGAGTTCCTGGAACGTTGTTCAGAGGTAACAGTCACTGGCAGGCTGGCGTGGTACCAGCAGCTCATCACAAAGACCCGAGTGTTTGGACCCTCAGAGATGTCTCAGGCCCCAGATGGGATTGTTCTCATCTGAAAGCATCACCTCAGGTTTTCACCACATTGACAGTCAAACTGGATGAAGACGTTTTCATGGTTCTCCAGCACCGTGGTGAATTGGATCACTAGGCTGAAGTTAGAAGCAAGTGGCTCCAAGTTTAGAAAGTTGACATCTGGAGGTTTGAAACCCACGGACATCCTGTGGTCGGTTCCTCAGGTTGGAGGACTTCCTGTCTGCCTGCTTGTTCTTCCTGGTTCCTCAGGGTTAACTGTTGTTTGTTGGGTTTTGTCTTCCTTCTTCATTAAAGCTGAATGACTCTGTCTGCTCACCTGAGCTTCCAGATCGGCTGGTCTGCCTCTGAGCAAGGCAGTGATCAGGTGTCTCCTTCAGAGGTCGTGTGAGAGTTGAACTTCAGACTTTAGTTTCCTGAACAACAGAACCCAACACAAGAAGTTCAGCCTGGAGTCATGTTACAGGGAACGGGTGGAGGATGGGAGGGAGGCCGTCCAGTGGAGGCTGTTGAAGATGGTTCTACTTCCAAGACCTCTGACCTTTAGGCTCACGTTCTGCTCTCAACGTTCTGCTCTCAACGTTCTGCTCTCAACGTTCTGCTGAAACAGGTTCTTCTCTGTCTCTGTTCCAGATGAGGATCGTGTGCAAAGACGTGACGGCAGAGACGCTGTACGACGTCCTCCATGACACCAGCTACCGAAAGAAGTGGGACCAACATGATCGACACCTACGACATCGGGAGACTGACGGTCAACGCAGACGTGGGATATTACTCCTGTCAGTGCCACTGGACCCGGTCCAGACTTTATTCCAGAATCTGACTCAAAACCAGACCGGCCTCGCCGTGTAAATCATAAAACTAGAGGAAACTCTCGTGCTGATTGGTTGCTTATGGGCTTAAGTTTGAAAGTTACACTGTTAAAGACGGAGCAGAGAGCATCCTCTGAAGCTCTGAGAGGTTCTGGTTCTGTCTTCATCCTGGACAGGGAACATTGAACAGGTCTTTACTCCTTCAAGCTGCTGAGGCGTTTCGGCAGCTTGGTTGTCCGTCCCTGGTGCCGTGTCCTCCAGGACGCCTGTGACCGCAGCACACGCTCTGCAGCGGAGGCTCCTGCAGTATCGACATGATCCTTGTTCCCAGTGCAGGTTGGATTCCTCCAACTCTACGTTCGTGCCAAACCTATTGGCTGAACTTTAAAACCTGGAAGGACAAAATGTCTCCACTGATGTTGAAATATTAAGTATCCAATGGGGTCTGAATGTTGGAGCAGTTTCCCTCATTGGAGGGCAGAGGAGACGTCTCTGAGCGGGTTCTTACGGTCACTTCCTGTGGGCCGCATGTTGAACATGAACAGTTCAGCTGGGATAGAATGACTTCCTTTCTTCTTCCTCTGGTGTCTGTTTGAAGGGAAATGCCCGACGCCTCTGAAGAACCGAGACTTTGTGACGATGCGGTCTTGGCTTCCGCTTGGCAGCGACTACATGATCATCAACTACTCCGTCAAACACCCGGTCAGTAACCCGGTCAGTTACTGGTCAGTTACTGGTCAGTTACTGGTCAGTTACTGGTCAGTAACCCGGTCAGTGTCCGGCTGCTGCTGGAGGTTCTGCAAAGTACTGACCCGTCTCTGGTTCCCCGTTCAGTTCAGCATCATGTTTACAGAACCACAGGAAGTCGTCACATTTCTCTCTGACGTAAGAATCCAAACTTCCTGTCTGTTCGTCTCCATAGCAACATCCTCCGAAGAAGGACTATGTCCGAGCCGTGTCTCTGCTGACGGGATACCTGGTCCAGTCCACCAGTGCCACCAGCTCCACCCTCTACTACCTGACCCAGGTGGACCCCCGAGGTGAGGCAGGAAGACGTCAGAGTTCCGTCCTCCGTTCTGTCCTCCGTTCCGTCCTCCGTTCCGTCCTCCGTTCTGTCCTCCGTTCCGTCCTCCGTTCCGTCCTCCGTTCCGTCCTCCGTTCCGTCCTCCGTTCTGTCCTCCGTTCCGTCCTGTCCTCCGTTCCGTCCTCCGTTCCGTCCTCCGTTCCGTCCTCTGTTCCGTCCTCCGTTCTGTCCTCCGTTCCTCCTCTGTTCTGTCCTCTGTTCTGTCCTCCGTTCTGTCCTCCGTTCCGTCCTGTCCTCCGTTCCGTCCTGTCCTCCGTTCTGTCCTCCGTTCCGTCCTGTCCTCCGTTCCGTCCTCTGTTCTGTCCTCTGTTCTGTCCTCTGTTCTGTCCTCCGTTCTGTCCTCCGTTCCGTCCTGTCCTCCGTTCCGTCCTCCGTTCCGTCCTCCCACAGACCTGACCTGAGTCTGTCCCTCCTGTGTCCTGCAGGCTCTTTACCAAAGTGGGTCGTTAACAGAGTCTCTCAGTTCGTGGCTCCGAAGGTAAAAGTCGGTCCGGTTCCTCCCACAGATGGCGTCTCTGTCCCCTGTCCAACCCTGTCCTGCCGTCTCTGTCCCGCCAGGCCATGAGGAAGATCTACAAGGCGTCTCTGAAATACCCGGAGTGGAAGCGGAAACACGACCCGACCCGGAAGCCGTGGATGTACCCGGAGCAGAACACGCTGCCCTCCGTCAGCCCGGCGGACCTGACGCTGCAGCGGGCGGACTCTCTGGAGAACATCGACGAGAGCGGCGTGAGCGAGGAGAAGGCGCAGCACAGCGACGACGAGGAGACCTAGGAGTCATGGACGGACTGTCCTCCTCTCGTTTCCCACTGCCAGGCCCCCAGTGTCTGTCCCTGTCCTCTGCCTCCACCCCGAACCCTCCTGTCCACCCCGTGACCTCTGAATGACCTCTGAATGACCTCTGAATGACCTCTGTCTGCACCAGGGGTGTCCAAACTCTTTGTCATGTAGGTCAAAAGTATTAAATGAGTCAAGAACATAAAAACATCAAATAAAGCAAATACTCAACATGAGGATGTTCACTGTAGACCCAAACCATGGAAAGGATTTTGTTGTAAACATAGTTTACAAATTATTTTTATAGCAAATTGATTCTCAGTTTTAGGAACAGGATCAATAAATAAAAAAAGCTGATTTTGTTCAACAAAGTCGGCTTTTCAGTGAAAGTCTGCAGAAAATGATAAAACCTTGTTATACAAACACAGATACAGTAAAATGATCATTTTCAATGATAATTGATGAAAAACAAAAGTCTTCATCTGCGCCAGCCGGGTCACTAAACTAATCACTTCTAGGGCCACAAATGGCCCCGAGCCGCAGCTTGGACACCCCTGGTCTGCGCCACGTTCAGGCTGCCTGTCTTCTCATTATCTCAGCTTCTCAACCTTTGACCTCAGAGACCCTGAGGTTCTGGTTTTCCTTCCAGGTTTCCTCATGAAGCATTTAGATCCAGACTGGTTTTATTCCACTGATTTTCAATCCAATCCTAATAAATTATAATCACTAAATAATTATTTTGTAGATCTTTCCAGACTTTCTGTGAAACTTCAGGATGCTTCATGTGTTGAACTGAAACCAATTCCTCTTTAATGAATGAAAGATTTTTTTACCTTATAGACCAAATTAAAATGTTATAAATTAGAAAAATGATCAAATCGATACATGTGTGATCAATAAAGGTTCCTGAGTCACTGGCCCATACCTGGAGGTGATGACGTCATCCTGCTGGATTCTGGGACCTGGGAGTCATGAAGGTTTGCTGTAGGGTCAGTTTGTATGGAGCCAGCAGGGGGCGCTGTTTACCGTCACAGTCAAACATCAACAATCTGGGCCATTTTATCCTGTTCAGTTTTCAGTCATTATTTCACCATTTTATTCATCAAAATGTAAGATCAATGTTTAGCTTATATAAAAATGCTCAAACTCAAGCTTTTAGTCCACTCTGCAAGTGTATGTGCATTAGCTAAATTTAGCTGACTATTCAACTTTCTGATATCCAGTTTGAAACTGTGACATTTATAAATGAACAATATGAAAATATGACTTTGAAAAATGAACTCAGTTGTTTTTTCTTGTCTAAAAGACGAAATAATTATTGCTGTTAATCTGTGACTGCGGCTCATCAGCAGCCTGGCCTGCACCGCCCTCTGGTGGACAGAGGCAGCTGCAGCGCCCTCTGGTGGACAGAGGCAGCTGCAGCGCCCTCTGGTGGACAGAGGCAGCTGCAGCGCCCTCTGGTGGACAGAGGCAGCTGCAGCGCCCTCTGGTGGACAGAGGCAGCTGCAGCGCCCTCTGGTGGACAGAGGCAGCTGCAGCGCCCTCTGGTGGACACCCGGAAGAAGAAAACCAGCAGCAGACCAGGATGAGGACAAAAGCTTTAGTTTAAAATGTCAATTTTAACCAGTTGAACATCTAAGAACTGATCAACTTTGAAAGGTTTCTGTCTTTTCTGATCAGAGACGTAAATCCAACGAGTTCTGGTTCTGGGAATCCGGACCGAACAAGTCTGTCTGATGGCCTGAGGAGGCCCCATGATTCTGAGCTGATGAAATCCGTTTAGGTCCAGAAAGATGAGCAACATCTGGAGCTCCATCCTTTTACCAACAGGAATAGCAGAACCGAGCCTTGCAGAACCGAGCCTTGTAGAACCGAGCCTTGCAGAACCGAGCAACCAGCCTCTGGTTCACGGCTGATGTGTGTGTGTCTACTGTCTTCATCATAAACACATTTAGAGCAAAACCGTCACAAAAAAAAAACTTATAAAAAGTAAAGAATTAAATCTTGAGGAATATTTGGTTCTAAATCTCTCTGAGAACCAACAGATTAAACCCAGTGCATGTTTGTTCAGAGGATCTGGTTCAAGCTGAGCTGCAGGAGCTGCAGGGTGTCCACAGGGTGGCGCTGTGGGGAACCTGCTCTACCTATACAGCTGTGAGAATCCAAGATGATGATGAGGAGCAGCTCTGGCTGCTCTTCCTGCCCTGATGAGGAAAACTCGATGTGATCGTTTCCTCCGTCAGCTGCTGAGGAATGCCGCTTATTGTCTCAGCCGCTTCCTGTTTCCTGTCTGCTGGGCCAGGAGGAAACTCCACCACCATCAACTCCTCACCGCTGAGGACAGGACGCGGCGTCCTGCAGGACGCGGCGTCCTGCAGGACTTCCTCCGCCCGGCAGCTCAGAAACACTCATCTGCAAACCAGATTAAAACTAATTTTAAAAACAACTTTAAACTGATTTAAACCTGGTTTAAGATCTGGTCTATGAGCTGAAACGTTGCTCAGCAAGAAAGAAGCCATAGATAAACTTGACTGATTGATTGATTGATTGATTGATTGATTGATTGATTGATTGATTGATTGATTGATTGATTGATTACTCTAATGAAGCATAAAAATCTGATTTCTGTATCCAGATGTCCACAGTCCTTTGTCTCTGAAGAAATATTGTGAACTGGTCACAAACAGAGCTGAGAGCAGCCTTACGGAGAAGCAGGGTGGTGGCAGCATCATGCTGTGGGCCTGTTTGCTGCAGGAGGAACTGGTGCACTTCATAAATAGATGGCATGATGAAAAAAGAACATTATGTGGAAATATTGGAGCAACATCTAAAGACAGAAGCAAAAGCTTCCAGACGAATGAAAAGGTGAGTCAGCACAACAAACCAGACCCGGTTCTGTCGGACCCATCAGAACTCCTGACCCGGTTCTGTCAGGAGGAATGGAGCAGAACTCCAAAGACCAAACGCTGAGGAGATTTATGGAAACTTGAATAAATAAATCTGACAGATTCTTTCCTGTATCATTTCTTTGGCTGTATGTAAACTTCTGGTTTCAACTGTATATTTATGACTAATTAATATTCATTCACATCTTTAGCTGATCAATATCAGATTTCAGTCTGATATGAACTGGGCAATAATCAAATGAACATCAGATTCTCATTTTAACATTAAACAATAATTTAAAGATCTTTCTACTTACTTTGTATTTTAATTTGTTTTATTTCGTGTCTTATGAGCCGCTGAAGCTGAAAACTGGACTGACATCTGATTTATCGGAACCGGAAGCGGTGCGCAGGTTGGCGTCTCTTATTGTGAAAGAGACCGGAAGCTGCAGCAGCTTCATATTGCTGGTGACTGTTTTCCTCCGGTCAGAGCGGAGCTTCTCCTTCCAGATTTCCCAGTCCGACACCAGCAGCGAACCCCAGAGCCGGACCAGAACCAGGAGCAGGACCAGAACCAGGAGCCGGACCAGAACCAGGAGCCGGACCAGAACCAGGAGCCGGACCAGAACCAGGAGCCGGACCAGAACCAGGAGCAGGACTGGACCGGATCAGAGGTGAGAAAGTCAGAACCAGTTTACTGATCCTAGGAGGGAGGCAGCGGACCGAGCCGGTTCTGGTTCTCAACTCATGGGGCAGAACCGGAGCAGGCTCCGGGTTCAGTCAGAACCAGAACCAGAGCAGGTAAAACCCAGATCCTGACAGGTCCGGTTCTGGACGTCTGGAGCTTGTTGGTCTGCTGACAACACCTGCACAGGTGAGGGCGTGGCCTCGGGCTCTGACTGCAGGTCCAGTTCTGGTTTCTGAGCCCAGGTCAGTCAGAACTCCTTCAAGGTGTGAGTCCAGTCTCTGGAGGAAGACGATGATGAAGAGTCAACAGGTGAACCTGCAGCAGTCTGTGTCGCAGCCAGTCTGGACGCCTCTGACCGAAGACACGCTGATAGACACGACGGTCAGAGGTTTTATGAAGTTTTTGATTTTATGAGGAATCCCTCTCGTCACCTCCAGAGGTTCCACAGTCAGAACCAGAACCAGAACCAGAACCAGAACCAGCCTTCTTTGGGTTCTGGTTCTGCTGTCAGCAGATCGAGCATCTGCAGCATCTCGTCTTGTCTGGTTCTGTGGGTTTTCACTCTGTGGGTTTACTCCAGAATCTGTTGAGGTTCTGTTGAGGTTCTGATGAAGTTCTGATGAGCTCCATTACTCTTGAACAGAACTTTCAAGATCCTCCATTTGGGGCAGTCTGTGGTTCTGATCCGGGCTCTTGGATCAGTTCTGGAAGCTGCAGGTCCATCTTAACTGACTGAAAAGACTGGGGCAGAACCAGAACCTGGAGGAGAACCAGAACCAGAACCTCCAAACTGCTTCCATCACCGGATCAATGGTCCGATCGGCCAATCAGATCAGCAGAACCGCCGCTGCCGATCACATGACCGAACTGGAGGTCAACGGAGGACCCAGACCCAGCAGCTCCAGAACCAGAGGAACCAGTCTGCAGGCCGACTGCTCTGGCCCAGTCCTCCCAGTCCTCCCAGTCCTCCCAGTGTGTGTCTCCAGTCGCTCAGGAACAATCGGTGCTCTGTTCTCGGTGGAACAGCGTCTCTGTTGTTCTGTCTGTCCTCTGAGCCTCGCTGGAGCTCCAGTTCACTATTCCCAGTACTCCCAGTACTCCCAGTACTCCCAGTAGATACCCGGAGCCTCACACCTGACATCTCCAAGAGGGTGGAGTCAGAGAAACACCTGGAGGTGAGGAGGTTCTGAACCGCTTCTGTAGACCAGAAGGTTCTGCTGTTCCGGGTTGGAGGCTTCAGAACCGGATCAGCCGGCTCGGATCAGGACTGGACTTTCCCAGGAATCCTGGTGATAACTCTGCGGTTCTGATCCGATCAGGGGTCGCCTGCGTAGAGGACGTCCTGACCCGGCCCGGATGCATCCTGTGTTTTGTTCTGCTGCAGATTTACGGATTCCAGATAAGCAGCGGGGGCTGGAATGACGGGAATGCTGCTCCTCAAGCGGGCCGGATCGGGCCAGGCCGGGTTCGTCTGTCAGAACCGACTGGAGCCTTTGTGGAGAAGTATTCACACCCTAATCCAACAACTAGTCTCCTCCGCCCATCCCAGAGGATAAACTTTGACCCTCTTATTAGAGGGCTTTCCAGCCTGTTGAAGGTCAGACTGCAGCATCTTGAAGGGATCTCACTCTGGACTTTGACTAGGCCACTGAACTTCCTTCATAATGTTTTGGATCTGCTGCAGGGTAAAGAACCGCCTTCAAGGTTCTATCGGTTAGAACCGTCCTGGTCCTGGTTCTACAGCCAACTCTAATCACTGTCAATCCACACTTCCTGCAGGCTGTTATGGGGTCAAAGGTCATTGTTTCAATAGCCCAGGTAACACTACACCATTTGTTGCTCCGGTTTGGACCTTGACAGAACCTCAGAACATTGGTTCTAAGATTGTGTCTAGCAGTAACCGATCCACCGCCATGTTGGATCGTCTTGGTCTGTTGAATGAGAGGCAGCCAATCAGAAAGCAGGAGACATAAGAACGGAGGGGAATCCCAAACAGCCGCAGCCGAGAGTCCGGTGGACATCAAAGGTGAATGTTTATTCATCCAAAGTTCCCAACTGGTTCCAGTTTACCAGGAGGGAACCTGGAGCCGCAGCTGCTGATTTTAATATCTGCTGATTTTAATATCTGCTGATTTTAATATCTGCTGATTTTAATATCTGCTGATTATAATCATGCCTCTCTCTCTTCATCCCTGCTAACTTTTCACCAGTTTGTCAGCTGCTCCAGCAGAAAAAACTAAACTCTGGATTTGTTTTATGCTAATGTCAAGGACGTTAACGTGTGGGGAGATCGGACCGTGATCTGGTTCCTCTCTGCTCTGAATATGAGGAATGGCCTGTTGGGAAGATGGCTGACAGGAATCAGAAGAGGCCCCTGATCGGATCGCTCTCTGCCAGCCTCATGGAATCAGTGCTGCGATTTGAGTGACTGACAACATAAACCATGTGGAGGATCAGATTGACCTTTGGCCCTTTGTCTGTATTTGGAGTTTCAGTCCATCAATCTGAATTTTGGATCTCGGTTCTGATCCGATCCTTCCAGCTGCGTTTGGATCTGGAAGTTGGATGGGAGTGGCGTTTCCTCGTTCTTCGACTCTCACCAACTTCCTGCCTCGCTTCTTGAGTATTCTCACGGACACGGGACTCCAGCTGTTCTGGGGTGCGACCCGGAGGCTGGACCGGGTCAGAACCTGGCAGTAAAAGTTGTGTGTTTGGGCCTGAAGCGGCGCTGACTCAGCCCGTCCTGTGAGCGTCTGACTAACAGGCAGAGAAGCTGCTACAGACTTCCTCTGCTGCTTTTAGACCACGACTTCCTGGCCGCTGCCAGGGTTCTGCTCCGGTTCTGCCAGGTCAGACGGGTCAGATGCGGGGCTCTGAGACCGGTTTGGGCCCATTGACCCGGTACCAGTAGAAGGAACTAGTGTCTGGAATGATCCACATGCTGAAACCCGCTTCCTGTTCACCAGTGCTGGTGAGTTCCTGACAAACCGGCAAAGGTCCGGGTTCTGGCTGGTCTGGATCTGAGTTCTGGCCCGGTTCTGGCTGGTCTGGGATCAGAGCAGCTGCTGCGGTCTGGATGAGGGAAAGGTTGAGAGGAGGAAGTGGCAGTGACTCACTTCCTGCTGGGCTTTGTGTTCTCGCTGGACCTCGCAGCCGACCTCGCTCTGCGGATATTTTTGTTCTCATTGTTCTTTTCTGCTGCTGCTCTCTGGTCCTCTGACCCAGAAGGTTCTGCTGCAGGGGAAGGTCTGACTGGGAGCAGGTTCTAGATCAGAACCTGCTGACGGAGAACCGAACTGGTTCTGATCAGGCACAGATTCTACAGTTTCCCCTCTATGGACTCGGACCTGCAGCGAGACCCGGTTCTGACCGAAACGGTCTGTGGATCCGTTGCATGTTTTTGTTTACATCTGGACATTTTGTGAATTTGCACAAAGCTGAATTTGGAGGAAAAACTGGAGATGTTGGAATGATTAACCAAAATAAACAGCATTACTGGGATTCTAACATTTTCTTGCTCTTTGCGTCGGCTACGCTATACGCAGACCTGTTGCCATGGCAACTGACTTTTAACAGCTCCACTAGTTTCAGGATTTCAAACATTGTGATTCTAACCGGGTGATCGCTGTGCTAGCTTAGCTAGCGTTACTATAAATTGATTAGCTCATTTAAACACCTGATTACCTGTCAGTCGGTGTTTAGGTCACATTTTTTTCTTTTTACTGAACTGGAACTGAATTCTGCAGCTCATCTACATTTTAAGGTTGTCACAAGCGAGCTAGCTAGCTAGCTAGCTAGCATAATTGACCTATTTTCCTCCCCCTTTTTTTCTTAAACTTCTTCCTCACCTTGTTATTGAGCTATTGCCCTGTAACCCATGTTTTTATATATCAGGCGCATGAATATTCAACGTGTTGTAAAGACAACTGAACAGCTAAAACTGATGCTAGCCATCACTAGCCAGCAGACATTTGGCCTTCAGCAGGAAGCTGGGCGGAATCTACTGCGAGACGCCACACTTTCCAGATCTCTGGTTGCAGCAATAATTTCCTTCCATTTGAAAGTTCTACTTAAGCGCTTATCCATCGGTCACAAGAAGCCAACAGAACCTGACCTGAGTGCACTCTGGTACCACTGGTGCTGGGCCCGATGGACCTGCAGGAAGCTGCAGGTTCTGCTAAGTTCTGTTAGGCTCGTATGGAAATAGACGGATAGGGGAGTCTGAAACTAATTCATCACAAAATCAGTACCATTCATAATTCCAAAGCCCTTTTGCTGCTATAATACTGAACAAATGAGCTGAACATAAGTGATATTTACAGTTTTTAAATCTGATATTTGTAGATTTGAATCTGTTCTTCAGGTTCTGCATCAGATTAATGTTTTTCTATCCGTGCATCTTTCCAGAGTTTCTCTGATTATTCATGGAGTTTCTTCAGGAATCTGGACTGTGGATATTGACATAAGCTTTAGCTGCTACATGAGCATTCATATACTAACATCTGGATGCCATATGTTAGCATCCAGATGCTAACATGTAGCATGTAACATGTAGCCTATGATAAGTTATCAGGAAATGATGAACTTCGGAACTTGAAAGCATTAGCTTCTGATAGGCTAACACCCAATCCGCTAGTCAGACTGCAGTTACTTATTGAAATCACTTTGCGTTGCTATGTTCTTGCAACTTTGCCATCGCTGCTAACAGCTTCCAACACAGCAGCCTTTTCTGGCATCCAATCAGATCCACTGAAGTAGAAATGAACCCAGAGAAGCTGCTTCCATCCAGATGTTATCTGTGCATCACATTTACGGTCGTACCAGAAACATGCGAACACAAAGGTTCCGTCTCAGGGTTACTGCATAGAAGAAAAAACAAACAAAACACAACAAAACTTTCAAGATGCTATTAAATGAATTAATTCAATTTAATGCTCACAGAAGTTCTACAGAACAAAGTGCTGGAAGGTTCTGCCTCAGTCCGGTCCGATCCGGCCTGTCTGCAGCTGAGCAATCGCATCCTACAGCCCACTGACACACACACACACGCACACACACACACGCACGCACACACACACGCACACACACACACACACGCACGCACACACACACGCACACACACACACACGCACACACACACACGCACACACACACACACACACACACGCACACACACACACACCGGATGCAGGGAGTGCCTCTGAGGATGTAGCTCTGGGCTGCAGGGCGGGTCGCTAACAAAGGAAGACCTGTGCTGTGTTGGTTCTGGTTCTGGTGAGGAACTGGGCCGCTCCTGGACGGTCCTGGAGCTGGAATGTCCTGAGGTCATGTCACTTCCTGTTGGGTGGAATGTTGTAGGGTTCAGACCCTGCTCTTGCTCCACAGAGGTCAAAGGTCGGCTGTGTCTGGAGTTTCTGTGACCGATGAAAACAGATAGAAGAACTGGAAGAACATCTGAAAAGTGTGGCGTGCCCTTAAAATCAAGTCTCTTTACTCTGAAACCTCTGAAGAAATTTATTGCAACAAAATGATTTCGGTCCAGATGTTGTGGTTCCCAGGGTAACGGGTCGGTTCTGTCTCCCTCAGATGAGCGCCTGCCGTCCGGCCTGGCTGTAGGTCCGTGATGGCCGCAGCGCCTCCTGCTGGCGGAGGAGATGAAGCCCGGTCCAGACTCCATGCTGGTCACCATGGCAACGCTGGACGGAAGCTCAGCGGTTGAAACCTTCCTGGCCTCCATCCACCTGGACAGGTGAGGCCGCCGCCATGCGGCAGTCCTGTTACCCTCAGACACCACGTGACCTTCAGCGTGACCCCTGCAGGTACCTGGACACCTTCCGCCGAGCCGGCCTGCTATTGGCCAGAGACTGCACCCACCTGGACCATGACGCTCTGGTCAGTCTGGGCGTAGCCGCCACGGGACACAGGAAGAGGATCCTGCGCCTGGTCGGCCTCATCCGGCGGCGGGAGGCCCAACGAGCCAATCAGAGCGCAGCTCTCCCGTGTGACCCGTCGCAGGAAGGAAGCGTCGCCGCGTCGCGCCAAAGCGCTCGCACCAGGAAGCGCAGCCGGCCTGGACCGCAGGAACGGCCCAGCCATGAAACCCGTCCCCAAACCCAGAACGGTCTTCAACCGCCGCAGGACGGCGCCGGTCCAGTTCAGCACTGCACCGGACCCGGCGGCGCCAGCGGACCGCAGGCTCTCCCAGGAGTCCATCTGCTTCACGGTGCTGGAGGGTCTGACGTCACAGGCCACGCCCACACGCCAGGTGGGCGGAACCCGGCCCGGCCGCAGCCTCTCTCTGTCCGACGCGTCCGGGTCGGTACCGCCCGTCCCTCCGAGGCTGAGCCGCGGCCCCGCCTCCTCCCTGACTCCGCCCCCCTCCTCTGCAGAGAGGCGACCGCTATCGTCTCTTCCGGGCCGAGCAGGAAGTTTGGACGGTACCAGACTCTCTGGGGCGTCGGGTTCTGCCGGAGGAGGGAGCATGGAGATGGTCTCCAACGAGATCTACTGGGGCACCAATCCCAGCTCTGCTGCCCCCAGTGGTGGGAGGAGTTACTGCAGCCAACAGGCCGCTCCGCCGACACCGCCCAGAAATCCGGACCGGAACCAGAACTTGGACAGGAACAGGTGGGTCTCCAGAGTCGGTGCTTGCTCTATGAGGCTGCTTGTAAGGTCAGACACTGATGTTGGACGTGGTTTGAGGTCACAATCATTTTTTCTTTATCGTTTTGAAGTTTTAACACAAAAACGATGATGGAGACAAAGAGACTTTATAACATTAGTGATGATTTGGCTTTTCAGCGGCAGCACTCTGAGCAACAACTCCTCAGGATCCGCCAGAGGTGAGTCCAGGTTCTGGTGGTTCTCAAACTTTTGGATCACAGCAGAACCAGAGCCTGACCCAGTCCAGTCTTTGTCCTCTGATTTCCAGCCTCCACAGACGACCCGGAGGAGATCAGTCCGTACTGTGAGGCCGTTTTCCAGAGCCGGAGGTCGCCGCCCGCCTCAGAGGTGAGACGCCGAGCCCCGCCCCGCCCCGCCCCCACCTGCTGCCTCTTCCTGTGCTGACCGACCGGTTTGTTCTGCAGAGCGACCGGAGCCGATCGATGGCACAGAAAGCCGGGCAGAGGAGGGGAGAGCCGCTGAGGATCATGGGTAAAGCTGAACAAACCAGAACCAGCAACAGGTTCTGCTGGACCACCAGAACTGGGAATGTTTTAGCTCCTTTCAGTCATAGAATTGGGTCATCTGCAGGGATTCCTAATCCAGTTCACCAGAACCTTCTCAGAACCACAGCTGGGCCGAACACCCAGATCCGCCTTTCCTCCAGATCAGGACTGAATAAACCGGGCCCATTTATCAGATCAGGTTCTGACCCAGAGAGAAGCTGGGTTTGTGGTTCTGAATAGCGATCCGGGTCAGAACCAGATCACCAAACTCCGTTTCCCCTGCAGGAGCCACAAGTTGTCCTGGACGCAGCGGCTGTCGCAGGCGTTCCTCTCCGGAGACGCCCCGGGCGAAGCTCCGCCCCCTGTCCGCTGCTTCCCCACTGAGGCAGACGACGACCTCACCATCTCGCCCTACGCCAGCTACGCCTCCCTGACGAGAGAGCCCCGCCCATCATCAGCGGCTGCCTGGACAAGCTGTCGCCTCAGGGGTGCGTTTGATTTATACAACTGGGAGGTGCTTCATGCATAACGTCCAGATTTGATTTGACACCAAAATAATTCATCTGACATAAATATTTGAATTTCTCATCAGCTCCCTTTGTCACTGAAATTTGCTAAATAAATAAATTCTCCAAACCGAAGCAACGATTCCTGCTGAACGCTTCTCTCATCGCCTCCATGCCAACCCAGAGGCATACCTGCTCAAACTGGGCTTTGTTTTTCTCACCTGGCTTCACAGGTTGTGTGTGTGTGTGTGTGTGTTCAGGGGTCGGAGGTCATCGGTGGGTGTTGTGCTGCGTCTCCTCCTCTTTGCTCCTCCCTGTGTCTCCTCCTGCCTGTGGAGCTGCTTCTCCTCTTCCTCCTCTTCCTCTTCTGCTCGGTGTGTCTGTCCTCCTCAGGCTGTGAGGGCGGGACGGGGGGACGGGGGGGACAGGGGGCCCGGGGGGGCGCTGCCTTTGAGTCGGAACCAGAGGTCGTGTCGGGTTTGGGTCGGCCCGTTAATCCAGATGTTTCTTTCTTTCAGGAATTATGTTTTCCAGAAACGTTTTGTGAAGTTTGACGGCAAAAATCTGATGTACTTCGGCAGCGAAAAGGTAGGAACCCTGTCCGGTTCAGGTCAACATCTCCGGGTCAAACCGGGTCATTTTGGAGGAACTTTCCAGAAAATAAAACAAAGACATCAACAGACAAAAAGAACCGTTCTGAGCTGTTTGGTTCAGGAATCTCCTGACATCAGCTCTCCAGCTGCTTCAGGTGTTTGACCTTTGACCTCCCCTCTGTGTTCTTTTAGGATATCTACCCTAAAGGAGTGATCCCATTGGCTGCCATCCAGATGGCCCGCCCAGCCAAAGACAACAAGTTTGAGATCGTGACGAGTCACCGGATCTTCGTGTTTCGGACCGATAACGAAGGTGAGACTCGCAGACAGGAAGTGAACGATTCTGCTTCCTGCCGAAGGTCCATTTGATACATCTGGTCTGCTTTAAACTGACAGATCTATTCACGAGTCATGTTTCCATCTGACTATCAGGCAACTTTGAGGAAAATTTGAAAACTTTCAAAAATGAACAAAAAAGTGAACTAGTCGTGATGTCATCCGATGCTACTACTTCCTGTAAGTGGAGGTTGCTAGCTAGCTAGCTTAGTTCCACTGTGGTTCCTACATTAAGGTGAAGACCCACCAGTAGATGGCAGCGTTTGCTTCGTCACAACTTTTCCTGAAAATGTTTCACCTTTAGTGAATAAATGGTGCTTCCAGGAAGTTGTAGCAGGCAGCCATCTTGGTAGGTATCCATAACCATCATGACAGATGCTATTAAGTTGTTATGGCAAACAGAAAACAAGCTCCATTCTGTGTCTCATCCCAAAGCCGCCATTTTGTTTATTTCTCTTCATTGGTCAAAAGTGTCGATGTATTTTGTTTTTGTTGATCGGGAGGCCATGATTCAGGTGTGCTGAGTTTGCCTACCAAGATGGCGGATCACAGTGGCGTGGATCACTTCTTCTTCATGGGAACCATCTATAAACTTATCTAGATTTATAGAATTTATTTGGTCAAAAACCACCTGAAACCAGGAATGTTTTCAACATTTTTCCACTTCCAAATACGGTGGTGGCAGCATGATGATGTGGGGCTGCTTTCCACTGTGAATGTGTAAGAGTCCAAAAATGTTAATTGGTCTCTAAAGTCTTGCTAGGTGTGTGTGTGTGTGTGTGTGTGTGACCTGTCCAGGTGACCCCGCAGCACCTCCTGACCTGACCTGATTCTCAAAGAATCATGAGACCCAAATTCAGACTGAAACTGAAACCGAACCGTTTGGGGGCGGAGTTTAAAAACCCAAGAGCTCAGTTGCTTCCTGTTTCTGCTGTTGCCATGGTGATGACCGCTTCCTGCTGTGCCGTGGCAGCGCTCAGGCGGCGTTGGGTGGCCACCCTGCAGGAACACGTCCGGGACCACCAGGTGTTTGGGCGGCGCCGCTTCGGACCCGGATCGCACTGCCAGAAACACGGCGCCCTGGAGCTCAAAGGAACCAAGTCCAGAGTTTACGCCGCCATCAACACCGACCAGATCTGGCTCCACAAGAGCGAGCAGGTGAGCCGCCCCGCCGGCAGGTGAGGACGGGGTCAAAGGTGACAAGAATTGATGCAGTCGCGTTCTGGTCCGGTCTCTCTCCGCAGTGCTTCAGGAACGGGATCGGCATCACCGTCATCGAGGCCCGCGGAGCGACGATCCGGGACGGAAACACCGGAGCTTCGACCTCATCACGCCGTACAAAACCTTCAGGTAGATCCCCTCCCCAGGTGAGGTTCTGGTGACCCGGCTCACATCAGACCCTCCCTCCCTCCAGCTTCACAGCCGAGTCGGACCGCGACAAGCGGGACTGGACGGAGGCGCTGCAGGAAGCCATCGCCGAGACGCTGTCGGACTACGAGGTCGCCGAGAAGATCTGGTCCAACCGGTCCAACCGGACCTGCGCCGACTGCAAGGCCCAGAACCGGACTGGGCCTCCATCAACCTCTGTGTGGTCATCTGTAAGAACTGTGCAGGTAGGCCCAGTAGAGCAACTTCTGGGTCAGAACCGCCTGATCCTCACGATAGGATCAGGCGGTTCCTACTCCTGGTCTGGGGTCAAAGGTTATGTTATGGATAAACATGGAAGTCAAGTCCTGTGTGTGTGTGTATCCGTGTGTGTGTGTGTGTATCCGTGTGTGTGTGTGTATCCGTGTGTGTGTGTGTGTATCCGTGTGTGTGTGTGTGTATCCGTGTGTGTGTGTGTATCCGTGTGTGTGTCGGCGTGTGTGTGTGTGTGTGTATCCGTGTGTGTGTGTGTATCCGTGTGTGTGTGTGTATCCGTGTGTGTGTGTCGGCGTGTGTGTGTGTGTGTATGTGTGTGTGTGTGTATCCGTGTGTGTGTGTGTGTGTATCCGTGTGTGTGTGTCGGCGTGTGTGTGTGTGTGTGTATCCGTGTGTGTGTGTGTGTATCCGTGTGTGTGTGTGTATCCGTGTGTGTGTGTGTATCCGTGTGTGTGTGTCGGCGTGTGTGTGTGTGTGTATCCGTGTGTGTGTGTGTATCCGTGTGTGTGTGTGTATCCGTGTGTGTGTCGGCGTGTGTGTGTGTGTGTGTATCCGTGTGTGTGTGTGTATCCGTGTGTGTGTGTGTATCCGTGTGTGTGTCGCGTGTGTGTGTGTGGTGTATCCGTGTGTGTGTGTGTATCCGTGTGTGTGTGTGTGTATCCGTGTGTGTGTGTGTATCCGTGTGTGTGTGTATCCGTGTGTGTGTGTGTATCCGTGTGTGTGTGTGTGTGTATCCGTGTGTGTGTGTGTGTGTATCCGTGTGTGTGTGTGTATGTGTGTGTGTGTCGGCGTGTGTGTGTCGGCGTGTGTGTGTGTGTATCCGTGTGTGTGTGTGTGTATCCGTGTGTGTGTGTGTGTGTATCCGTGTGTGTGTGTGTGTGTATCCGTGTGTGTGTGTGTCCGTGTGTGTGTGTGTGTATCCGTGTGTGTGTGTCCGTGTGTGTGTGTGTGTGTATCCGTGTGTGTGTGTCGGTGTGTGTGTGTATCCGTGTGTGTGTGTGTGTATCCGTGTGTGTGTGTGTGTATCCGTGTGTGTGTCGGCGTGTGTGTGTGTGTATCCGTGTGTGTGTGTGTGTGTATCCGTGTGTGTGTGTCCGTGTGTGTGTGTATCTGTGTGTGTGTGTATCCGTGTGTGTGTGTGTATCCGTGTGTGTGTGTCCGTGTGTGTGTGTATCCGTGTGTGTGTGTGTATCCGTGTGTGTGTGTATCCGTGTGTGTGTGTGTGTATCCGTGTGTGTGTGTGTGTGCAGGGCAGCATAGGAGTTGGGGACGATGGTCTCTAAGGTTCAGAGTCTGAAACTGGACACCAGCGTCTGGAGCAACGAGATCGTTCAGGTGAGCCTCCAACATCCGTCCAGCGGGTTGCAGGTTCTGACCCGCTGGAGGAAGTTCTGACTGTGTGTGTGTGTGTGTGTGTGTGTCAGCTGTTCATCATGCTGGGCAACGATCGGGCCAATGACTTCTGGGCGGCGCGCCTCCCTGCGTCTGAAGAGGTGGACTGTGACGCGTCGCCGGAGCAGCGGCGAGATTTCATTACCCAGAAGTACCGAGAGGGCCGGTTCCGCCGGGCCCACCCGGCGTTCGGCGGACAGGAGGAGCTGCTGAAGGTCAGATTGGAGGGGTTTCCCTGTCACACCTCCAGGGAGGCTGCTTCTTTATCAGGCTGACGAGCTGCAACATGTTTGTGGGTTTGTGACCCGCTCGGCCGGCAGCGCTTTGTCCACGGCAGCGAACGCCTCGTTCTCCGTGGTCCCGCAGGTCCTCTGCTCCGCCGTCTCTGAGCAGACGCTCCTGAAAACCGTCACTCAGATTTTCTCGGAGGCGGCCCGGCTCACCGGCGACCCGGACGACCTCCAGCGGCGGCGGCCGAGCCCGGCAGGTGAGGCGCCTCCCGGTGCCGTGAGCCCAGTCCGACCAGAACCGCTTGGTACAATCGGTTCTGGAGACTGCAATTAAAACTGATTACAGAAGATGTTAAGAATCAGTGACTGGATGCAAATAAAACCTTTTAGCCTCAACAGATAAACAGTTACTGACCAGCTTCCTGCTGGTTATTAACTAACTACCAACAGACGTTTATTACCAGTTACTAAGTACGAATTAATGATGTTACTGACAAACCGTTCACAACGATCGTTGCTAATGGTTACAGACAGGCGCTAGCGGTTCCTGGTGGTAACCAGCGGTTACCTGAGGTTACAGACTTGTTGCTGCGGCGACGCGGCGGCGGCACTAGCTGCTCAGTATGTGTGGTTTAGCCAGACTGACCGTCCTGACGTGATCCTCCTGAAGGACTTGGTCAGACACGCTGAGTTTAAGAGACCGCAGGGCGCCCCCTGGCTGCAGCAGGGAGCGTCACGGAGAGGCAGCGTGGTCCTGACGGGTCCTGACGGGTCCTGACGGGTCCGGACGGGTCGGGACGACAGAACAGGAAGTGACTGAACGGCCGTCTGGCTCTGGTTGCAGATCCCGGCGTGTACGACGAGATCATGCAGCCGTCCTTCATCCGGCTTCCTCTACAAGGCGTCTTCGCCCGGCAGGGGGACGCTGTCCAGGAAAACCCGGGAAGGTCGGACAACTGCTGAAGAACGAACCGCCGAGCGACCGGACCGGTCCGGACCGAACCGGTCCGCCTCCTGCTGTGGCAACAAACCCAATCTGTTCTCCTTTCAGACTTCCAGAAGTTCTGGTGCTCCGTGGACCGGTCCCTGGTTCTGTACGAGTCGGAGCACTCGGCCGACCCGTGCCTGCAGATCGACCTGAAGGACATTGTGTGTCTGGGAGTCGGCCGACCCGATTCCGCCAGCAACAACAATGGCTTCATCGACAGGTCGGTGCTCAGCTCCACGCCGCCCTGCAGGGCTCCGTCTGAACACAACGGTTCCGCTTGGTCCGATCCCGACGGTTCTACCCGGTCCGTCCTGCAGGTTCCGCTACCTTTGAGTTGTACGTGGCGTCGGAGAAGCTGTTGCTGTTCGGGTTAGAGACGGCCGACGAGCTGCACAGCTGGACCAAAGCCATCGGACAGGTCCGACCCGCCTCACGTCTTGGATTTGGTTATGTTGGGATTCGCAGAAACCAGAACAAACATTTCTGATCAGAGTAAAACCAGGAGAATGAGTCGATTCTGTTCCACTGTGGTCCGGCAGGCTGCCACGCCGCTCAGCTGTCACTGCCTGCTGACCAGGGAGTTGAGGGGTCGGGCTGCTGCGGTACCGGGCCATGTTGGACCCGCAGCAGTGGAAAGAGGCCTACTTCGTCCTGCAGAAGTCCAACCTATTCGTCTGTCCCCGGACCGACGGCGCGGCCGAAGACATCGTCAACCTGAACCGGCTGCAGGAACTGAGTCAGTGTCCAGGTTCCGGTTCCGGTCCATGTCCCAGTCCAGGTCCAGGTCCAGGTCCAGGTCCCGGTCCAGGTCTCGGTCCAGGTTCCGGTCCAGGTCCAGGTTCAGGTCCCGGTCCTGGTCCCGGTCCAGGTCTCGGTCCATGTCCCGGTCCAGGTCCCGGTCCAGGTCCGGTCCAGGTCCCGGTCCAGGTCCCGGTCAGGTTCCAGGTCCCGGTCCAGGTCCCGGTCCCGGTCCCCAGGTCCCGGTCCAGGTCCAGGTCCAGGTCCAGGTCCAGGTCCCGGTCCCGGTCCAGGTCCTGGTCCCGGTCCAGCTCCAGGTCCAGGTCCCGGTCCAGGTTCTGGACCAGGTTCTGGTGGTTTCAGTGGCCTGTCTGTGTTTGTGTTCTAGGTATCGCCCGAGAGTGAAAATCAGGAGAAGAAAGACGTCCTGGTTCTGGTGGAGAAGGGAAGGTGAGCCGAGGAGCGACCCGGCTCCACTGCGTCTCACCGGTTCTGTTCAGGTTCTGTCCGGTTCATCTCCAGTTGTGTTCTGGTCAGGACTCTACACCTGCAGGGTGTGGGTCGGTCCGACTTCTCGCTGTGGGCTCTTGGACATCCGGCGGGCGGCAGGCGGGAACGGGAACGCGCTGCGGGAGCAGCAGATGAGCCGCAACGACATTCCCATCATCGTGGACAGCTGCATCGCCTTCATCACGCAGTACGGTGAGCAGAACCGCTCTGGACCCGGCCGGCTGCAGAACCTCTGGGCTCACGGTTCTGGTTCCCGCAGGTCTGGGCCATGAAGGGATATATAGGAAGAACGGAGCCAAATCCAGGATCCGGCTTCTGATGGACGAGTTCCGGAAAGACGCGCGGAACGTCAAGCTGCGGATCGGCGACCACTTCATCGAAGACGTGACGGACGTTCTGAAGAGGTTCTTCAGAGAGATCGACGACCCGATCTTCATGGCCGAGCTGCATCCGCTGTGGCAGGAGGCAGCCAGTGAGTCCGCAGCGACAGGACTCTCCTCTAGGGGGCGCCGACTGTCAACAGCAACAATCTGGGCTATGACTATCACCTGAAAACAAACAGGGTTCCATTGTCAAAGTCATGTGATTTATTCATTTCTACACGTCACAGTTTCAGTATAAATATTCAAATAGCAAGTTAAATATTTAAGCTAAATGTCTCATTTCCAAACAAGTTGCCAATTAAATGTTTAGATCCGAGTTAAATATTTAGCTAGTGTAACGTTCTCTAGAATGATAAAAAACAAAAAGACACAGTTAGCGTCATGACTGAATATTCAGCCAGGAACACCAACTGACGCAGCTCTCACCCATAGGGTCAGATTTTACCAACCCGACCATGACAAACTTTATAAATTACATTTGTAGATGTTAAATGTATTTAGAATATTTTGTCAGGTATTGAACTAGAAAAATATGACCCCAAGTAAAAAAAAGTAATGAAGAGCTGCCTCTCTCGCACCGACCTCCATCAGCACTCCGCAGAATTCTGGTGAGGGAAGCCGCGAGAGCGCCTGAAGGACCCGTCGCATGCAGTTCGGCATCACACCACTAGGTGGCTCTAAACCGTGACATCACTCAAAAATCCCACCAGAAACAGACGCAACCTTCATTATTTGGGGAAAAATTCATACAGACAAATATACACTTTGCTCTCTTTTACACTAGCTAACTAGCTAAATATGAAGCTAGCTAACTAGCTAAATATGAAGCTAGCTAACTAGCTAAATATGAAGCTAGCTAACTAGCTAAATATGAAGCTAGCTAACTAGCTAAATATGAAGCTAGCTAACTAGCTAAATATGAAGCTAGCTAACTAGCTAAATATGAAGCTAGCGTGCTAGAGGATTCTGGGTTAGCTTCAACTTTAATGAAGTTGGTACCATGGAAACTGACCGCTTGGAGCAGTGAATCCTGATGACGATCCTGTTTTCGTCAGAACTTCCTCAGAAGCGTTCCCGGTTGGACCGGTACAAGGAGATGATCCGGAGCCTTCCTCGGGTCAACCGGACCACCATGGCCGCGCTCATCAGCCATCTTTACAGGTCGGGCTCTTCATCATCATCTGCAGCAGCAGCAGCAGGGACCCGGCTCCGGTTCGGACCCGGCTCGCAGGTTCTGACCCGGCTCCTCTTCATCAGGGTCCAGAAGTGCGCCGACCTGAACCAGATGTGCACCAAGAACCTGTCGCTGCTGTTCGCTCCCAGTTTGTTCCAGACCGACGGGAAGGGCGAGCACGAGGTGAAGATCGTGGAGGATCTGATAGACAACTACCTGGACGTGTTCGAGGTGATCGACCCGCAGGAGAACCGGAGGAGAACCAGAGGAGAACCGGCTGACCTGTGGTTCTGTTTCAGATTGACGAAGATCATCAGACTCAGATTGAACTGGAAATCAGCCTCATCACCAGCTGGAAGGACACTCAGGTCAGCACACACACACACACACACACACACACACACACACACACACACACACACACACACACACACACACACATGCAGACCAATGAAAAGGGAATGCAGCAGCAGCAGCTACAGCAGCTGCAGCAGCTGCAGCTGCAGCAGCAGCAGCTGCAGCTGCAGCTGCAGCAGCTACAGCAGCTGCAGCAGCAGCTACAGCAGCTGCAGCAGCAGCTACAGCAGCTGCAGCAGCAGCTACAGCAGCTGCAGCAGCAGCTACAGCAGCTGCAGCAGCAGCTACAGCAGCTGCAGCAGCAGCTACAGCAGCTGCAGCAGCAGCTACAGCAGCTGCAGCAGCAGTACAGCAGCTGCAGCAGCAGCTACAGCAGCTGCAGCAGCAGCTACAGCAGCTGCAGCAGCAGCTACAGCAGCTGCAGCAGCAGCTCTTCCTCTGAGGCGCTGCTGCCCATTTGATGTGATGCGTTGAACTTACAACATGGATGTCCAACAAGATGGCCGCTCTGGTCGTGGTGACGTCACAGGGTCACATTGGTGGAAAAAAATGTCCAGATTTTCCACAGATTAAATGTTGGAAAACCAAAAGTTTGGTATCTGGATGTGTGGGTTCTGCTGGGAGTTCTGATCCAGTTCTGTCTGTAGCTCTCTCAGGCGGGCGACCTCATCATCGAAGTCTACCTGGAGATGAAGATCCCCGACTGCTGCGTCACTCTGAAGGTAGCTCCACCCCTCCGCCCTCTTCAGCGCCCCTCAGATATGAGGCTATGACCTTTGACCCTGCAGGTGTCGCCCACCATGTGTGCGGAGGAGCTGACCAATCAGGTTCTGTACATGAGGAACGTCCCGGCTGGAGAGAGGGACGTCTGGATGACCTTCGAGGCCATCGAGGACGGACAGCTGGGTGAGAGAGCGGTTCCGGTTCCACCACCGGTCGGTCCAGTTTTAGCCTTTTGCTAAAAATATGGCCACTTTCTTTCCAACAGACGTTTAATAAATGAAGATAACAATCATGACCTGGCTGCCATTTTAAAGTTACTAAATGTTAACATGATCATTTGATGGATTAAATACTGACTGAATAAACACAAAGCGGTGGAGAGAGAAACACAAATTCTTCCAGTTCTCCATTAAGTGCGTTACTGCCGCCTTCGCGTTCCCGCCTTCGCAGCCCGTCAGCAGCTTATGAGCAGAAGCTTCAGGAGTCTGTTGAGTGAAGGGCAGGAATCGAACCCGCGACGTCCGTGTCGAGGACGAAGGCCTCCAAACGTGGGTCGTGTTTCTGTCTGTTTCTGCTTCAGCATGACCAGCAACGCCCCCTGCTGGACGGAGGCCACAGTAGAACATTGTAGGGATGTCATGAGTAAATCCAAAGAACCTGGTTGTGACATCATGAAGCCGGTTCTTCTCGTCCTGCAGAGCGTCCGCTGCATCCCAAGGAGAAAGTTCTGGAACAGGCGCTGCAATGGTGCAAGATGGCCGACCCAAGCTCCGCCCACCTGCTAGTGAAGAGGGTTCCTATAGGAGAAGGCCTGAACATCCTGACCTGTAGGTGATGCACCTGGATCCCCTGTCTGTCTGTCATTACCTCACCGCCCCCCCCTCCCCCCCCAGCCTACAGGTGTGATGTCATGAAGGTGGGGCTGCTGCGCTGCAGGGAGGAGCCTCCCAAGCTGCTGCAGGGGAACCGCTTCCAGGAGAGAACCTTCCAGATCCGGGACCACAAGCTGCTGCTGCTCAAAGACCGGAGGGTAGGCAGAACCCCCCGGCCTGGTTCTGACCCACTTTGGCCCGGTTCTGACCCACTCTGTGTCTCCCTGCAGAGCATCAAGCCAGAGAAGGAGTGGCCCCTGAAGACCATGAGGATCTACATCGGGATCCGCCGCAAGCTGAAAGCTCCCAGCAGGTACCAGAACCCGGAGCAGAACCAGAACCCGGAGCAGAACCAGAACCCGGAGCAGAACCAGTACCCGGAGCAGAACCAGAGTCTGAAACAGAACCCCTCTGGTCCAAAGCCAACTGTTCAGACCAGTCCAGTTCAGTTTTGTTCAAATGGATCAGAACCAAACTGGTTCCAGAACCGATTCTAATTGGCCTCAGAATAATGACCTCATTGCGGTCAGAACCAATGATCCGCTCAGATTTGGAGGAACCAGACCTGGTTCTGCTAAAGCGGACGCTGAGCCGGGATCAGAGACCTGGCCTGGGTTCTGGTTCTGATCCGGTAACAGCAAGCTGCAGCAGAGTGTCTCCATGGTAACGTGTGTCTCTGCAGATGGGGCTTCACAGTGATGTCAGACAAGCACCAGCTGTAAGTATCACCAGAACTTAGTCCTGACCCGGTTCTGTTCTGACCCGGTTTATCCCTCTCTCTAGGTTCCTGTGCTGCAGCAGTGAGGCCGAGCTGTGGGACTGGGTCACCAGCTTCCTCCGGGCTCAGGTAATTCTGCAGAACCGGAACCGGCACCAGAGCCGCTCACACCAGGTTCCGATTCTCTTCCAGAACGACGATCCGGGCCCGCCGGTTCTGCGGCGCCACTCCTCCTCTGACATCTCCAAGCAGAAGTTTGGCACCATGCCGCTGGTTCCGATCCGAGGAGACGAGAGCAACAGCAGCATGCTGTCGGCCAATCAGACACTGGTGAGAGGCCGGGTCAGAACCGGGACCGGTCAGAACCGGGACCGGTCAGAACAGGACCAAAACTCCTGGTCAGGTCTGAGGTTCTGTTTTTTCTTTTCTCCCGCAGAGGAAGCTTCACGACCGACGGACCCTGTCCATGTACTTCGTACGTTTTCAGTCCGAACCGTCTCTCTCTGCCGGTCCGAACCGGTTCTCTCTGCCGGTCCGAACCGTCTCTCTCTGCCGGTCCGAACCGGTTCTCTCTGCCGGTCCGAACCGGTTCTCTCTGCCGGTCCGAACCGTCTCTCTCTGCCGGTCCGAACCGGTTCTCTGCCGGTCCGAACCGGTTCTCTGCCGGTCCGAACCGGTTCTCTGCCAGTCTGAGACATGAAGCGTGAGAGTAGAACTGGAAGTGATCCATTCGTTCAGAACATTTTCAGTTTTACTAAAACCAGTTTAAACTCGGTTTTAATAAAAATAAGTTAAAGTAATTCCAACTCCAAATTTAATCTCAGTAATTTCGAAAGACAGGATTTTATTGTTACAGAAATCTTCACTTTAAGCATTTTTCAGTTTTTAATTAAAATTTATGTATTTTTTTTATCTTAATCACAAAAAAGTTTATATATAATTTGATTCTTTAAAAATTTTAAACTGAAGCACAATTTTAACAGTTGACATTTTGAAACAGTTGAACAGTTATTATAATATTTAAAGATGTTTGAATTCAGAACAAACCCCGGTGATGAAGCTGTGCAGAACTGCTGGAGGGTTCGGTACCGTTAACTTTGGTGGGGTTTGGTTCTGTCTGTGTCCAGCCCATGAAGATCCAGCAGGACTCGTTCGAGGAGCGGGCCGAGTCTCCGGACCTTCCGGAACCGCTCTACGAGGAGGTGGGGGACTTTGGCCTGCAGGTGCTGAAGTCTCTGGAGACCAGCTTCCGGTCCAGTCGCGTCGCAGAGACCCAGGAGGTTCCGGACCGGCAGACCCGGCTGGTTCTGTCAGAGAGTGGACATCTGGACCACGTGGCCCCCCCCCCCAGGGTCCGCTCCGTCTGCGGCTCCCTGGAAACCCTGGAGCGGAGCGGCAGCAGCAGCGGGGCGGCCTGCAGTTCCCCCTACCCGCCAGCAGAGGGCGGCGCAGACTGCAGTTCCCCCGGCCCGCCAGCAGAGGGCGGCGCAGACTGCAGTTCCCCCGGCCCGCCAGCAGAGGGCGGCATGCGGCTCGGAGTCTGCACGGCGTCCCAGGAGCTGCTGCTGCAGGAGCTGTCATCCGCCTTCATTAGGAGGAGCGAAGAAGAGGAGAAGCTGTATGACGTCTGAGGAAGGTCAGAACCTTCAGAGGACCCGGGGCCATCAGAACCACCTGGTCTGGTTCTGCTCAAACAGACCCACCAGAACCAGGCTGGCAGCATGACGTCATTATCATGTGACAGGAGGATGGGACAAACATCAGATGTTTGACTGTTATGGGTTCTGTTTGGATTTTCTGGGTCGGGTGGGTTCTGTTTGGATTTTCTGGGTCGGGTGGGTTCTGTTTGGATTTTCTGGGTCGGGTGGGTTCTGTTTGGATTTTCTGGGTCGGGTGGGTTCTGGTAGAACGGCTGAACGGCTCCAAGTTGCTGCAGTTTGTAACTTAATAAAAACAGCAGAAACGTTGGTTTGTTTGGGCTGCTAGTTCTGATTCTGATGTCTCGACCCAGGTTACTGGTCACATGATCCGGGTCCATCAGAACCGGGCCTGTATGAAGCTGTGAACAGTAAAGACCTCACTCTGTCTGATTCCGACTCATTTTACTAAACACACGTAGGGATCAGAACCGCTGACCCGCTCCGGTATCAGCAGCGGTAAAATTCCCGTCAGTCCGTCTTTGTTCAGTCTCATCAGCCTCCGTCACCACGGTGACAGGGAAGGCGGGCCCCGCCCCCACCTGTCCAGGTGCGTCGGCCTCAGGTCCTGCTGGGCTTCAGGCCGTGGATCTGGCCGCCGGCCCTCGGCGGTTTGTAGGCGGCCGACTTTCGGAGCCGCTCTCCTTTCAGCGAAGCGACGTGAGGCAGCAGCGGCGGCGTCCGCAGGCCGAAGCCGGCCGCCTCCGGGCCGTGAACCCGCAGCTCCACCCGCTCCCCGGACAACGCCGTCACGGCGACCCAACCTGACAGACAGACGACAGGCGGTCTGAGTGAGGGGATCGGAGCCAGCCCGGCGGGCGGGGGCGGGGCTTACCTGCTGACGACAGCGTGATGTCGGCGGCGGCCTCCAGGTAACCTCGACCCTCCAGGCTGAAGTCCTGAGGAACCAACGCAGGAAAGCGCCGCATCCTCTCCGACCCGCCTGCAGGCACCTGAACGCAGCACGGAGGCAGACATGACACATGGCGCCGTGACGGCCGAGGTCACAATGAGGTCACGTGACTCACCCCCAGCAGGGCGTGGCCAGCGTGTCGCTCGTAGACGCTGGCGGCTTTATCCAGACCGGTGACGTGAACTGGGACCAGACTGGAGGCCAGAACAGAAAACCAGCAGGACTTCCTGCCCTGCAGACGGCAGCCATTACTCAGGCGTCCGGCGTCAACCAATCAGCTCATTCACCCTCCGTCGGCGCCTCCCTACCTGCAGGAAGTCGATCCGGGCCAGCGCTCCGACAAACAGAGTCATTCCGGCTTTCAGGACAAAAGTCCGGGGAACGATGCCCGGGTCGGAACCACCGACCGGACCTCCTGGTCCTGCAGCAGATGGAGGATCTGAGGATGTCCAGAGAGCAGGAACAGGAAGTGGATTCAGAAAAACATTGTGAATAAAAGATTCAAAGATTTCACTTTTAAGATATGTAAAAAATGTTTTCCAATCAATTAGACAAATAATTTAAACGTTTTTACATTTATTATCATTTTTACAATAATTATCCTAAAACTCCACATTTCCTGGAATTGTTTTTTTAAGATCAAATATTTTAGTTTACTGGACGAAAAAAACATTTTAAAGTTATTTGAGACAAAGAGGAGCGATGAAGAGGAGCGATGAAGAGGAGCGAGGAAGAGGAGTGATGAAGAGGAGCGAGGAAGAGGAGCGAGGAAGAGGAAGGATGAAGAGGAGCGAGGAAGAGGAGTGATGAAGAGGAGCGATGAAGAGGAGTGATGAAGAGGAGCGAGGAAGAGGAAGGATGAAGAGGAGCGAGGAAGAGGAGCGATGAAGAGGAAGGATGAAGAGGAGCGAGGAAGAGGAGCGATGAAGAGGAAGGATGAAGAGGAGCGAGGAAGAGGAGTGATGAAGAGGAGCGATGAAGAGGAGTGAAGAGGAGCGAGGAAGAGGAAGGATGAAGAGGAGTGATGAAGAGGAGCGAGGAAGAGGAAGGATGAAGAGGAGCGAGGAAGAAGAGCGATGAAGAGGAGCGATGAAGAGGAAGGATGAAGAGGAGCGAGGAAGAGGAGTGATGAAGAGGAGTGATGAAGAGGAGCGAGGAAGAGGAGTGATGAAGAGGAGCGATGAAGAGGAAGGATGAAGAGGAGCGATGAAGAGGAGCGAGGAAGAGCGGCTCACGTCTCTCTCTCTCAGGATTCCCGGCGTGTGTCGTGCAGCCAGTGAACGTCTTTCAGATCGTTGGCGTTCGGCTCGTCATGTGACCGACGGCAGCTGGAGGAGAAGAACCGGGTTAGAACCTGCAGATGGAAAACGATCAGAACCCGATCAAACCCGATCAGAACCCACCTTCCTTCTGTGAACCTCCGTCTTCGCCAAACGCTAGGCTGTCCGGATCAAACTGGATCTCATCGGTTCTGGATCCGCCGGACCGGAACGTCTGACCGACCCGACCTGGACAGGCGAGCAGGTGATCAGAGACCCACCTGGCTCCGCCCCTCGACACCTGGCTCCGCCCCCTCCTCACCCACTAGGTATCCATGGCGACCGAGCCTCTGCAGCCGCCGCAGCTCGCCGGCCGGTAGCTCGCCGGCCGGTAGCTCCGCCTCCGTCTGCTGCAGCGCCTCCTTCAGGCGGTTCTGGCGCCGGAACATGCGGTAAGGAGTCGGGTTGGTGATGGGGAACTTCAGGAGCTCCAGAGTGGTCCCTGAACGCATCGCGGGGAGACACAGCGGGTCAGCCTGGCGCAGCGGCGGCCGCGGTTCTGGTTCTGGTTACGTACCGGGCCAGGGGGAGATGGTGGCCCTGCGCAGGGCGCCGGCGGCCGCGGACCGGCAGTAGTCGGACTCCAGCAGCGCGTTGAACAGCGTGGACTTGCCGGCGTTGGCTCCGCCCACCAGGAAGACGTCGCCCTTGTAGCTCCAGGAGCGCTGCAGGGCGGAGACCAGCGCCTCCAACCCGAAGCCCGTCTTGGCGCTGATCAGGTGGAGGTCGGCCACCTGCGGCCCGAACCCGGCGTCCCGGCAGCACTGTGCCAGGCGCCGCTTCAGGCGCTGCAGGTAGTTGGGCGCGTCGGCGGGCAGCAGGTCCACCTTGTTGCCCAGAACCACCACCTGCTTGTTGGTGCCCACCAGGTCCGGCAGGTCCAGAACCAGAGAGCCCGGCAGGTCCAGCAGATCCGCCACCAGCAGCACCAGCGCCTTCCGGGTTCGGACCCGCCGCACCACGTCCCGGTACTGGTCCCGGCTCAGCTGCAGGTGCAGCGCCTTGTGGTGGTGGGTGAGCAGGTGGCAGCGCTGGCAGGTGGCTCCGCCCAGTTTTCCCGCCGCCGTCAGGGCCTTGAACTTCTCGCTGGGCAGGAAGCCGGGCAGGTCGGCGGCTGCGCAGTGCAGCAGGGCGCCGCAGCCGGAGCAGCTGGTGTCGCTCACCGCAACGCCTGCGTCCGCCGTCCCACACACGCGGTGCTCGCCCTTAGGCTCCGCCCCTTTCCTCTTCTTCTTCTTCTGGGACTTTATGAGGCGCTCGTCCAGCGGGAAGTCCTCATCATGGAACTCCATGAAGGAGTCTAGACCCGCCCCCTGCGAGGCTCCGCCCCTCAGCACCTGCAGCTGGCGCTCCAGCGCCCTCAGGGGTCCGGTCCGCCGGTCAGAACCAGACCCAGAACCAGAACTTGAGGCGACGCGAAGCTGCTGCTCCTCGTCAGGCTCCTCCTCCAGTCCTGAAACAGGAGAGAACAAGTAGAGTCAGGAAACCCAACAGAACCGGCAGCAGAACCTGATTCCGACCAATCAGACACGTCCCAGGAGGTCAGATGATCACAGCGCAGGCCGGCTCTGTCTCAAGGTCCAAACGGCCGGTTCTGGCACATCAGAACTTCCTGATGTGCCAACAAATTATTCAGCGAAGAAACAACATGTTCTGACCATGAATCTGGCCTAGTCAAAGTCTAAAAACCAGCCTATAATATTTCTGGCTGAGTCTCCTGACGGAACCAGAACCTTCTGGACCAGACGGGTTCTAGTTCCGGGTTAGGAGGCTCCTGATTGTTTATGGATCATAGGAACCAGAACCGAGCCGAGATCCTTGACCTGAGGCAGAACAGTTCTGGAGATGAAACCCAATGAGAGGTCCAAAAGAACCAGAACCAACAAAACCGGAAACACATCCTGGTTCGGGTCATGCTAATGCTAAACAGTTCTGAAGCCGAGTCCAGAAGGTTCTGCAGAACATCTCAGCACCGGAACCACGCACCGGGTCAGAACAGCACCAGCTCCGGTACCGGAACCAGCAGAGCAGGAGGTTCTGTAGCTGCTCACCTGCACAGTCCAGGAACACGAACTGTTCGTCCAGGTTCGGATCCACGGTGCAGGTCCGGCCTTCGGCCCGGTGGGCCGCCGCGGCTCCGCGCGCCGCGGCCTCACCTGCCGCCGCGGAGCAGACGCTCCTCCACACCTGGCGGCGGAAACTCACCTGCAGCAGCTTCAGCATGCTCACCTCACCGTCCCCGTGCTGCTTCACTTCCTCAACGGATGTGACGTCACAAGCGTCACTTGTTTATTTTTGGTGAAATTCTGTTCACCTTACCGCCACCTATCGGTAGATTTTAATAAACAAGGATTGGTCATAAACCAGAAGGCGCATGCGCAGATCTTCTTGTCTATCAGATCATTTAAATGTCTCATTTGACTAAATAAATAATGATGGAATTAACACAGTTTTTTTTCTTTTGGAGTGAGACATCTTGCGTAGATGATCTACGGCAAACTGCAGATTAAACAAACAGAGTGAGTCCTCCTGTTTTCATAGGATCGCTACAGATGAGAGGCTCCGCCTTCAGAGTGGGACGTCTTGCATTTAGAGGATCTGTGCTAAAGTTCTCTGCACCGTCAAAATGTTGAAGCTGTTTGGTGCTTGCAGGCCTTCAGCCGCACTGTTCAGAACAACTGCTGCTGCAGCTGCTGCTGCTGCTCAGGTGAGTTCACCGCCATCATCTGGACCTCACACTCCGGAACCACAGCTCGGTCCAGAACCAACAGAACAACAACCAAACGAACTCGCAGGTTTTCTGCCCTAGAACATTCATGAGTGACAAGTTGTCTGCAGAAACAGACAACCGGAAGCAAAATCTGCAGGCGTTCGGTTCGGTTGGGTTGTTTGTGTCAATGGCTGACCGGAGAAAAAAGGTCAGAACCATCTCGGAACCTTTGGAGTCGAGGGGGCGGACCCTGAACGCCTCATGGCCTTCAGCTGTTCTGTAAACAGAGAAAATGTGTGTGTGTGTGTGTGTGTGTCAGTCTCATGCCTCATATGGAAATGGGGCCGTTGCACTCCGGAAGTGAAGGGGGCGCTATTTCCTATATTCCAGTTTTGATTTTCCTTTGATATCTGTGATATATTTTCACATTCAGGAAGGATTTTCACTCTCAGCTTGTATTTGATCTTTTGTTTAACAGATTCTGTAGCTTCCTCTGTTCTTCTAAACCTTTTTATGTTATGGAATTTTCCTTTTCAACCAAAGTATCTTCAGTAGCTTCAGGGAGGTTGACTTCTGGTCAGACGAGACAAAACGTGATATTTTGGTGACGTCATCAGCGCCATGATGGTTCTGTTCCCACTGGGACACATGGAGGAGGCTGGGTCATGCTGTGGGACTGCTCTGCTCCATCAGGGTGTGTTGAACGATGAAACCTCCAGACTATTGAGGTAATTTGGAGAGAAATGTGCTGCCTGGGGTCTCAGGTCAAAGGTCATCGAACAGAAAATGACCCAAACCAACTACAGATGAAAACACTGGACTGTTCTCACCTGACCTTGAACATCTGGCGCGTTTTGTTTCGCCCCAGTAGGCTGAGCAACGAAATATGAACTTCAGTTTAGTTTATTTTTTACATAATTCAGTTGAACCAAAAGGTTCATTTTCAGATTTAATATGTGGTTTAGTCGGTTTCCAGTTATTTCAGATGCCGTGGGTTTCTTGTGGGAGTGAGACCTCTGTCCTCTCGGCCCTCTCTGCAGCCCAGCGCCCCTGGCCACCGGACCCCAGCAGGACCAGAGAACTTTCTACGAGTTCAGAACCTACAGCATCCGTCCAGACCAGAACTTGGCCTTCCTCAAGCTGACCAATGAGAAGATCCACCTGCGCACCGCCCATCCCAGCTGATTGGCTACTGGACCGTGGAGTACGGCGGCCTCAACAAGGTCTTCCATATATGGCAATATGGTGAGGACACTTCCTGTTGGACTTTTTTTAGATTGCTGGAAAAAGTGGTGGTTCTGGTTCCAGATGTTTGGGTCTAACCCCGCCTCCTCTCAGACAGTTACTCCCAGCGGGCAGCTGTGCGGGCAGCCCTGGCTCAGGACCCCTCCTGGATCTCAGAGTACATCTCCAAGGCCTTACCGCTGCTGACGGCGCAGGACAACGAGGTTTCCTACCTGGTGCCCTGGAGCCGCCTGAAGAGCCCCCCCAGCAGGGAGGTAGGCCCCGCCCACTGCCCCCCCTGGGCCTGACCGGGTCACTGGCTCTCAACAACCAATCAGAGCCAGGAGGAGGGTGTTAGTGCCGTCATCACACTCGGTGTGGCGCTGCTCGTCCCTCGCTACGCTGCAGCTGTCATAGCATGTTGTGAAGGCTAAGGCTACTTAGCATAGTCACAGACGATGGTGGCTAAACAGTAAGTTTAGCAGCAGGTACATGAGGATGATGTTCCGCTGGGTTCTGACGGTGGTTCCGCTGGGTTCTGACGGTGGTTCCGCTGGGTTCTGACGGTGGTTCCGCTGGGTTCTGACGGTGGTTCCGCTGGGTTCTGACGGTGGTTCCGTGTTCCAGGTGTGTTCGAGTTGGCGACCTTCCAGATGCGTCCTGGGGGCCCGGCGGTTTGGGGCGGCGCCTTCCAGGCGGCCATGTCGGCTCATGACGCTCCGGGATACGGGAAGCTGCTGGGGGCGTTCCACAGCGAGTTTGGACTGCTGAACCGAGGTACCAGAACCGAACCCGACTAGATGTCAGTTCATCCGGACGTTCTCGTCATCGCGTCTCTAACCGGATCTTCTGGTGTCCTAGTTCAAGCCCTCTGGTGGTTCGAGAGCGCCGACCATCGAGCCGAATGTCGACACAAGGCTCACACTGACCCAGAGTGGTTGCAGCAGGTAAGGCTCCGCCCCCGCTCTGTGACATCACTCCGGTGAGCGCTGGCTAACTGCTACCTGCCGTCTCTCAGTCAGGAACAGCGTGGCCCACCTGGACGCTCAGAGAAACCAGCTCATGTCCCCGTGTCCTTTCTCCCCCATGAAGTAACTTCCTGCCGTCTCCATGGCGACACATCCACGCTTCTCATTCAGGCTCCGCCTCCTTACCCGGACGGACCAATCACAGCAGCCGGCCACTCTGACCCCAAAGTTCTGCTGAGGTTTCTGATCCAAATGCTCAACAACAAACTGACTGTCAGAAATATTTTCTGCAATAAACTTCTTTACAGCGCGACGTTTCTATGACGATGCAGCTCCATCATTCATTTATACAGAATCTGAAATGTTTAAAATCCACATCTTTAACAGAATTTTAAGTTTCCATGTTTCCCATCAGCCACTTCAGTTTCAGGATGTCGGCCATCTTTCAACCTTTTCAGCTAATTATTGTCCAAAAATGAGTCGGATGAACCATTTTCAGAAACTTTACATGATGAAATGGAAACTGAAGATTTTACTGTGAAACATGCTAACGGTTAGCTCATGTTAACTGTTATTCTGGAGTTAACAGAACCTGGAAGTAAGTGGATGGATCAGAACCAGAACCGCTTCAGGTAGAGTGTGTGTGTGTGTGTGTGTGTGTGTGGAGCAGCAGACGGAGGCGGCGTAAAGGTTTCAGGACGTTTATTCTGCTAGTTGGGCTGTAACAGCTCTTTTTCCATTAACAGCATAATAACATGCTGGTCGGATCAGAACCGGATCAGAACCAGTTCAAACAGACTGTAGTCTGGAACACACAGCGCTGCGGTCGGGCGACCAATCAGATCACAGATCAGTCCTGCAGCTTCCAGGCCTGATGAGGTATTTTGCTGCTTCCATCTCATCTTTATAAAACACTAAAAAAAATAGAAAAATCAGGCTTCTGATTGGCTGCTAAGACAGGAAACAGCATGGACCCCGCCAAAATAAAACTAAATGATTCTGTTCCAGCTACAAATATAAATAAAGTTGGACACTAAGAACGGAATCAAAGTGGGTAAAAAGTGATCAGTTTGAAATGATTGGGATTCTTCATGGAGTTCAAGTGTTCAGCGAATCACTGCATTGACTGGCATCGGGCGGCAGGAGGCTCCGCCTACTGCCGTGTGAATCAGCGCGCAGGTGAGCAGTTCTTCTGCTGCAGGTGGAGTCCAGGTGAAGTCCCGCCTCCCGGCGTCACATGACGCTCTCACCGTCCGCACCGCCGACGGCGGAGCTCGGCGCCGGGACGTCGATGATCATCTCCTTCCTCACCGACGTGTCTTTGGACAGGTAGTCGTCACTCTGGTCCTTGGCAAAGTTCACAAACACCTGAGAGCACAAAAAGCACATCTCCCATCAGCCCCGTCACCTGTCTCCGGGTTCACCTGTCTCCGGGTGTGCAGACTCTCACCTGGTCCAAGGTGGTCTGGGTGACCGAGTAGTCCTCGATCCGCAGCGCGTCCTTGTTGTTGGCGAAGGTGGAGAAGATGTGGGCGAGCGAGGAGAGCGAGGAGGGCAGCTGGTACTGCAGCATGTTGCGATGCTTCTCCTTCAGCGTGCTGCCGCTCAGCTCGCTCTCGATGAACTTCATGACGGGACGCAGGTCCGGGTCGGGGCCCGCCACCCGCAGGATGATGGTGTATCCGTCCCCGAACCTGACCCCACACACACACACACACACACACACACACACACACACACACACACACACACAGCTCACTGTCTGCAGACACTCACCAGCCCTCTGCTGGTCAGTGAAACTACATCAACCTGTGGTTCTATGAAACCCAAGGTCCGGCCACAAAGTGACACCAGAACCATCAGGATGCAGCAGGAAGAACCTGCAGCACCAACACAAAACCGCTGGAGGTCCAACTCAACCAAACACCCAGAACCATCGGCTGGGTCGACCCACCAGCCCCACGCAGAAATAGAGAAAACTAGATTGTGGCTCCCTGCTGCAGAGACACCAGTCCCAGCATGACTCACCATCCTGCTGCTACGGGGCTTTAACCTTTGACCCGAGGGCCCATTTATTGGTTACCATGCTGACCTGACTCTTGTTCCATTTGAAAATCAAATCCATGTTTGGTTCACCATCAAAAATATAAAATATAGTTCCATCATAAAGGTTTTATTTCAGTCCTGATCTGAACGGAGATCATTCAGCGATTTAAAGCTCCATCGTACAAACAGAAGAGTCACATGGTGCGTCATTCCTTCCTGGACGCACTGCAGGGAAAATAAACATTTAATCGTGAATACTAATTATAGATGCACTTAGTCATTTTGATAACACGCTAATATTAACACCTGTACCTGTTTGGGTATGAACCTTTTACCAAACAGATTTGTTTTCCTTTTTTGGCTCTTTCAAACATGTTGGGTTGCCGACCTCTGACCTCACCGTTCTACAAAAACATCATTTCAGTTTGAAAAGTTGGACATTTCTAACTTTTGAAACTCAAAACATTTTCACGTTTTTTCTAGAAAATGTCAGAAATAAACTTTTCTATATTTCCTTCTTTAGATATAAAAACGGTACATTTAAAACAAGAACATTTAAGAACTCAAAAATGTTCTTACATGTGTTGTGCCATCAAGAGTAGACCTGGGAACAACGCTTTAAAATAAATAATCCAAAGAATTTTAATGTTGAAAATGATTTAAAGTGCAAAAGGAGATATAACCAAATGATCTCCAAATTCACCTGAAAGCTGCTTCAACAGCAGGAAGCAGAATCTACCTGCATATTGTAACAACTAAACGATGGTTTCTGTTCCTATTCAGATCCACTTTGCTGCCAGTAAGGAGAATCCTGATCCACTGGACTCACTGGTTGTTAATGGGAAGAGGAGCTGCAGCCCTCAGCGCTGCAGGCGGAGCGACTTTCACATTAATTGTCTCCAGTCCCACCAGGTTTCTTCTTCTGCTCTTTAGAGCTTATTAAACAGCTGACTGGCACATGCCTGCCACCATGTGGTGGAAACTTTACTGTCTGAGCGCCTGGATCCGACAGCAACATCTCTGGTTTCTGTCACTTTACTGCACTGCTGGTGAAAACATGGGGGATCCTCTAGGCGGCGCCGGCGGACCAAATGTGGGCTGCAGCATTCTGGTGAAGAGTGGCCGCCTGAAGCGTCGGCTAGAATAGTGGGGACCGGAAACACTGGATCACTGCAGGCAGCAGACCACCAGGAAAACCAAGACCACCTGTAAAATGGTACGTCTGACAGGAGCTGCACATCCAGTCAGCGCTGCTCGGCCCCCCCACTGACTCTGTGGAAGTGGGAACCACTGCTGTGCATTTGGCTCTCGGGCAAAAAGGACCTTCACCTGCACACATTTCAGCCCCAACCCTCCTGGTTACCACGCTGCCAAGAGCAGACATGACTGTGCCTCCTCCACAAACAACTCAGGCTGAACGAGGGAACCGAGCGATGGAGGCTTCCAGCTGGCAGGCCTGATGAAGAGCCTTCACCTGCACCAGGCCTGATGAAGAGCCTTCACCTGCACCAGGCCTGATGAAGAGCCTTCACCTGCACCAAGCCTGATGAAGAGCCTTCACCTGCACCAGGCCTGATGAAGAGCCTTCACCTGCACCAGGCCTGATGAAGAGCCTTCACCTGCACCAAGCCTGCAGACTCAGCTCACCTGTTTGTGGAAGGAGCCGCAGACACTGTGGCCTGAGAGGCGTGGCCGGCCGAACAGAAGGTCATCGCCGCACTTGGGCCCCCACTGGACCGGATGCGCACGCAGCTGCAGCACAGCCGCAGCGCAGCTGCAGCACAGCCGCAGCCACAGAGCAGCTGATACAGGGATTTTCTGACAGGACCTTCACCAGGTGAACACACCCAAGACCCACAGTGAAAAGGTCATCGTCATCATCATCACCGGAGGTCAATGTGTGCCTGAAGTGCAGCCTCACAACCTGGAGCGATTCATGTCTGAACTGAAGTGAATCCAACCACAGGAGGACCTGATAGATCCTCCGATATGGTAACATTACTGCTGCACCGGGCAGAGGGAACATTCAGCACCACCTGCTGGCCGTCAGCAGGGATGACAGAACCGCTAAACACTCTTATTCTGAAATCCAGCTGCCTTACCTGTTCTTCAGGTGTTGGACGCTGCCGAGACATCGGAACCTCCCGTTCACCATGATGGCCATCCTGGTGCAGAGAGCCTCACACTCCTCCATGCTGCAGCGCGCAGCGCAAACACACACCCACACACACACACACCACACACACACACCCACACACACACACCCACACACACACACACACACACACCCCACACACACACCCACACACACACACAGAGTCAGTGACGCTGTTCTGCGTCCCTCTGCTGTGACAGACTGAGGACGTCTCACCTGTGTGAGGTGAGGACGATGGAGCGGCCCTCCTTGATGACGCTGTGGATGCAATTCCAAAGGGCCCGACGGGCCCTGGGGTCCATCCCTGTGGTCGGCTCGTCCTGCAGAACAGGTGGAGGAGGGGGCGGGGCATCCTGATCACACCTGAAGCTCTTCTTCTGCTACTTGGGGTGTGTGTGTGTGTGTGTGTGTGTGTGTGTGTGTGCGTGTTGGTCTGCAGCTGCTGCTGAGCATGGTGGCAGTGTGTTTTACCAGGAAGACCACAGGGGGCGCTCCGATCAGAGAGATGGCCGTGGAAAGCTTCCTCAGGTTTCCTCCGCTGTAGCTTCCTGCTCTCTTATCGGCGTACTTTAGCAGACTCAGCTTCCTGATGCCCCACTCTGCCACCTGCCAACAAAACAACCTCCAGTCACAGGCCAGCGCCACAGCCCCGCCCAGCAGGTGTGTCTCCAGGTGTGACCGGGACTCACGTCGCAGACCTCCGCTCCGGGACCCTCTGAGGATGGCGTACAGTTCCAGGTGTTCTCTTCCTGTCAGCAGCTCGTTGACGGCGTCAAACTGAGGACAGTAGCCCATGTTCCGGTGGACGTCTTCGATCTCCCGCAGGATGCTGCAGACACACAGGAAGCAGAATGAGAACTTCCTGCCCCACAGCGCCCTCCGGTGGTGTTGGTGGACCTGGCCGGTGCCTGACCTCTTGCCGGCCAGGAAGGCCTCTCCGCTGGTCACCAGGGTGTCTCCTGTCAGCATCTTGAAGGTTGTGGTTTTTCCAGCTCCATTCACACCGAGAAGACCGAAGCACTGGACCGGAACCAGCCAGAACCCAACAGAACCAGACAGACAGGATGTAAGTCAGCTGCAGGTTCTGGTTCTTTACCTGCAGCAGGAAGTCAGCCTCACCTCTCCAGGAGGAATCCCGACACACAGCCGGTCCACCGCCGGCTTCTGCTTCCGCTTGAACACCTGGAGGACAAAAAGCGGGTCAGGTGTTGAAATGTTAGGCCTGTCCAGGTGTTGGACCCGCCCAGACCTTGGTGAGCTGCCGGAGCTCCAGGATGTCCCCCTGTCCCAGGCCCTGGACGATGCGGTGTCTCTCACGCGCGACGTCCTCGTCCTCCTCTCCCAGTGGTCCCAGTTTGGTGAGTTTACTGACGGGTCTTCACACAGAAACACTTCAAGTCACATCAAACTGACCCAGGTGAGCTTCCAATGAGGATCAGAACCAGACCTCACCTGGGCTTGATGCAGAACCTGTACTGTATGAGGATGGTGATGATGAAGAAGACCACGCCCTCCACCGCCATGGCAAACAGGTTCTTTCCCACCATGTCCCAGTCCAGGGGCGACCGGAACCTGTTCTCTGGAACAGGAACACCTGGGTCAGTCATCTACCTGGCCCAGGTGGGGAACACCTGGAGGGGGCGCTGCGCCTCACCGAATCTCTCCAGGGCGTCGGCCATCGCCTGGTTCTTCACCATGTCGATGAGGCCGCGGCCCAGGCAGAAGTGAGGGAAGACCAGCAGGACGTTCTTCAGGATGTCGTTGATGCCGCCGATCTCCTGCAGCAAACAGGAAGTCAAAGCCGCGCCCGCGCTCCACCTGGAGGCCAGGCGAGAGGAAGACTCACGTGGTCGCCGAACAGCTCCATGACGAAGGTGGAGATGCTGCCATTGATGCCGATGAGGATGTTGACGCTGGTCAGGACCACGTAGGCCGTGCTGGGGATCTTGAAGAAGAAGGAGGCCGGGTACATGAGGGGCGTGATGGACCAGCTGGAGACAGACACAGACTGTCAGAACCACAACCGGGTCCAATGCCACAACCAGAGCCGATACCAGAACCGATACCAGAACCGATAACAGAAACAATACCAGAACCGATACAGAACCAATACCAGATCCGATACCAGAGCCAGCACCAGAACCGATACCAGAGCCGATTCCAGAACCGATACCAGAACCGATACAGAACCAATACCAGATCCGATACCAGAGCCAGCACCAGAACCGATACCAGAGCCGATACCAGAGCCAGCACCAGAACCGATACCAGAGCCGATACCAGAACCGATACCAGAACCGATAACAGAAACAATACCAGAACCAATACAGAACCAATACCAGATCCGATACCAGAGCCAGCACCAGAACCGATACCAGAGCCGATACCAGAACCGATAACAGAAACAATACCAGAACCGATACCAGAACCGATACAGATCCGATACCAGAGCCAGCACCAGAACCAATACCAGAGCCGATACCAGAGCCGATACCAGAACCGATACCAGAACCGATACAGAACCGATACCAGAGCCGATACCAGTGATACCAGCAATACCAGAACCGATACCAGAGCCGATACCAGAACCGATACCAGAACCGATACCAGCGATACCAGCAAAACCAGAACCGATACCAGAACCGATAACAGAAACAATACCAGAACCGATACCAGAACCGATACCAGAACCGATACCAGAGCCGATACAGCGATACCAGAGCCGATACCAGACCCAATACCAGCAATACCAGAGCCGATACTAGAACCGATACCAGAAACGGTACCAGACCCGATACCAGAGCCGATACCAGAACCGATACCAGAACCGATACCAGAACCGATACCAGCGATACCAGCAATACCAGAATCGATACCAGAGCCGATACCACAACCGATACAGAACCGATACCAGAGCCGATACCAGCGATACCAGCAATACCAGAACCGATACCAGAACCGATAACAGAAACAATACCAGAACCGATACCAGAACCGATACCAGATCCGATACCAGAGCCAGCACCAGAACCGATACCAGAACCGATACCAGAGCCAATACCAGAGCTGATACAGAACAGATACCAGAGCCGATACCAGAGCCGATACAGCGATACCAGAGCCGATACCAGACCCAATACCAGCAATACCAGAGCCGATACTAGAACCGATACCAGAAACGGTACCAGAACCGATACCAGAGCCGATACCAGAACCGATACCAGAACCGATACCAGCAATACCAGAACCGATACCAGAACCGATAACAGAAACAATACCAGAACCGATACCAGAACCGATACCAGAAACGATACCAGAACCGATACCAGAGCCGATACCAGAACCGATACCAGAACCGATACCAGACCCGATACCAGACCCGATACCAGAACTGATACCAGACCCGATACCAGCAATACCAGAGCCGATACCAGAACCGATACCAGAACTGATACCAGACCCGATACCAGCAATACCAGAGCCAATACCAGAACCGATACCAGAACCGATACCAGAAACGGTACCAGAACCAATACCAGAGCCGATACCAGAACTGATACCAGAACCAATACCAGAGCCGATACCAGACCCCATACCAGTAATACCAGAACCGATACCAGAACCGATACCAGAGCCGATACCAGACCCGATACCAGACCCGATACCAGACCTGATACCAGACCCGATACCAGCAATACCAGAGCCGATACCAGAGCCGATACCTGAACCGATACCAGAAACGGTACCAGAACCAATACCAGAGCCGATACCAGACCCCATACCAGTAATACCAGAACCGATACCAGAGCTGATACCAGAACCGATACCAGAGCCGATACCAGAACCGATACCAGAGCCGATACCAGAACCGATACCAGAGCCTGCAGATCTGTTTTTTTTTTTGTTTTTATACTTTTTTTTTTTTTAAACACACAGGTATCTTAGATGAGGGCCTTGGCAGGAGGCAGCCAGTCATTCTGATCATGTCACTGAATGGAGCCTCAAAATAATCCCATCTTTCCCAAAGTTTCTCTCCTTTCTCCTTCTTCATATCGCGGATCAGGTTTTAATATTCAAAAGAAGCTTCAGAGTATTGGCTGAAGGTTGGAGCCAACATTTAGTCATCGCTTTCTTGCTTGCAGTCATCAATATCTTCAACAGGTGTGTGTCCCCGTTGCTGAGTCCCTCAGGACGTACATAGCAGGAAATGACAAATCTAAAGTTATACCCATAATTTCATATATTAGTTGATTAACGTCCTTCCAGAAGGTCTTCAACTCTGGACATTCCCATAACGTATGAAAGCAGCGATGAGACGGCAGGACCGGGATCCATCCAGCCTCCAGCTCTGCCTTGGCCTAATAAAAAATCTGATCAGATTCTTCCAGCAGAAATGGCGCCATGTTAAACAATTTGTGTGGTAAAACATCTTTAACAACCCTGTGACATCACTTCAAATGTGACGTCACATTTTTTTAAAGATGCAGAAACAATTTTATGACCTAAAAACCTTTGCAGGACCTGGAAGTCCCATGTGTGTTGATTTCCAGAAAAACTGCAAGTCTGTTTCATGCTCCACAGTAAACTAAGCAGGAATCACAGAAATACACCAAAACATGGAAAGAAAAAAATCAGTTTCACTTTGAGAAGATTTAAGAGAACATCAGCAGGAACCGTCCATCAACCCAAACTGAAACCCATCCTTTCCCATCGTGTCCAGTATCATCAGCTGACTTCTCATTCATAGATGTAAAGTTTCTGTAATATTTGCCAATGATGCCTTTTGTATTTTTACCAGCATATGAATCCATAAAAATTTGTTCTATTCCTGGTTCTGGAGAAACTTTGGACCTGCAAATAACGGCAGAAATCTTCCCTGCCCGTCTCATAGATCCTCAAACTTGACCAACTCCTCATTTTTAGTGATATCACAGGATGCAGTGACTCCCTGTTTCGCCCATCTTCTATATTTATGGTCTATCGATGCTGGAAGGACACGCGGCTGGTACGCAGGCCAAATCAATACTCCTGAACTTTTTAACCACCTCTGGCTATTTCTTCCAGGAGAAACTCAACGCATCCAGACACCCCAAACCAGACGCTGGATAGTTAAAGCAAGTCTTCCCATCGTTTATTTCTCTGACTTTCTCTCTGTTCTTGGGCGTCCATTTTACTGGGACGAACTGACCGGACCGCATTTCCCAGTATGCACTGTGCCGGAGACACAATGGACAAGAAGCTCTTCCCTCAATAGAGCCTGGAGCTGGACAGGTGAGGGCCGGATTACAAAGCTCTGATCAAACTACAAGATCCACTGGCAGATTATTTCACTTCATCTCAGTGAAAACAACCTGCCAGCACAACTTTTTCATCAATATGAACGATTATTGACTTAAAACCAATGAACTAAGATATTGGCATTAGAAGCCAGACAAAAAACCTGGCTTCTAAAGTTTGTGTTTTGCAGTGCAGACAATGTGAACATTGATGCAAATTCTATGTGGTTCTGACCCGTAGAGCAGCAGCAGCAGCGCCAGAACCGGCAGGTTGGTGGACGAGACGTAAGCTTTCTGCTGGAAGCAGATGAAGATGAGGACGACGAGCGTCGCCGGGACGCAGTAGTTGCACTGAGGAGACAAAGAGAGACGTCAGGGGCGCGGCAGGGGGCGGGGCAAGGGGCGCGGCAGGGGGCGGGGCTTAGTGACCTCACCATGTCCCAGGTGAAGTTGGCCAGCCAGTAGAGCAGCGGATGCACGCCGCTGATGAACTGCATGTGTTTGGCTTTGCTGACGCGCTCCTGGATGAGGAAGACTACAAAGCTGGCCGGGACGAAGGACATGGCGAAGATCACGCAGATGGACACCAGGACGTCCACCGAGGTCGTTACCCTGGAAACCAGCAGAAAAAACAACAGGTGGGGTTCACTCAGGTGTGTTTTTCCTCCAGGTGTGTGTCCAGGTGTGAGTACTCACAGCGCCACCTGGGACAGCTGCTCCTTGGTCAGGTTGAGCGGATGGTTGAAGGAAGTGATGCCATAGCGACCGAGCTCCGCACCTGGCGGCAGGTTGGCTCTCAGGACACCGTTACTCATCACGTTGATGAAGGACGCCACGCTGTGCCAACCTTTGTTGTTGAACCAGATCTGAGGACAGTGAGGAGGACACACCTGAAGGTCCACCTCTACGTCCACCTGAAGGTCCACCTCTACGTCCACCTCTACGTCCACCTGAACGTCCACCTGAAGGTCCACCTCTACGTCACCTCTACGTCCACCTGAACGTCCACCTCTACGTCCACCTGAACGTCCACCTGAAGGTCCACCTCTACGTCCACCTGAAGGTCCACCTCTACGTCCACCTCTACGTCCACCTGAAGGTCCACCTCTACGTCCACCTCTACGTCCACCTGAAGGTCCACCTGAAGGTCCACCTCTACGTCCACCTCTACGTCCACCTGAACGTCCACCTGAAGGTCCACCTCTACGTCCACCTCTACGTCCACCTGAACGTCCACCTGAGGTCCACCTCTACGTCCACCTGAAGGTCCACCTCTACGTCCACCTCTACGTCCACCTGAACGTCCACCTGAAGGTCCACCTCTACGTCCACCTCTACGTCCACCTGAAGGTCCACCTCTACGTCCACCTCTACGTCCACCTGAAGGTCCACCTGAAGGTCCACCTCTACGTCCACCTGAACGTCCACCTGAAGGTCCACCTCTACGTCCACCTCTACGTCCACCTGAACGTCCACCTGAAGGTCCACCTCTACGTCCACCTCTACGTCCACCTGAACGTCCACCTGAAGGTCCACCTCTACGTCCACCTCTACGTCCACCTGAAGGTCCACCTCTACGTCCACCTCTACGTCCACCTGAAGGTCCACCTGAAGGTCCACCTGAAGGTCCACCTCTACGTCCACCTCTACGTCCACCTGAACGTCCACCTGAAGGTCCACCTCTACGTCCACCTGAAGGTCCACCTCTACGTCCACCTCTACGTCCACCTCTACGTCCACCTGTCGGTCAGCTCAGGTGCCTCTCTCACCTCAGCCTCCTCAGCGTTTTGATCAGAACCGAGCCCTTTATCTGCTCCTGACCGAACCTTCTGGGTTTGGAACCCGCAGCTGAACCGACCTGAGCTCAGTTTCACCTGAACCAATCGGACTGCAGCTCCACCTCTGAGCTGAAACGCTCCAACCGTTCTCTGCAGTTCTCAACAGAACCAACATGGTGGCAGAGAACCGTTTGGACCCGCTCCAGAACCGATTATTACTGTTCTACCTCAGAACCTGAATGAGCCACTACGCTACTGCTGCTAGCAACGTAGCTTTGGTGAAACTGTCCAAATATGGTGATCAGGAAGCTGAGAAAACTGTTTTGTTTCCACTCAGGTTAAAACTCTTCCTGGGAGAAGGTCAGACAGAACCGCAGCAGAACCCGGTTCCGGTCATACCTTCACGTTGTTCTTGGTGTCCAGCCCGTTGATGAAGCCGGACAGATTGTCCAGGAACCGGTCAGCAGCAGAACCCTGCAGAAAGAGTCCAGTTTCATTCCTGGAGGAACAGCGGAACCGCCTCCGAGGTCCAGAATGTTCTGGTTCTGGTCTGACCTTCTGTAACTCAAAAACCTTTCGGACTCTCTCGATGGCGTCGTCGACCTCATTGGCTGCAGGAAGGACCTGTGTGCTCCGGGCGCCCAATGAGAAGCCTCCGTACCTGCAGACAGAGGGAACACCTGAGCGGCTGCCGACCCGGGTCCGATTGAACCGTCTGAAGCAGAATCAGAACCAGAACCACACCTGAACTCGTTAACCCACACTTTGTTCTTCAGGCTGCGGAGGAGACAGAAAACTTTGAGTGCAGCAGCTGCTCAGGTGAGTTTATCCAGGTGAGTGCTGATTGGCTCACCTCTTCCCGATGATGTCAGCGTACGTCTTCACCAGGTAGTCCGAGACGTTCCTTCCTGTCAGGTTCTGCAGAGTGTCTGAGCTGCTCAGCTTCATCTGGACCCAGACAGAACATGAACAGAACCGTCAGACTCACATTATAATGTTTTATTTTGAAAAGCTACTTCATTTTATTTTGTAAACTCCTGCCCCACCTTGTCTATAAGAAATATTAGAGCCTGAAAAAATAGAGTTAAAAACTAAAAGTCCATCAAACACCTAACATTATTTCACAAAATACAAAAGTTATGAAATAAACAATTACATAAATGCATAAATAAGTGAGTTCATGTATTTGATGGAGTTTTTATTCATCATCAATAACAGTACTTATTAATTTTAATAATGGTTCTGAAACATTTCAGCGCATCCTGCTGGAGTTTGCCTGCTCTTCCACTAGATGGCAGCAGCAGGTGGTTCTGTTCCGTTTAGGTCCAGAACCGCTTCTTAGAGGGAATCAGTCTGAGGTTTAGAGGATTCTGCTGCTGATGTGGGCAGACCCCGTACCCTGACCCCTGACCCCATCATCTCTGTGTAGCTCTGACCTCAGGCGGCGGCAGCCCGCCGGCTCCCGCTGGGCAGTCAGGAAGCATCCTCTTCCTGCCGTCGCAGGTGCAGGAGCAGGCCGGCGACGGATCCTCCATGGTCCAGTTCCTGGAGCTGAACAGCTGCTGGACGCCATCAGGGACTGGAGGGGTGCTCCAGTCATCGTCCCCCATGGTGCAGGGAGCGTCCCTGACGGGCGCCGGAGACAGACACGCCAGGAGTCAGGATGAGGCGGGGCCGGAGGGAAAGAGGCGGGGCCAGAAAGGAAAGAGGCGGGGCCGGGAGGGAAAGAGGCGGGGCCAGAAAGGAAAGAGGCGGGGCCGGGAGAGAAAGAGGCGGGGCCAGAAAGGAAAGAGGCGGGGCCGGAGGTGGGGGGGGGGAGGCGGGACCAGAAGGGAAAGAGGCGGGGCCAGAAAGGAAAGAGGGGCCGGAGGTGGGGGGGAGGCGGGACCGGGAGGGAAAGAGGCGGGACCAGAAGGGAAAGAGGCGGGGCCAGAAAGGAAAGAGGCGGGGCCGGAGGTGGGGGGGAGGCGGAGCCGGGAGGGAAAGAGGCGGGGCCAGAAAGGAAAGAGGCGGGGCCGGGAGAAAGAGGCGGGGCCAGAAAGGAAAGAGGCGGGGCCGGAGGTGGGGGGGGGAGGCGGGACCGGGAGGGAAAGAGGCGGGACCAGAAGGGAAAGAGGCGGGGCCAGAAAGGAAAGAGGCGGGGCCGGAGGTGGGGGGGAGGCGGGACCGGGAGGGAAAGAGGCGGGACCAGAAAGGAAAGAGGCGGGGCCGGAGGTGGGGGGGGGAGGCGGGACCAGGAGGGAAAGAGGCGGGCCAGAAAGGAAAGAGGCGGGGCCGGGAGAGAAAGAGGCGGGGCCAGAAAGGAAAGAGGCGGGGCCGGAGGGGGGGGGGGAGGCGGGACCAGAAGGGAAAGAGGCGGGGCCAGAAAGGAAAGAGGCGGGGCCGGAGGTGGGGGGGAGGCGGGACCAGAAGGGAAAGAGGCGGGACCAGAAGGGAAAGAGGCGGGACCAGAAAGGAAAGAGGCGGGGCCGGGAGGGAAAGAGGCGGAGCCAGAAGGGAAAGAGGCAGAGCCAGGTTTCCTGAAGTATGGCGTTTTTACCGGATGGAGTACCCGTCCATGCAGCGTGTCCCAAAGCCTGGCGGGTCCAACAGAGCGCTCAGTAACTTCTGCATGTTGGCGTCTCCTGGAGCGTCATCGCTGTTGGCAGAGAGTCAGTATCAAACCGGCAACCTGACGGCCACAAAGCCGACCTGTTTCAGCTGCGTACCTGAAGAAGGTCACCTGTTCTTCGTACATCCAGGGCTGCAGCTCCAGGCTAGGGTACTTCCCGAACGGAGGGACAATGAGGCTGAAGACCAGGGCGATGCAGACGAACACGGCCGGAAGGACGATCTGGCAACACATGCACAACTCAGATGATGAGCGGACACACAGGCTGGCCGCAGCATGGCGGGTCACAGGCGAGGAGCTACCTGAGCGAAGAAGCCCTTCCTGGAGCGCCGGCGTACAGGAAGCGCTTCCACATCAGTGCCACAAACTGCTGCCTCTTCAGGCTCCAACCCTGGACCTGGACCGAACCTTTCCCCTCAGCGCCGCCCAGCCAGTCCGTCTCCCTGCAGTCTGACAGAAACAAGGCGGGTAACCTGACTGGTCAGCTGACCCTGAGTGGGCTGCGACTGCGTTCGTACCAGCGTCTCCATCGGAGTCGTTGCACTCGTTGTCGTCCTCGGTGTTCGGCCTCAGGCAGCTCTGATGGTCGCTGCCTCCGAAGGCGTGAGTCCTCCTGCGCCGCCAAACAGGAAGTGTCCCATCTGAACACAGAGACGTGCATCTTGGTTTCTATTTTATGCTAACCATTAATTTGTCTGTCTTCTTCTCGTTCCTGTTTGTTTATTCATTTAAGGATTCCCGTTAGTCTCTACCGCAGGAGACATTATTCCACATCAAGAATCTGTAACACTGATGTATCTGATTCTGAGACTCGGACAATAAAGTCCTTAGTTTCTGCTGCATTTTATCACTTTAAGGTTTCATGAGACATAAAGTTCACCCAGCTCATGAAGATGGGAAATATTTTTAGATAATAAATGGTTTGAAAGGCTCAAAAATGGCAGCCATCTTGAAAAAAACAGCCGCCGTTCTGAAACTCAAAGGAATTATGGGAAATTTGGAAATCATACGACGTGAGGGATTAGCATGCTAATGTTTATATGTTGTTCCTAGCCAACTTCCTGCTCACCTGAGGGTACTTCAGTGTCCACACCATTATCTTCAGCCACCTTCAGAAAAATCTGCCAAATGAGAAACAATGAGGCCGTTAGCAGATGAAGAGCCTGTTTCTGAGCGTCAGCAAGAAGCCGTTTCCAGGCGCTGCACCTCCTCCAGTGTGGTGTCTGACACGCCGTAGCTGGAGATTCCCAGCTCCTGCAGCTTCAGGTCCAGCTCTCTGAAGAGCGCTACGAAGGCGCCGTCCTTGGCGGCGCTGTATGGCAGGACGTAGGTCAGCTCATGGCCCAGGTCCTCCACCAGGCGGGCGGCCGGGACGTGGCGCAGGATCAGGCCGGAGACCGAGGACGGGTCCGGCGGCGTGTAGATGGCGGCGGCGTGGTCTGAGGACAGAGAGATGGGAAGCCATCAGCTCCAGCTCAGGATGAGCAAATCAAATGCTGCACAGAAACAGGAAGCTCACCGATGGCGGCTGCCTCACTTTCATGTTCGCTGCCGAGTCCGGCGTCGCTGCTGCTGACCGAGGCGCTCTCCTCATCCTGCAACCACATCCAGACGGTCAACGGATTAACAGGAACCATGTGACCGCTGATGCCATGATGTTCAAACACATCCAGATGTTTTGGCTAAAGCAGGTCTTTGTGCTGTCAATCATCCTCTGTGTGGGGCTGCAACAAGCACAGCCGGCTCAGCTAGTTAGCATAGTAATTGATGACGGCAGATAAACACTTTCTCTGTTATGGTAAGTTGCTTTTCCACCTTCAGCACATTTAGCACCAACTACATGTGGATGATTGACAGCACTAAGCCCGGCCTCTTGGCTCTGATTGGTTCAGATGGTGACAGCAGTTCAGGGAGGAGTCCGATCTGATCACAGGTTATGAGATTATCTGTCTCACAAACAGGATGGCAGTTTGGACAAATACATTCAAACAAATTCTTTGTAAAAGTTACAAACTGCAGCTTAAAATGAGAAAAAATTATTGTGGTAAATTGTCCAGAATTTGTGTCTCTGCATGCTTAGTGTACACTACCGTTCTGTTATTGCCTTTTTTGTCTATGTATGCGAATGCTAAGCTTGGAACCAACCTTCTTGGTGAAGGACACGGTGCTGGACGAGTTCCTGCAGGAGCTGAGCGACGGCTCCGCCTCCTTCTTCACCAGCGTCAGGTAGTATCCCGTCCCCAGCTGCGTCTTCAGGTACAGAGACGAGCCCACGCAGCACAGCTTACCGTGGGAGATGATGGCGATGCGGTCCCCCAGGATGTCCGCCTCGTCCATGTGGTGGGTGGACAGGATGATGGTCCGGCCTGATGGACGTGAAGGGGGACGTTTAATCTGCCTGAGACCAAAGCCAGCAGCAGCAGCAGCAGCAGACCAACCAACCAGAGAGCCTCACCCTGCCGGTACTTCAGCAGCAGGTCCCAGATTCCTCTGCGGGCGTAGGGGTCGACTCCAGCCGTTGGCTCGTCCAGGATCACCACCTTGGCCCCCCCGACGAAGGCCAGGGCGACTGACAGCTTCCTCTGCATGCCGCCGGACAGTGTGCTGGTCCTGGAGCGCCGCTTGTGAGGCAGCCCCGTGTCCTGCAGGATGTGCTCGATCTCAGCCGAAACCTGCTCCTCTGACAGCCCTTTGAGCCGCGCGTAGAACCAGATGTGCTCTTCCACCGTCAGCCTGTAGGGGGCATGATCACACACTGGGTCACATGACCGATCAGAGGAAGGAGGAAGGAGTTCCTGGCTGCTGAAGCAGGCAGAACTCACATGCTGAAAAGGACGTTGTGCTGAGGACAGACGCCCAAGCTTTGCCTGATGGCGCTCAGATCTGTCCGGATGTCCTTCCCCAGGATGTAGGCGGTGCCGGAGGTTGGCGGGAATAGGCCGGTCAGAATGGACCTGCAGGGGGATGGAGGGGCTGAATTTACTGGTTCTCTGCAACTTCACCTGCCTCAACTCCTCCCTGACCTTCCACTATAAACTCTGAACCTGCATCAAAACTCTGATCCTCTAAACAAGTGAGCTGCTTATACTTGTAAGTGCTTTATCAAGTCCAGAGGACTCCAAAGCCATTCACCCTCTAATGGAGAGCTACTGCACAATAGCCACAGCTTAGCAGAGGCCAGGCTACCATGCACCGGCGCCACCTGTTGGCCCCTCCACCAGAAAGCAAGGTGGGAGAAGCGTCTTGCCCAAGGGCACAACGACAGACCGGAGATGGAAACTGGCAATCCACCAATTGCAGGACGAACTCCAAGTGATAAAGAAACCCTTCATCCACATTAAAACCCTGTACCCCTTTCAGAACCATCCCTGCCCAAAGACCTGGACCCGCCTCTGACTCGGGTTCTGACAGGTCCGGTCCAATACTCACATGGTCGTGGTCTTTCCAGCACCGTTGTGTCCTAGAAAGGAGGGTGATTTGTCCCTCGTAGAATCCCAGAGTCAGTCCGTCCACGGCCAGTTTCTTTCCGTGACGGTAAACCTTCACCAGGTTCTCGATGTAGACTCCCGGCTCCAAGTGGGCCGGCTCCTCCTCTACACACACAGCTGGAAACAACAAGTCTCTTTCATAGTAAAAGCCTCCTCTAGTTCGAGTCAAGTACTTTTCTTGATGGTCTCAAGTGTTGTAGAGAGTCCAATGGTTCTCACCTTCAGCATTTCCTTTCCGGTTCAGTGGAAGCTTGTTGGACTTCCCCTCCTCTCCAAACCAGTAGGACTTGGAGAAGAGGAAGTACCAGGGCCGAGGGATGCCGTACTGACCTGAGGACCAACAGGTCAAGCGTCAGCAGTCTGCGGAAATCTTTCAGAGGTCAGACTCACTGAGCGTTACCTGGAAACACGGCCTCGATGTACCAGGTGAGGACTCCGTACAGGAAGGAGTCAAAGTACATCATGATGATGGTGGTGCGGAGGCTGAACTCGTCTTCCTGAAGAGGGACTTGACACCAGGTTCTTCCACTGGATCCCAACTCCCTGCTCCTCAAACAGTGCAAAGTACTCACAGCCAAAGCCAAAGGTCACGGGGGACAGCAGGCTCTACAGGACAAGAGGACATGTGACTTTCTGGGCCAATCAGCACGCAGCATTGACGAAGCAAGGCGGGCCAACTCACAGCAAACACTTTGACTCCGTATCCAATGTAATCCTGCCAGGCAACGCAGAGGACGTAGGCAAGTAGAGGGTGAAGTAGATGATGCCTCCGCAGGCGGCAGCCAGGTTGGCGCGAGCGAACACGGTGCTGATGAGGAAGCACTGCATGATGGTGACCACAGCGTATGATCCCAGGAAGACGAAGATGATGCCAGGGTCGCTGTAGGGCAGCAGGTTCCCCTTCTGCAGAGTCCAAAGCACAAGTGTCAGCGACCTCCTACGATACATCGGTCCAGACCCAGTT
>NW_026562381.1:18852214-18859714 GCF_027474105.1 Poeciliopsis prolifica
ACTAACAGAGCAGCAGGTTTAATATTTATGCTAAATCTTTCACATGGAGACAGAAGAAGCGAACATGAATAAAAAACACTGAAAATTCAAGATGGCTGCCAGGGTCTGAATAAACCCTGTCCTCCCTTAAACACAACATAAGCGTTACACAATCCAACAGAACCAGCGGGTCCGGAGGAGGGGGGACCGGTCTCCCCAAATCCTCCCCCCTCCGGACCCGGTCCATCCTCTGGACCCGCTGGTTCTGCTGGATTGTGTAACGCTTACGTTGTGTTTAAGGGAGGACAGGAAAACTCACAACCACACTGAGGGAGTCTGGCCCTTTAATAAACGCTCTTCACCAACCTTACAAAACTGCCAGAATATCAACACGAGTCCAAACGACCCGGATCGGGACTAAAGGTTAGAGAACCAACATGTCCGTCTCTGTCCATGTGGCAAGTTTCTCCCGCGCTCTGCAGAGAAGCAGCGGCGCTTTCTGCTGACATCATTAGCGACACGAGAACGTCTTAAAGAGCCACGACACAAATACGGCCTTTAGAATCGGATCAGAACTCACCTCGACGGCCAGAGAACCCAGACTGACCAGGAGGTTGTTGATGGCGCCAGCGACCTTCTGGACGGCTTCCGGGTCCGACTGGACGTCCCTCTGCACACACGCAAGCAGAACCGGGTTCAGACTCTGACTGTTCAGGAGCTACTGCCTCTCCAGCAACGTTCTGGGTGAGAGGTCACCTGGACAGGTCACCTGGACAGGTCACCTGGACAGGTCGGCAGTCTGTCGCCAGGCAACACAGAGACACAACCAGTTCACCTGACAGGCATGTTTCTGGACTCTGGCAGGAAGCTGGAGAACCAGACAGAACCGGACAGAACCGGACAGAACCAGACAGAACCGGAGAGAACCAGAGAGAACCTCTGACTGTTCATGAATAAGTGAATTCTTCTGAACCCGTCCTCGTTGGGAACCTCCAGCAGACCGTTTTGCTGCTGGTTCTGGTCCTAAACGGACCGCGGTTCTGTTCAGCCACCGGTCCTCGGCATCTCCCTGAGGAAATGTCTCTGTAAACAAAGCGGTCCAAACCCCGGCCGACACCCGCTCCTTCAGAACCACCGGAGCGTCTAAACGGGTCTCCAGGCTACAGAAACCGGGCCTGCAGGGAGGCGGCCCGCGACACGCCTCCTCCCACGCAGCCCAGAGACGCCGAGTCATATGGGCCGGGCCGCCTGGCGCCAAGCAGCAGGGGGCGGAGCCTGGCAGACAGAGCCCAGCACTGAAAACAGAACAGACCCGGTTCTGCAGGTCCGGACGCGTCCAGCTTGTAGCCCAGAACCATTGGGTTCTGGTCTTTCCTCGAAGAAGAGATCGACTCTTCCAGAACCAGAACCTGGATCCTCCAGGGCAAGAGGTCTGACCCGGTTCTGGTCCAGAGCTATCCACAGCACCGATTTGATTCTTGAGCGTGTGCGGTTCCAGTTCTGACTCTGAGAACCGGGCCAGCCTCCAGAACCAGAACGGTTCTGCTCTTACCCGGATGGGTTTGAAGAAGTCCAGGTTGCTCATGAAGTTCTGCTCGGCTTGGTCCAGCCAGGTGGGCGGAGCCTGGCACAGGATTTCCTGCACCTGCGCCGCCACCTGCTGGTCTCCAATGGTGACGAAGACCTTCATGTCGGCCGTCCCGCCGCTGCGGGGACACATGTCCCTCAGGTGGACGCCCCAGCCTCTGAGGACGACCTGGAACAGAACCAGAACATGACTCCTGGTCCAGCCGGGCTCACACAGAGCGCGGCTGCTGCTGTGGCTGCGGCTGCTGCGGCTGCGGCGGCTGCTGCGGCTGCGGCGGCTCACCTGCTCCAGGTCCACGTCGGCCTCGGAGATCTGTAGGGCGGCGTGTCGGGACAGTGAGGCGTTCCTCTGCAGGAAGCTGGAAAGCGTCTCGTTGTCTCGCAGGAAATGCTTCAGCTTGAAGCCTGTGGGAGGAAAAGAGTCAAACGGCTCAGAGAAACTCAACGCCAAATCCTCCACTTTGTGCTTTAACTATGCCACTGCAGGCCTGCTGGGACATGCCAATGTCCCCAGAGACCAGGGGACAGCCTGCTGGGACAAAACGCATCACTAAATCACAAAGTTTCATTCAAGCCGGCCAGGACTCTCAGGTTCCAGCGACACGCTCTGACCTGCAGACAAAACGCAGGGGCGAAAGATCCTGCAGGCAGAACTCTGGGAAAATCATGTTCTGATCAGGAGTCGGAGGGGAAACAGCTGATGAAACTGTCGTCATGGTTTCATGATGAGGTTTGAGCCGCTGTGACATCAGAACCAGGAAGCGCCGGCCTTATTTGGGCGTCAGTCAACAGCTGGGGGTTTGGGCTGAAAGGCTTGGCGCAGGAGCTGCAGGTCTTCGCACGTCTCCAAACTTTCCGCTCAGTTGTTTGCTCTCCGTGTGATGAAGCCCCCGTTTCACGCCCACCTTCCTGCCGCAGGTCCCAACAGGCAGCGCTGCTGTCCGGGTCCAATCAGAACCGCTCACAGCCAGCGGCGCAACATCAAGCAGAGATTCGTCTCCCAGGAGCCAACACACAGAGTCATCAGAGCAGAACCAGAACCAGAACCAAGACGTCATCTCTGATCCTCAGAACAGATCAGATGATAAACGTCACATGGTTCAAGTCAAAGGATGAACACAGACCGGGGCGGACCGACCCGGGTCGGACCGGGTCGCTCTTAGAGCATTGTCCAAAATGCCCCAAAATGGCCGCTCAAAATAGGGCGATCATTTTGAGCCTTTTCCAGCAGTTATTGGCATGAAATGTTTTCCATCTTCATGACTTGGATGAACTTCATGTCTCGTCATGTTTGTAAACTTTACATGACGAAATGCAGCAGAATCAGAAACGAAGGATTTTATTGTTGGCGAATCTCAGAACAGGAAGGAAAAAAGACGGCTTGAAGCAGACATAATGCTTAGCGGTAGCTAGTGCTAACTTGTTTACAGGGTTAGCAGTTTAGCATTAGCATCAGTGTTTGTGACCAACACAGTGAGGAGAAGTTAGTGAAGCTAAGATATGACTAGCGCCACCCATCACTGGTGATAACTTCTGCTGATTTTAGAGCAAACATATATTCTCCCTGACAACTATGGCGGCCATCTTGGATTTAGAGGCAGGTCAGGGGACAGGATCTGGGGACCAGGTGCAGTTGTCTCACATCAGCAGCTTCCAGTGATGTGATTGGCTAAATGAGCTCCAGCAGAGCCAGCGATCCGCTCCGGTCCACTGGGCCTGGTGTTGGCTCTGATCCAGTCCATCATAGCACTAACCCTGTGGTTCTGGTTCTGCTCGGCTCTGAGCTGCCCTCTGACCAGGTGAGCTCACCTGGCTGATCGGCAGGTAAACCTGTGGGGACACGTTGTCCCGCCCCCTCATCGGCCCAGCAGGCCGACCAATCAAACGCTGCGGCTCCTCAGTTCAGAGGAATAAAGGATCTGAAAGGAGGGTTGTGGGGGGGGTGTGGGGGGGGGCAGGTTGGGGCAAGTAGAGGAGGAACTACCCCCCTCCCCCTCTACACACACACTGAGCCACTGAATACAGGACAAAAGATCCAGATTCTTCTTGTTTAATGAGCCTGAAAACATCTGCAGGAAGCTGAACGAACCACAGAACCAGAGAACCGGACCTGCGGAGCTCCGGACCTGCGGAGCCCGGTTCCTACCTGAGCGGCTGCTCTGCAGAACCTCCAGGGCCCGGGCCAGCTCCTTGAAGCCCTCCAGGTTTCGGTCGTTCTGGCTGTAGAGCAAAATCTTCTTGGCATCTGAAAACAGGCGGGAAATTCTGGAAAACAGAATAGCAGGGTTCACATCAGAACCAGAACCAATACAAGGTTCTGGATCGCAGACAATGGCTCCGGAACCTCGCTGATCTGGAGCCAAAGTCAAGGAACAAAAGCACTCAGAAAGAGAACTGGATCAGTAGTTCTTTGACTCAGTTCAAAGAACTAGAGTGAAGGTTGAACAGGAAGTTCTGGTTCAGGACTGGAGAACAAAAACCCATTTCTATAATGGGTCAGCATGCACCAGAACCAGAACCAAAGTGATATCACCTGTGTGGATGAATCTGTTCAGTTCAGCATTCCGATTAAGCAATTCATGAACATGAAGCAGTTTCAGAATAAAAGTCTGGGACTCACATGGAGTCATTGAAGTTTCCGACGACGCCCGGCGTCTCGCCGGCGTCGGGTTCCTGAAGCACGGGTTGTTGGCGTTGCAGAGGATTCCCTGAATCCACGGCAACGTTCCCGCTGACGGCATCGCCTTGTTGGGGAAGTGACCTGCAGACAGGAAGAGAGCAGACAGGAAGTGGGGAGACAGGAAGTAGGCAGACAGAAAGTGGGCAGACAGGAAGAGGGGAGACAGGAAGAGGGGAGACAGGAAGTAGGCAGACAGGAAGTGGGCAGACAGGAAGAGGGGAGACAGGAAGTGGGAAGACAGGAAGTGGGGAAACAAAGTGGGGAGACAGGAAAAGGGGAGACAGGAAGTTGAGAAAACATTTTATGTTTCTGTGACCCAAACAGAACCACTGAGTCCTGAAGATTCCACAGGCTTTCCGTCTTGTTCTGGTTCTGTCTGGATCCAATCAGTAAGTGAGACTGGTTCTGACTCAGAATGGTCTGGACGTTGACGGAATCAACCCAGTCCGTTGGTTCTGTTGGTCTGTGGATCCCATCAGACCCAGCACATAAAAGCAGATCAAGAACAGGTTGAATAGGAACCATGTGAACAGAACCCTCCTCCACCAGGTGGGCTGTCCCCTAATGTAACAGAACCAGAACCAGAACCAGGTCCTCATCCTGCCTTCAGAACTTCTCCCAGCTCCATGTGGTTCTGGTTCTGGTGCAGCGACCCGGTTTGTGTCTTTTATCTGTTGCGGGGTTGAACCCGTTATTACCTGGAGAGCAGCATCGACCTTCGGGCCGTGCCGAGCCGGGAATATCAGGAACCTTTCAGACTGCCAACTAGCCTGTTTTCTAATCACGGCGGATAAGATAAGAGCTGCAGCTCCTCTGAGGTCCACAGGTCGGCCCGGCCCGGCCCGATCAATAATCAATAAGAAACCCTGAGGAGCTCCCGCTCTGGTTTTGATTCTTCCTCTCCAGAGCAGACCTGCTTCTGTTCTCCACATTCAACAACCGGGTTCCTCAGAACCAACAGAACCAAACTGTTCAGACCTGATAGAACATCAGAACCAGGTCACATCTGGCTCTGGTATCAAACCCAGCTGATCCGTCGACCAGGATCGTTATCTGGGACAGAGGAAGGATTCGGTTCTGATTGGACCCGCTCTGCACCCAGGTTCTTTAGGGTGAAGCAGAACCTACAGAACCGCCTCCCAGCTGGTTCTGGTTCGGTTCTCTGACCCACTTCCTGTCAGATGGAGCAAAGGTCCGGTTCTGGTCGGAGTTTCAGATTGTCAATAGCTTATCAGAGCAAGCAAAGAGAACCGCTCTGGGTTCTGGTTCTGGACTCACACTCATGCTGCTCATAGGGCGGGTAGTTGAGCCGCACGGTGATGAGGATGAAGAAGATGAAGAGCGGCCAGATGATCTCCACCAACAGCTGGAGCTGAAATACACACACACACACACACACACACACACACACACACACACACACACACACACACACACACACACACACACACACATTTAATGGATGGATCTGGAGACAAACCGGATCAGAACCACGATGGAAGAAAAGAACTCAGAATCAACCAATCAGAGAGCAGCTCAACGCCAGGTGGAAGATCAAGGAAACCATCTTTAATAAGATGGACAACAGCAGGAAGTCAACGACCAGAGCAGGAAGTCAACAACCAGAGCAGGAAGTGAACGACCAGAACAGGAAGTCAACGACCAGAGCAGGAAGTGACAGAGCAGGAAGTCAACGACCAGAGCAGGAAGTCAACGACCAGAGCAGGAAGTCAACGACCAGAACAGGAAGTCAACGGCCAGAGCAGGAAGTGACAGAGCAGAAAGTGAATGTCCAGAGCAGGAAGTCAACAACCAGAGCAGGAAGTCAACAACCAGAGCAGGAAGTCAACGACCAGAGCAGGAAGTCAACAACCAGAGCAGGAAGTCAACGACCAGAGCAGGAAGTGAACGGCCAGAGCAGGAAGTGAATGTCCAGAGCAGGAAGTGAATGTCCAGAACAGGAAGTGAATGACCAGAGCAGGAAGTGAATGACCAGAGCAGGAAATGAATGACCAGAGCAGGAAGTCAACGACCAGAGCAGGAAGTTAACGACCAGAGCAGGAAGTGACAGAGCAGGAAGTCAACGACCAGAGCAGGAAATGAATGACCAGAGCAGGAAGTCAACGACCATAGCAGGAAGTCAACGACCAGAGCAGGAAGTCAACAACCAGAGCAGGAAGTCAACAACCAGAGCAGGAAGTTAACGACCAGAGCAGGAAGTGACAGAGCAGGAAGTCAACGACCAGAGCAGGAAATGAATGACCAGAGCAGGAAGTCAACGACCAGAGCAGGAAGTTAACGACCAGAGCAGGAAGTGACAGAGCAGGAAGTCAACGACCAGAGCAGGAAATGAATGACCAGAGCAGGAAGTCAACGACCATAGCAGGAAGTCAACGACCAGAGCAGGAAGTCAACAACCAGAGCAGGAAGTCAACAACCAGAGCAGGAAGTCAACGACCAGAGCAGGAAATGAATGACCAGAGCAGGAAGTGAGGCGTCCTGACCGTCTGTCGGCGTCTGTAGGTGAAGTTCTTCCACAGCAGCAGGCCCAGCTGTGTGAACACGGACATGTCTGCAGCCGCCGCCGTGCAGGACTGCTGGCCGGCTGCCTTCCGCTCTGAGTTAAACACAAGCAGGGAGAGACGGTGGGGTTAAAGGTCAGCTGATAGTGAAGCTGCTGATCACACACACACTTATCAGATCACACAGCGTCAGCACTGATCAGTGAATCACACTGCAGCTGTGAGATCACACATGGGAACAGCATCCAGAAGGTACCGGTACCACTCAGGATCACCTTCTCAGTGGAACCAGAACATCATCCTGATAACCTCCATGGCAAAAGTTCAGAATGAGGTTTAGAAAAAGCTAAAGAGCTGTAAAAATGACCTTTGACCCAAGAAACCATCAGCTTCTTCAGTACTTTGTTTCTAAAACAGGATATAAACTGGACTGAGTGAACGGAACACAGAAGAAGAAATGGTGGGGAGTTAAATGAACCAGAACCTGCAGGATGGTCTGAATGTCGTCACTCCCTCCCTGGTCGAGGTGCAGTTACTTCTGGCTGCCAGCAGGGGGCCAACGCTAACTTCCTACACGGGGAACGGTCTGACCAGGAGAGCAACCCGACCCACTGGTGGACATGGACCCTTCAAGTCCAGACGGGTCGCCAACACTGGTTCTGCTGGTCACGTTGGGCAGAGACCGTGGTCGTCAGTTTCCTAGCAGTCCAGAACCGAGCCGCCTGGACTTGA
>NW_026562381.1:18864714-18947214 GCF_027474105.1 Poeciliopsis prolifica
GTGTGTGTACAGTGTGTGTGTACGGTGTGTGTGTACGGTGTGTGTGTACAGTGTGTGTGTACAGTGTGTGTGTACGTGTGTGTGTACAGTGTGTATGTACAGTGTGTGTGTACAGTGTGTGTGTACAGTGTGTGTGTACAGTGTGTGTGTGTACGTGTGTGTGTACAGTGTGTATGTACAGTGTGTGTACAGTGTGTGTGTACAGTGTGTGTGTACAGTGTGTGTGTGTACAGTGTGTGTGTACAGTGTGTATGTACAGTGTGTGTGTACAGTGTGTGTGTACAGTGTGTGTGCACAGTGTGTGTGTACAGTGTGTGTGTACAGTGTGTGTGTACAGTGTGTGTGTACAGTGTGTGTGTACAGTGTGTATGTACAGTGTGTGTGTACAGTGTGTGTGTACAGTGTGTGTACAGTGTGTGTGTACGGTGTGTGTGCACAGTGTGTGTGTACAGTGTGTGTGTACAGTGTGTGTGTGTACAGTGTGTGTGTACAGTGTGTGTGTGTACAGTGTGTGTGTGCACAGTGTGTGTACAGTGTGTGTGTGTACAGTGTGTATGTACAGTGTGTGTGTGTACGGTGTGTGTGTACAGTGTGTGTGTACAGTGTGTGTGTACAGTGTGTGTGTACAGTGTGTATGTACAGTGTGTGTGTGTACGGTGTGTGTGTACGGTGTGTGTGTACGGTGTGTGTGTACGGTGTGTGTGTACGGTGTGTGTGTACGGTGTGTGTGTACGGTGTGTGTGTACGGTGTGTGTACAGTGTGTGTGTACGGTGTGTGTGTACAGTGTGTGTGTACAGTGTGTGTGTACGGTGTGTGTGTACAGTGTGTATGTACAGTGTGTATGTACAGTGTGTGTGTGTACGGTGTGTGTGTACAGTGTGTGTGTGTGCGTGTGTGTGTACAGTGTGTGTGTACAGTGTGTGTGTACGGTGTGTGTGTACAGTGTGTGTGTGTACAGTGTGTGTGTACAGTGTGTGTGTGTACAGTGTGTGTGTACAGTGTGTGTGTACGGTGTGTGTGTACAGTGTGTGTGTGTACAGTGTGTGTGTACAGTGTGTATGTACAGTGTGTGTGTACGGTGTGTGTGTACAGTGTGTATGTACAGTGTGTGTGTACGGTGTGTGTGTACAGTGTGTGTGTGTACGGTGGTGTGTACAGTGTGTGTGTACAGGGTGTGTGTACGGTGTGTGTGTACGGTGTGTGTGTACGGTGTGTGTACGGTGTGTGTGTACGGTGTGTGTGTACGGTGTGTGTGTACAGTGTGTGGTGCCTGGTGGAGGCCATGAACAGTGAACTCTGTGTTGATTAAGAAGTAAAACAAAGACTTGATGTCTTTAAATGTTGCAGCAGTTCTCAGTCACTCAAAGCTGCATCTCTGGATCCTGTTCTGTGTTCTGGACCCGGCAGGTTGGCCCGGTCCGTCTGCGGCTGCGCCAGGTGGGATCAGGCACCAGGTGGGATCAGGCACCAGTGGTTTGTGTGTTGAAATCTGACCTGAAGGTCATTTAGCATCTCATCAAATGCAGATAGAAGAACCTAACTTGGCTCAGATGTTCCCAGAAACTGGCGTTTTAAAAAAGTAACGTTAGCCAATGAAAGTTTCAACATGACCGCCATGGTCATAAAAGAAAATTTATTGTAACACAGAATTTGCCAATTATTATCACTACTGAGTACTTATGGAGTGAAGACATAACTTTAAACATAAAAATCATATTGACCAATACCTTTTTGGTTTTTCAAAATGGGCATCAAGGTTGTTATGGAAAATAAATTTCTGCCCTAAAAAACACAAATGGGGAAATGTGTTTGGTGTGAAATCATAGCTTCTGTATTTTGAATTTCATGTTCTTGTTTTTTTTCTGTTGAACAAGCTTGTCATGTTGGATTTGAGTTTTTTCACCCACATGCAGGTTCAGACATTAGGCTGGAAGATCTTTGATTCAATGTTTTATTCAGTTATTATTGAAAATATTGATCCTGATTTGCCCTCTGGGATCGGAAGCGGCTGGCCGCTCAGGTGCTGCTTGGAGAGGGGAGAGGTCAACAGGAACCGGATTGAGGGGATCTTGACAGGGAAATGGAGAGAATGGCTGACAGTTCATCTGATGGAGGATTGCCCAGGGAGGAGATAGAATCCATTAGGTGCAAAGGCTCGGGCTCCGCTCGGGCGGAAGCGTTCAGTCCGGTTGGCAATCGTTGATTTGCGTTTGGATGGGCGTGGTTCCTAGCTTGGTCCAAACAGTGAATCAAAATCTGTGAGAAAACAGAAGATTGACTTAGATAAACATGAAGCTTAACTGTTAGAATATGCTCTCATCTTAACTTGTCTTTGAGTTATTTTGTGTTACGTGTTCATGTTTACTAGTTGACTTTGTAAGGTACAGCTTTAAGTTCTATATTCTGACACTGTTTATGTGCATGTTGTACTGTTGTTGTTCACTGGGGGCAGTGAGAGCGAGTTCTTATTTATAGGCAGCACTGTTCTGGAAAGAATCAGAAGAAGACCTGAACGTTTGCAGTAAAAGAACAAAGCTATGGAAGAAAAGAAGTGTGGTTCACTGTGAATATGAGTGCAGAACAAGAAAACCCAACATTGACCAACCAGTGGGACCATCGAGCGATGAATGGCTGCTTAACAATCCTGCAGCTGGTTGCAGAAATCCGCTTCAGGTGCGTCAGCCTGCCAGCACGCTCCCACGAAGATCGTCTATTGGAGGAGCACTCACACCAGCTTGAATCCTAACAAAGTTGTTCAGCACAGCTAATGAAAGAGTTAGCTTCCCTGACCATGAAACTCTGCACAAGGACATGAGCAGAAGCTAATGCTAACCATGATGATGACGTAACCATTACAAGTGTTGTTCATTTCCACCTCCTTCCTGTTGAGAACTGGACTGAAACTCACTCAACACACAGAATCTGTTTCTGATTTGAATTCATGTTGAGTTTTCAAATCAACAAGGCAACATCAACTGAACGCGAGAAAACCAAACCGGATCCCACAAGAGGAACATCTGTGACACACTTCCATCTCCTCATGGTCCTGTGCACCCGCTATGCATCCTGGGAAAAACAATAGAAAGGAACTAATTGCTACATTATTATTAAAGTTTTTCAAGTTATTAAAACGAGAAACGTTTTATGACAACAATTAGATTCAAATGACGGTATGACCAGAGTCAGAGTCTGGTCCACTTGCCAGCAATAAGTTGGGCTCGTTCCCGGTGAGGTTGGACTCCATCAGGGCTTTTGTCACCGATTCTGTTCATCACTTCATGGACAGAATCTGCAGAGCAGCCGAGGCGTTGAGGGGATCCGTTTTGGTGGCCTCAGGATCCATCTCTGCTTCTTGCGGACGATGTGGTTCTGTTGGCTCCATCGGGTCGTGACCCGCAGCTCTCGCCGGAGCGGTTCGCCGCCGAGTGCGAAGCGGCCGGGATGAGGATCGGTGGCTCCGACGCCGCGGTCTGGAGCCGGAAAAGGGTGGAGAGCTTCTCTACCCGGGGGGATGTCCTGCCCCAAGTGGAGCAGTTCAAGTATCTCTGGGTTCACTAATGGGGGAAGAAGGGAACGGGAGATCGACAGGCGGATTGGAGCAGCGTCTGCAGGGAACTGGACCGGCCGTCATGGTGGAGAGAGCTGAGCCAGAAAGCGAAGCTCTCGATTGACCGGTCGATTTACGTTCCCACCCTCATCTCTGGTCAGGAGCTTTGGGTCACGACTGAAAGAACGAGATCTGGGATACATCGGCTGAAACGGGTTTCCTCTGTGGGAGCCGGGTTTCCTGAGAGAGAAGCTCAGAGTAGAGCTGCTGCCCTCCACATGGAGAGGATTCAGTTGAGACATCTGGTCAGGATGGAGGCTCCCTGTGAGGGGTTCAGGTCCCACCGGGAGGAGAGGAAGACCAGGACACGCCAGAGGAACAAGAGGCTGGGAAAGGGAAGCCTGGGCCTCCGTTCTTAGGCTGCTGACCCCGCGACCCAGATAAATGACAGAAAATGGATGGATGGCGTCTTGAAAAATGACAGTCATCCTGGGAAATATCAATCAATCATGTTTATTTTGAGTTACACAATTTAGCTTCCAAGGAGTTAAAATTGCTTTACTTCATAAACGCAAACATAAAAAAACATAAGACAACCGACAGCTGAGAAACCAGTGACAAATATTACATGTTGATCATCAATACACATTGATCAATGTTCCATTTATTGTTTTTCAAGAGCAACTTGACCAGCTGGGTTTTAGTCTGGGTTTGAAGGATCTCAGGGTTTCGGCTGTTTTTCAGTTTTCTGGATGTTTGTTCCAGATTGTGGTGCATAGAAGTTGCATGCTGCTCCTCCATGAACAACAGCATGAAAATGTTCATACATGTACACATGAATAATTTTTACAGTAAATGCTGATCAATCATGATATTGATGCTGCAGGGTCCAGAGACAGAACCAGTCAGGTGTTAGTCCTGAACACGTTTCATTTCTGGTGGTTTTGAAGAAAGCTGGGACCGTGTGGACAGGTGGACCGTGTGGACAGGTGGGTCCTGCAGGGGCCTTGGGTTCGGCTAGTCGGTTCTCTTTGACCGTCAGAAAAGAACCAGGAGGTTCTGGATCCACCGGTTCAACGAAAACAGCGCCACCTTGCAGTTACTGTCCGCTTAGTGGTCACAGAAGGTACTGCAGCTGCAGCGCCGCTCCGCACGGCCGCTCACTGCGCACGCGCAATGAGATGAATGGCCGCTGCACCTGTCAGTCCACCAGGATGTGTGGCGGACAAATCCTCGGCCGTTAATCCGAGCTCGGTTCGGTCATCGGAGGAGGCTCCCACAGTGGCATGCTGAGCGGACCGGAGCGCTGCGTCTGACCGTCCGGACCCAGCCTGCCCCGGGGCCGCCCGCCTCCTCAGCCCGCCTGCAGAGCCTCAGACCCCCGCTGCTGCCGAGCTGAGGCTCCGTGAAGCTCCGTGAAGCTCCGGGCGCGTCCATCCTGACTGCAATGGGATGCTGCGGGAGCGCGGAGGTAAGCAGGTCCGGCCCGGCACGGCTCGGCCCGGTCCGGTCCGGTCCGGTGTGTGTTCTACTTTCTGGGCTAACACTGTAACGGGATGGAGCCTGGTTCTGGAGCAGAAAGGCCGATCCGAGCTGGGATTACGGCCAGCAGCTCCTTAATCCAATTACAGCATCTCGGTTACCGGGCCGCTGCTGGTCAACAACAGGCCCAGCCGAACCTCCGCAGGGTTCGGGTTTATGGAGGAACCGAGCTGGCCCGGCCCGGCCCGGTCCCGCAGGCCCCGCTCGGCGCTCACTGTGTTTGTGTCTTTCAGCGGACAAAGAGAGAATGGAGACCGCTGGAGGACCGGAGCTGCACAGACCTGCCTTGGTTCCTGCTCTTCACCGTCTTCTGCGTCGGCATGGTAACCACACACAGACCATAATACTTCCACCGACCTGTGATACAGCATCACCACTGTAGAACACTGTGGTACTCTGTAGTACTGTAGTACTGTGGTACTCTGTAGTACTCTGTAGTACTCTGTAGAACACTGTAGTACTCTGTAGTACTGTAGTACTCTGTAGAACACTGTAGTACTCTGTAGAACACTGTAGTACTCCGTAGTACTGTAGTACTGTGGTACTCTGTAGTACTCTGTAGTACTCTGTAGAACACTGTAGTACTCTGTAGTACTGTAGTACACTGTAGAACACTGTAGTACTCTGTGGTACTCTGTAGTACTCTGTAGTACACTGTGGTACTCTGTAGTACACTGTAGTACTCTGTACTACACTGTAGAACACTGTAGTACTCTGTAGTACACTGTAGAACACTGTAGTACTCTGTGGTACTCTGTTGTACTCTGTAGTACTCTGTGATACTCTGTAGTACACTGTAGTACTCTGTAGTACACTGTAGAACACTGTAGTACTCTGTGGTACTCTGTAGTACTCTGTAGTACACTGTGGTACTCTGTAGTACACTGTAGTACTCTGTACTACACTGTAGAACACTGTAGTACTCTGTAGTACACTGTAAGAACACTGTAGTACTCTGTGGTACTCTGTTGTACTCTGTAGTACTCTGTGATACTCTGTAGTACACTGTAGTACTCTGTAGTACACTGTAGTACACTGTAGTACTCTGTGGTACTCTGTAGTACTCTGTAGTACACTGTGGTACTCTGTAGTACACTGTAGTACTCTGTAGTACACTGTAGTACTCTGTAGTACACTGTTGTACTCTGTAGTACTCTGTAGTACACTTTAGTACTCTGTAGTACACTGTAGAACACTGTAGTACTCTGTAGTACTCTGTAGTACACTGTAGAACACTGTAGTACTCTGTGGTACTCTGTAGTACTCTGTAGTACTCTGTGGTACTCTGTAGTACACTGTAGTACTCTGTAGTACACTGTAGTACTCTGTAGTACACTGTAGTACTCTGTAGTACACTGTAGTACTCTGTAGTACACTGTAGTACTCTGTAGTACACTGTAGTACTCTGTAGTACACTGTAGTACTCTGTAGTACACTGTAGTACTCTGTAGTACACTGTAGTACTCTGTAGTACACTGTAGTACTCTGTAGTACACTGTAGTACTCTGTAGTACACTGTAGTACTCTGTAGTACACTTTAGTACTCTAAATACTTGTGCAGTTCTGCAGCTTTCCTGTAAGTTGACCACCAGAACCCAGTGGGACCAGAACCTCTAGAAACATTTTCATACAGTGTTGATGGTTCTGCACATTTCCTGCTTCACATGGAGGCGGAGCTTCAGGTTCACATGTGTCTACCTGAGGCTCTTCCAGGTGTGTTGCTATGGAAGCAGCTTCATGGGCAGCACTGATGCTGCATTCAGGGACAGCAGGGAACTCGGGCTTTCGCTGATTTTTAACACCTGAAGCAGAATCTGTGTTTACCATAATCAGTCCCCAGAGCAGAACTTTACTGCGTCCAGATGGTTTCTGATTGGCTCACAGCTCCTCCCACTGAGCTCTGATTGGCTGGAGGTTAGATCATTCCAGTCAGTATTGATGTTTGGTTCACATCCATCAGATGGAGTGATGGAGTAATCTGATGAGGTTCTGATAAAGTTCTGATGAGTTTCTGATGGTGTTCTGCAGGGCAGCATCTGTGGCTTCACCATCGCCACTGGAGGCGCCGCTCGCCTGGTCTTCGGCTACGACAGCTACGGCAACACCTGCGGCCGGCGTAACGAGCGGATCGAAGGCGTGCAGCTGAGCGGGCTTGACCACACCGACAGGAAGTGAGTGTTCACTGAGCAGAACCGGAACCAGAACCAGGAGTTCTGGATGGTCTGAGGTACCATCGGTTCTGTGATGATCAAACGTTCTGCTCAGTTCCCTGAAGGTCCAACCAGACTTTGGCTAGACCAAACAATCACCCTCCAACATCGTGGTTCACAACTCCAAAGCGGTTCTGATCTGCTGAGTCTGGTTCTGTCCATCCTGGTTCTGTTTTACTCCAAGCTCCGGTATTCATGCGACGAGGCTTTAAACACGCTAATCAAGACCTGACCTTCGTCTGAGGGCTTCTTGTTTCCAAACAACAGGTTTTCTCTTTCAACCCTTCCAAGCTACCATCTTGGTTCAGGGTCACGTCCTTTGACCATTACGCTATTAATTGAGGTCTGTAAAGTCTGAGATAGAGCTCTGGGGTTTCTGATAATTTCTTTAACCTCTGATCTTGACGTCTCAGATGTTTTCCAATGAGAATACTTCCTGCACTAGCATAGTTAGCTACCAGCACTAGTATATGTAGCTTCCTGCACTAGCATAGTTATCTACCAGCACTAGCATATGTAGCTTCCTGCACTAGCATAGTTAGCTACCAGCACTAGCATAGTTATCTACCATTAGTAGCATAGTTAGCTACCAGCACTAGCATAGTTAGCTACCAGCACTAGTATATGTAGCTTCCTGCACTAGCATAGTTATCTACCAGCACTAGCATATGTAGCTTCCTGCATTAGCATAGTTAGCTACCAGCACTAGCATAGTTATCTACCATTAATAGTATAGTTAGCTACCAGCACTAGCATAGTTAGCTACCAGCACTAGCATAGTTAGCTACCAGCACTAGCATATGTAGCTTCCTGCAGTAGCATATGTAGCTTCCTGCACTAGCATAGTTATCTACCATTAGTAGCATAGTTAGCTACCAGCACTAGCATAGTTATCTACCATTAGTAGGATAGTTAGCTACCAGCACTAGCATAGTTATCTACCATTAGTAGCATAGTTAGCTACCATTAGTAGCATAGTTGGCTACCAGCACTAGCATATGTAGCTTCCTGCACTAGCATAGTTATCTACCAGCACTAGCATAGTTAGCTACCAGCACTAGCATAGTTTGCTACCAGTACTAGCATAGTTAGCTACCAGCACTAGCATAGTTAGCTACCGGCACTAGCATAGTTAGCTACCAGCACTAGCATAGTTAGCTACCAGCACTAGCATAGTTTGCTACCAGTACTAGCATAGTTAGCTACCAGCACTAGCACAGTTTGCTACCAGTACTAGCATAGTTAGCTACCAGCACTAGCATAGTTTGCTACCAGTACTAGCATAGTTAGCTACCAGCACTAGCATAGTTAGCTACCAGCACTAGCATAGTTTTGCTGCCAGTACTAGCATAGTTAGCTACCAGCACTAGCATAGTTAGCTAACAGCACTAGCATAGTTAGCTACCAGCACTAGCATAGTTTGCTACCTGGCACTAGCATAGTTAGCTAACAGCACTAGCATAGTTAGCTACCAGCACTAGCATAGTTAGCTACCAGCACTAGCATAGTTTGCTACCGGCACTAGCATAGTTAGCTACCAGCACTAGCATAGTTAGACACCAGCACTAGCATAGTTTGCTACCCGTACTAGCATAGTTAGCTACCAGCACTAGCATAGTTAGCTACCAGCACTAGCATAGTTTGCTACCAGTACTAGCATAGTTAGCTACCAGCACTAGCATAGTTAGCTACCAGCACTAGCACAGTTAGCTACCAGCACTAGCATAGTTTGCTACAGTACTAGCATAGTTAGCTACCAGCACTAGCATAGTTAGCTACCAGCACTAGCATAGTTTGCTACCAGTACTAGCATAGTTAGCTACCAGTACTAGCATAGTTAGCTACCAGCACTAGCATAGTTAGCTACCCAGCACTAGCATATGTAGCTTCCTGCACTAGCATATGTAGCTTCCTGCACTAGCATAGTTAGCTACCAGCACTAGCATAGTTAGCTACCAATCACTAGCATAGTTAGCTACCTACACTGCTCCAGCACATGTAGCTTCCTGCACTAGCATATGTAGCTTCCTGCACTAGCATATGTAGCTTCCTGCACTAGCATAGTTAGCTACTAGCACTAGCATAGTTAGCTACCAGCACTAGCATAGTTAGCTACCAGCACTAGCATAGTTAGCTACCAGCACTAGCATAGTTAGCTACTTCTCTGTCTGAGCTGCTCCAGATGCTGATGCAGGTTTTCTTCCCTTGGCTTCTATCCACACAATGAAATGAGCACATAAAGCATTTTGGGTTCTTTCTTCAAGTTTAGAATTTTTAGCCAAATTATTTTCTTTGCTTTTCTGTCGGAAGGCGATAAAACTGCAGCTTTTGTTTTGGGAGCCGTTCAAGACACACCTGCTGCCACAAACTAAACTTGCTGTGATTATTAGCAGCAACTTGACACTTCCCAGAGGCAAGTTGCTCTCTATAACAGGTTAATGTGCGGTTCGGTTCGGTCTGGTCCAGTGGGTCTGCAGCCCAGCAGCTGCTGTCATTTCTCTGCTGATTTGATCACACCGGGATCTGATGGACTAAATAAACCCAGATATTTTGTCTTATAATTCAATTTTGTTGGCCCAATCATAATGATAGACTCAGATCATGAACTTTATTATTTTTGAAATGAAAAACCAAATGGACACCAAGCTGATATTCTGTAGTTCTGGTGTTTTATGCTGTCGGCGCTAAACTGCAGCTCAGACCTCTGACCAGCAAAACACCCCCCAAATTCCAGTGAAATATTGCAACTGGCGCCGGAGGTCCGACCCGTCACGGGTTCCCCAGTGAGACTCCCAGTCAGGCGAATAGTGTCAGCGTAGTGACTTACTGTGTAATCTGGTGCTGTAAAGCTACGTAGTAACAATGTAATAAAGTAGTACTACAGTATAACAATGTTGCTGTAATATCACAGTATTACAGTGATATAATTGTAATACTGTGATATTATTATAGTATTACCATAGTATTTCTGTGATACTATAGTATTACTTCAGCTTTGTGACTATAGCTTCAGTGCTGTAGCTCCTTCTGGCACTTGAACACACGGTGCATTCAAGGTCCTGTGGGAGAGTTTTATGCTGACAGATGGTGAAAGCTGTGACTCATCAGCAGAGCTGCTTATACACACACACACACAATCACACACACACACACACACACACACCACACCACACACACACACACACACCACACACACACACACACACACACACACACACACACAGGATTTATTTTTACCTGCAGCTCCACCTGCAGGAGGCCGATCAGCTCAGGCCGACTTCCTGAGACGTTCAGGATGATGGATCTGTTGGACAGACACAGCAGAAACAGCCTGAGGACTGGAAGGACGTCTGAACTGAGGTCCAATTCTAGACCGGGTCGCTGTGGTTCTGTCTGGTTCTGATTATCACTCTCAGTTTTACATTTCTTTCAATTTCTTTGTCTCTTTGTTTCCATGTCCCATTAGTCCCACATCCACATTCTACTGGTTCTGTTGGTTCTGGTCCAACTGGTCAGAGAGGGTCACCTATGGGGCGATGTGTTCTCACCTGACTCTCTGCTGCCCCCTGCAGGTTTGTCTTCTTCCTGGATCCCTGCAACATCGACATTGTCCAAAGGAAAATTAAGTCCATGGCGTTGTGTGTGTCCCTGTGTCCCCCCGAGGAACTGAAGACCCACCAGGACCTGAAGAGGTTCGCCATGACTAATGGTGAGCCCACCTGGCCACGCCCACCTGGCCACGCCCACCTAACCCACCTGGGCTTCACCTCTGCACTCTGTGCTGAGGGAAGATAATGATGATGATGATAATGATGAAGGCGATGAAGATGAGCTCGTCCTCCATGTTTGCAGGTTCGGAGCTCTGCTCCTATGAGCTGCCGGCTCATCGTTACCCGGCGCTACCGGAGCGATTCTCCAGGTGTCCCAAGCTTCCCGTCCCCCACAGGTAGGTGGCGCTTTCCGCCATCTGGCCCTGATCTCTGATATCTGACCTCTGCCCTCTGACCTGTGTGTCCCAGCAAGCCGCTGCCGCTCTTCAACCGCTGCACGCCGGTGGATATGTCGTGCTATGCCAGGTTCGCCGAGGCGGTGGTGACCTTCGTAGGCGACAGCAGCGTCCTGCATCGGCTCATCGCTGGCGTCGCTGCCAGCAAAGAGATCATCGTCGGACTCTGTGTCCTCGCCTTAGGTGAACGCCGGCGTCCATGATGTCACTTCCTCCTTGCTGTGACGTCAGTTCCTGTAGCCTGACTGCTGTGTTCTGTCTTCCAGCGCTGTCCATGGTCCTCATGGTGATCATCCGCTACATCTCGGCCGTGCTGGTCTGGATCCTCACCTCGCTGGTGGTGCTGGGCTCCCTGGGTGAGGTCATTTCCTCTGTGCTGTGGGACAGGTGAGCTCCCTTCCTGTGTGACGTTGTGTTTGTGTCTCAGCGGGGACCAGCGTCCTCTGGTGGCTCTACATCGACCACCGGCTGTATGCCAACGACACATCCTCCAGGGACCCCAGGGAGGCACCAGAGGGGCGTCGTGACAGCGGCCAGGCGCTGCTGGTCTACGCCGCCGCCGCCACCATCTTCACCGTATGTACCAAATCAGAACCAGAAAACGCAGAGCCGGTGCTGCAGTTCTGAATGTGTGTGTGTGTGTGTGTGTACAGATCATCCTGCTGCTGCTGATGCTCTTCATGCGGAAGCGCGTGGCGCTCACCATCGCTCTGTTCCACGTCGCAGGAAAAGTCTTCATCCACCTGCCGCTGCTCACCCTGCAGCCCTTCATCACCTTCCTCGCCCTGCTCCTCTTCTGGGTTTACTGGATCCTGGTGCTGCTCTTCCTGGGAACCACCGGTTGGTCCTCACACACTTCTGCACACAAACTTCATTTCTTTTAGTGATGGGTTCAGCAACACCGATGCGTTAAGCCCTCAGACAAACCCCGCGTTGGAGCGTGTTGCTTTCAGCGAGTCACATGACCGATACAGGAAGTGTCTGGAAATGACACTGAGGCGCCAAACTGTGTTTATAAGCAAGCAAATCTGTAACAGGATGCATTTGCCAAAAGGATTCTTGGTCTTTTACAGCGTCAATATGGAGCCTGAAGCCAAACGAAAGGTTTGGTCGTTTGGAGCCATTTTGATCCACATCAGAAAATAAGCTCTTGGTTTTCACTTGGTTGTTGTTTCATCCGGTTCTTTCCAGTTTCTACTGGATCTATCTGAATCCTAATTCATCTGAAATTGATTCTTAGTTTATATTCATATCATGTCCTGCAGGTTAAGCTGCATATGTTTGACAGAACTGTTGATTTATTAAATCCACCTCCTCAGTGCTGAGGCATCATAGAGCATCAGGAGGAATCCCAGATACACCTGGATAAACTCAGGTATTCTACAAATTAATGAGCCAATGAAGCTTCAGACTGCATCACCATGGAGACCAGGTGTCTCGTCTCCAGAAGGAGAAACAGCTCAGGGTCCATCAGTCGATATCCTGAGTTAAAACTTCCACCAAAGTAAAATGTTGGTTTTGTGGCGCAGCTGCATCTTATTTTGAAGGGATAGGTAACCGTTACTATAGCGACCAGAGTCAGATAGCGTGAGGTCAGAGGTCGAGAGGAGATGTGAGTTTTAGGTCTGGTTGGTTTAAGGATCCTTGGCCGATTTCCCAAACCTCTGTGACCTCAGAGCCGATAAAAGTCCAAGAGGTTCGGTCGGTTTGAGAGTCCAGGAGCAACACGGAACCAGAACCGGTTCCTCTGAACGTCCCGGTTCCACTGAACGTCCCGGTTCCACTGAACGTCCCGGTTCCTCTGAACGTCCCGGTTCCTCTGAACGTCCCGGTTCCTCTGAACGTCCCGGTTCCACTGAACCCGGTTCCACTGAACGTCCCGGTTCCTGAACGTCCCGGTTCCACTGAACGTCCCGGTTCCACTGAACGTCCCGGTTCCACTGAACGTCCCGGTTCCTCTGAACGTCCCGGTTCCACTGAACGTCCCGGTTCCACTGAACGTCCCGGTTCCTCTGAACGTCCCGGTTCCACTGAACGTCCCGGTTCCACTGAACGTCCCGGTTCCACTGAACGTCCCGGTTCCTCTGAACGTCCCGGTTCCACTGAACGTCCCGTTCCACTGAACGTCCCGGTTCCTCTGAACGTCCCGGTTCCTCTGAATGTCCCGGTTCCTCTGAACGTCCCGGTTCCTCTGAACGTTCCGGTTCCACTGAACGGGTTCCACTGAACGGGTTCCACTGAACGGGTTCCACTGAACGGGTTCCACTGAACGGGTTCCTCTGAACGTCCCGGTTCCTCTGAACGTCCGGGTTCCTCTGAACGTCCCGGTTCCTCTGAACGTTCCGGTTCCACTGAACGGGTTCCACTGAACGGGTTCCACTGAACGGGTTCCTCTGAACGTCCCGGTTCCTCTGAACGTCCGGGTTACTCTGAACGTCCCGTTCCTCTGAACGTTCCGGTTCCACTGAACGGGTTCCACTGAACGGGTTCCACTGAACGGGTTCCTCTGAACGTCCCGGTTCCTCTGAATGTCCCGGTTCCACTGAACGTCCCGGTTCCACTGAACGTCCTGGTTCCACTGAACGTCCCGGTTCCACTGAACGTCCTGGTTCCACTGAACGTCCGGGTTCCTCTGAACCAACATCCCACAGTGAATTCAGAATAATCAAAGACGATGACGATGTAGAAACAGTAGTGATAGTTTGTGGATCATTTTCAGAAATAAAAGACAAAACCAAAACAAAAGCCGTTTGATAAAAGGAGCATCTGCTCTATTTGCAGTTATGCTTTTTTGTAGTTAACATTTTTAACTGAATAAACATAACCACATATAATAAACATATATAAAGACGACCTTTACATATAGTGATAAACATTTCCACATATCACCGCCGACGCCCACCGGACTCTCAGTTGCCATGTCAATTGTTTGGGATCCCCTCTGTTCCCAGACAGGGAAATCCCCACAGGCTGCTAATCAGGCCACGACAATGTTGAATATACCTGATTTTAGATTGAGCATATTCAGCACACCACAACGTAACACACCACACTGCAGGGCGGTGTGTAAGATTGTCGCAAAGTGAAAAAAAAAGCCACAGCAAAATTGCAAAGTTTTGACCGGTCTGGGGTTTTGACCGGTCCCCAGTCCCCAGTCCCCGGTCCCCAGTGGGAGGATGGGGACCACTGGACGAGGTCATCAAATCAGTCTGTCAACTACGGTGCCTGCAGGGACTTTTAGTGATGGTCAAATGAGGCTCCATGACACCTCATTTGACCATCACTAACTTCTTTAGCCTAACCCTAAACTTTTCCTAAACTTCAAGTTGATAGTTAATCCTACCTTAAACTTAATTCACACCTTAGTTACTGACCTAAACCACACAGGATATTTTCCTTTGGTTGTTCTTGAGAAAATGTCCTCACAACCACAGATGTCCTCACAGTGTTGGTAATCAGGAGAAAGTCCTCACGACAATAGCTAAACAAGTATACATACTCAGGTTTATGCTACATTCAAGGCAGCAAATTACTTGCATATATTAACATAAAACAGTAGAATAGAAGAAATGGACATGAAGAAAAATAAAAAATCAACTAAATTAAAGATCCAAGCTCGCTGTGTTTCCATCAATGCTTTTCTAACGTGGATAATAAAGTATCATATTAGAAACTGATGATGAGCTGATGAGAGCAAAATAACTCACTTTCACAAAAATGTTTTTCTGCTCGGTTTAGGGAATCTGGACTTTTTTCTGAAAGAGTTAAAGGTGAGACAGAAAAAATGTTTGCTGAAAAGTTGCTGACATAGCTAACCACTATATAGTGAAATACATTAAGAGATGCATCTGCTCCACGCTAGATAGCTACCTCTACTTCCTGTTTATTGCAGCCATGCGCAGTGCCCATATGACGAAGTTACAGTTGTAGACTGAAATTGATTGGTCCAAACTAGTACATGGAGACATGCCTATTTTGTATTTTGCTATTTTTCTTTCTTTTTGTGGCATTTTAAATGTTAAAATGTGCATGACAGTGGTATGTAAAATGGCTACATATTACAATAATGAAATGTGAGCGATCTGGGTCATATTTACCCACTGTGTGAACTTAGACTCCGCCCCGTGCCTGCTGATCCTCAGAGGGATGCCCCTGCTGGCCAGAACAGCAGCTAAGCGGTTTGTTGTGGTGCTGTGCAGGGAATCCGGAGCAGAACGAGAGAGACGGGCTTGACGGAGTTCAGGCTGACGGGCTCCCTGCAGTACCTGACCTGGTACCACGCTGTGGGTCTGGTCTGGATCAGCGAGTTCATCCTGGCCTGCCAGCAGATGACCGTGGCTGGCGCTGTTGTCACCTACTACTTCACCAGGTGAGTGTGGCGGCTCGGCTCGCCTGCAACTCTGGGTCCACATGTCAATCAGAGCCTTCCGCCTGCAGGGATAAGAACCGGTTGCCAGTGACGCCCATCTTGTCGTCGGTTCTGAGGCTGGTCCGGTACCACCTGGGAACCGTTGCTAAGGGGTCCTTCATCATCACATTAGTGAAGATCCCCCGCCTTGTCCTGATGTACGTCCACAACCAGCTGAAAGGACGTGTACGTACTCCGCTTCACCGCCACCGGTTTGAGCTCAGCGGCTTGGCGCTGTAACTGTGTCCTGTTGTCTCCAGGAGAACATGTGCGCACGCTGCCTGCTGAAGTCCTGCATCTGCTGCCTGTGGTGTTTGGAGAGTGCCTCAACTACCTGAACCAGGTAATGGACAGCCGCGCCCCCTCCCGCAGGTTCTGGCAACGCCACCCTCACTGCCATTTTTTGTTTCCCAGAATGCATATGCAGCCACTGCCATCAACAGCACCAGTTTCTGCACATCGGCCCGGGACGCTTTTGTCATCCTGGTAGAGAACGCGCTGCGGGTCGCCACCATCAACGCCGTGGGAGACTTTGTGCTCTTCCTGGGGAAGGTGAGGGGTTTGGTCTGAATGGGTCAGAAGCGTATCCTGGAGGGTCAGATTCCCGCATGTTTCAGTTCTCTCCCTGGAGGAATTAAAACCTCCTCTGCAGGTTAATGTTCCTCTAATGAGCCATCATTGGATCCAACTGCGTTAAACCAGGGATCGAACTAAAACATGCAGGATGCCGGCCCTTCATAACCCACTTTGCTCACCACCGCCTTACAGAGATAAGGTGTCCATGCAACCCTGCAACTCGGATGTTCACAACAACAGCTTTGCTTCAGGATGTCATGTCTCCTCAGGTCCTGATAATGACATGCACAGCATTCGCCGGCGTCCTGCTCCTCAACTACCAGCGGGACTACGCCGAGTGGCTGCTGCCGCTCATCATCGTCTGCCTCTTCTCCTTCTTGGTGGCCCACTGCTTCCTGTCCATCTTCGAGATTGTGGTGGACGTCTTGTTCCTGTGCTTCGCCATCGACACCAAGTACAACGACGGCACCCCTGGGAAGGAGTTCTTCATGGACAAAGCTCTGATGGTGAGCTTAGCCACATCTAGCTAAGCTCCCGCTAGGTAGAAGAAAACATGGCATTTTAGAAATGGTTTGGGGATATTTCATTGACCTTAGAGGCTTCAAAGAGAAAGAAAAAACCCACAACATCCATGCTTACCGGGCTATCATTGACCAAAACGGGCTGAGGTTTTATAGGCTGAACTCCATGGTTAGCTTTAAGCTACCACATACCCAGCCTGCTCCTTTCAGAACTGATATCAACACCATAAGAATACAAAAAAAAATCCCATGAAATAATTATCTTCAGCTATTTGTATTGCCCAGCCATCAGAACTCTACTGGACGGGATAATCTTAGAGCAATGTCGCTAACTAACCAGGATTTAGCTCCTCGGCTAGTGGCTGCAGAGGGTTTGGCTATCAGCTTGCAGGCTCTGAGTCTCCAGCTCCACGTCAGGCTAGCGATGGCATAGCGGTGGTCGGTGGCGTTTGGCTAGCGGTCTGATGTTGGGGAATCTACAACCGCAAGGTTCTTTCTACAGAGACTAAATAAACCTAGATTCAGGTTTATTCCTTCCTCCAATCAAATTGAACTAAGTGTGATATCACAGTCAGTGGCGGAGCCAGAGGGGTGGCCGGGGTGGCACTTGCCACCCCCAACAGAGCCCTTGCCCCCCCTAGTGCCACCCCACTGGAAATGGTCATTTTAAAATATAATACTGATGAGATCGGCAAAGATTTGCCAGGAAAACTGTAATTTCCGACTGTCCCTGAAGGCAGCCCGATGCCTGACGCTGTTCATTGGTTAAACTGACATGTTGGTTCCTGCTTGATCCAAAACACATCAACGGCTTTAGAGTTACACCGTCAGGAGTTCTGCAGGTATTTCCAACATTTTACCGCTCAGCAGTAACCGCTGTTACCTTCCTAATGAGAGGCGGCTCTTGTCATACATTTCTAAAAAGAAAAAAAGAAATGGTTGTGCACCGCTGCATAGTGCCTCGTTTATTATATTAGCCATGCTAGTGCTGGTAGATCGTGTTTTAGACAGATTATTTTAACATATGTTTTAGTGACATGCTGCCCTCTAATGTTTTATTTCTCCCAGCTCTTGCTTGAAATGTGTGGTAAGAATATGTGAAAAACCATTAAGTTTTATAATGACTGAAATGTAAGTAGGCTATGTCATATGAAAGTGTAACACTGTAATGTTAGACAAATCTGTGTTACCAGAAACTGAGAGGTCGTGGGTGGAGAAAAAGCAGGACAATGAGCGGGAATAGCTTAGCGGTCCAGACTTTATTCAACCATCTTGCCAGAACACAAAATAAAAACCAAAAAAACCCGAGAACCTCCAGAGGAGGGGCCAGCCAGAAAACAACATAGTAACTCCTCTTAAAGGCGCAGTACAACTCCTTAACATCTTTAGTAAACAACTGATCTTCTATAGAACCCTATTAAATGAAAAGTAAAAATAAATCATCTTACAAAAGCTTTGAATTATAACCTAACTAGTTATATTAATTAATTTTGAACGAAAGGAAACAAATATTTTTTCCTTTCGTTCCATGGAACGGTCCGTTTGTATATGGACCCTCTGATAAAGCCTTGCTCACCCTTTGGCCCCCCCTTGAAAAAAAGTCTAGCTCCGCCACTGATCACAGAGTGTCCTCCCTGTCCCTGCAGTGCATTGTGGGACCAGTAGTTGTATTAACAATTTATTATCAGAACAAGTCACTGAACCAGAACATCAAGAGATCAAACAACTAAGGCTTCTTTGACATCAGCACTCCCATTGGTTCCCAGCAATAAGCCACGCCCCTTTGATGTTTTTATCTCATCAGGAACGGAAAGGTCTGGTTTGAGTCAGGTTTTATATTTTTGAGTTTCCTACTTTGTTCTGTAAATGTTTGCTTGTTGCCCCGCCCCACGGTGACCTCACCCGCCTCTTATGGCTCCACCCTTGCAGGAGTTCGTGGAGAGCAGTCGGCGACTGGAGCGCGCGGGCGGACGTGGGCGGAGCCGGGTGAAAGAGGCGGGATCGGAGGGGGCGGAGATGAAGCCCATGGTGAGTGATCGCGGTGCCGGAGGGAGCGTGGCCAAGCGGAACTGCTCGTCCGCGTTGGGGGCGGGGCCACACTGGGGCGAGGGCGGGGAGTGGGAGGAGCTTCAGGAGTTCCAGGTGTATTGCCTGCTGGTGGGGGTGCTGGTGGACTGGGTGCTGGCAGAGCAGAGAGACCTGGTCCTCTGCCTCAGCGAAGACGTCGTCCTCTTCCTCTGCGTCTGCCTGCCCACCTCCACCCTCTTCCTGGTCGTCAGCCTGCTGCATGCGCCAAGCCCCGCCCCCCTCGCCGAGTCCGCCTCCAAGTCAGCCGCCATCACTACCGCGTGCTAACAACAGACTAACTCTGGATGAACACTAGTGCATGCTTCATCACCTCCATCATCATCATCATCACTCTGCTGCTTGAACTATTTATGTTTCCTTCTTTTTTATTTTTGTACTTTTTTATGGAGAATATTTTTATAAAAATCTTCCAGCAGCTCTGTGTTTGAGTCTCTGTTCCGCCTCAATTTGGTTGCCATGTTGCTTTCAACCCGACCAGGACTCAGCAGGCAGAAACTCTGAGGTCACTTCCTGTTGCTGGGAGCTGCTGACCTCCTTCTCCACAGCAGATGAGACTGAATCCAGATCACTGAGAACTGAAATCTGATCCGAACCAGAACCACCTTTAGATTGACTTTAACATAAAATTATTGGAAACTTGTTGCCTGCTGGGTCCTCCAGGAATTGACACATAACTTGCTGAGGGTTAACGAGCTGGTTAACCTCAATAACGAAATTCTTGACAAGATGGTTAATGATTAATTAACATGTAGCTTAACCAGTTGCTTAACGAGCTCCTTAAGCTGCTAGCCGGCTGATTAGCTCGTTCAGCTGCAGACAGGAAGTTAACCATGTCCACGTCTCCTGTTTCAGGCTCCAGGGACGAGTTCGGCTTGACCAAACTGGGACTTGTTGCAGAGACATTCCAGAAGTTTATTTTTAGTGTAACATGTTTACTATGGTTTCACTCCAGGGAAAACGACGATATTTTAATACGGAGCAACGTAACAACGTAACCAAGCACTTTATCTGGAAGCGGCTGATGCATTTTTTTGTAGTGATGTCCGTTTTTATAAAACTCAGATCCTAACGCCGTCCGGACTCTTCGCTAACCTCTCTGCTCTGTGGGCGGAGCCGGCCCACATGGAAGGGGCGGGGCCTGCGGACAGGTGGCCCAGCAGCCATTATGCCCTCAGAGAGTGGAGTCGGAGCTGCTGCGGGCTGTCGCCATGGAAATCACGTCCAGCAGCGGGGTGAGGTCATGTGACCGCGAGGACGCCCTCGCGTCGCCGTGGTGGGCGGAGCTTCCTGCAGCTGCGGCGGCAGCAATAACACCGGAACCACCAGTCTTCCTGCTTCTCGTCATCCGCTGCCTGACCCGGTTTCGGTTCTGAACCCGCCCAGTGTGACCCCCCAGTGCGACCCGGTTCTGGTTCCATTAGACGTTGTCAGACTGTTTGTAGCGTCGGTTTGTAACGGCCTGAATCTCTTTCAGAAATATGTTGACCTTCGACCCGAGTCCTAGTGCCCAGCTGGCTCAGCCTCTTACTGGGAGCAAACCAGTCCACCAGACGGAACTCAGAGCGGTTCTGGCACCGGCTCTTTGGATCTTTACTCCATCAGAGGTGCTCCGAGTCGGTCCGGTTCCCTCTGGAGGCGGAGCCTGGTCAAGCCCCGCGTCTGAACCCGTTTCCCATCATGCACCTCACCGTGGCGCCTGCAGGGGGAGCCCCTGAGCCGCTAGTTGCACTAAAGATGGAGTTCCTGCAGTGCCGGACGACGGAGTTCGGATTTCAGATTCACCTGAACGCATCATGACCGCTGTTGCTGGGCAGATTAGCTGAACAGTTTCACTCCAACACCAACAGGACCGGCTCGGTACCAGCGGTACGGAGCCGGTTTCTTCATGCAGAGGCCAGTATCATTTCAAAATAAAACAGGAAGTCATCATGACAGGGTTTCTACACAATAAAAGTCAGAAAATGTTTCAGTTTCTACACTTTTATCTAAAATATCAAAAAATAAATATTTAATATTTAGGTTTTAGTGACTTTGGTTTTTACTGCTGTTCCAATCTGGACCAGAGGTTCTGACCCAGGTCGGCTCTTAATAAAACCAACATTTTGAAACGGAAACCCAGTTATGACCAGAACATCAGGGTTCAGGAAGGATCCGGTTCTGATCCAAAAACCAGAAAAAGGCCACAAAACATTTCTGTTGGAGGAAAACTCTTCAGCCTCCATCCGACCAATCACAGCACAGGCTCCGCCCACTGAGGATGAGCGGGGCTCGGAGAGGTTCCGGTTCTGGAACTGGAGTCAAACATCAGAACGAACTTCTCTGCCTGGAAACCATCCGAACCCAACCGGACCGACCAAGTCCAGGTGTGCTGATGGAGTTCCGGTCCGGAGTTCCGGTCCGGAACGCCTCGATGCCATTTTTGTCAGACTGTTTGTTGCCTGTTGCCCCACAACCAGGTTGACTTTGTAAAGTTGCTGCAAAGAATGAACAGCAATGATTTGGCGTCGGTTTCTCCGCGTCATTCAGTTTCTTGGTTGATTTTTCCATGTTTTTCACCAAATATGGATTCATTTTCATCTGAATTTTTTCCGTTGATCCAGAACCAGGAAAAGAATCAATGATGAAAAAAAACGTCTTTGGCGACGAAAACCCAGCTTTTATTTTGATATGTCACTTCCTCTTAACAGCAAGCCAATTTGCATATTAACTAAAATTTCTCTATGAGCAAAATAGAAATAAAATGATAAACTGATGACAGAAAGTAAGTAACCATAGAAAATAATCAGCTTCATGTAAAATGGATTTTCTGACCTTTGAACCTGGTGATGCTCCATCATCAGAAACATTCCTGGATTCTTTCATGGATGTTTGAGAAATATGTTAATCTCCATGGCAACCATTCAGCTGCAAAAGCACCTGGTTGGACGTAGCTCCGCCTTCGAGGCGCAGCTCCTCCCATGACATGCTCTACATTTAGCTAGCTAAGTAGTTAGCTTGCTAACCAAATATTAAGCTTCAGCTACAAAAATATTAAATTTGAAAGTTAAATATTTAGCTTGAAACGTTCATATTACCAAATATTTAATACGAATCTGATATTTATAAAAACAGGAACATTCAAAAAATATGACAGAAAAATGAAGCACAAACAAGACAAAGCAAATTATTGCTGTTAATTTTCTTACTGTAACTTTGCAAATGGAACCTGCAGCCAGGTTGCCCTGCAACAGCTAGGTTGCCCTGTAGCCAGGTTGCTTTGCAGCCAGGTTGCTTTGCAACAGCTAGGTTGCTTTGCAGCCAGGTTGCTTTGCAACAGCTAGGTTGCTTTGCAACAGCCAGGTTGCTTTGCAGCCAGGTTGCTTTGCAACAGCCAGGTTGCTTTGCAACAGCCAGGTTACTTTGCAACAGCCAGGTTGCTTTGCAACAGCTAGGTTGCTTTGCAGCCAGGTTGCTTTGCAACAGCCAGGTTGCTTTGCAACAGCCAGGTTACTTTGCAACAGCCAGGTTGCTTTGCAACAGCTAGGTTGCTTTGCAGCCAGGTTGCTTTGCAACAGCCAGGTTGCTTTGCAACAGCCAGGTTGCTTTGCAACAGCCAGGTTGCTTTGCAACAGCCAGGTTGCCCTGTAGCCAGGTTGCTTTGCAACAGCCAGGTTGCTTTGCAACAGCTAGGTTGCTTTGCAGCCAGGTTGCTTTGCAGCCAGGTTGCTTTGCAACAGCCAGGTTGCCCTGTAGCCAGGTTGCTTTGCAACAGCCAGGTTGCCCTGTAGCCAGGTTGCTTTGCAGCCAGGTTGCTTTGCAACAGCCAGGTTGCTTTGCAACAGCCAGGTTGCCCTGTAGCCAGGTTGCTTTGCAACAGCCAGGTTGCTTTGCAACAGCCAGGTTGCTTTGCAACAGCAAGGTTGCTTTGCAGCCTGGATGCCCTGGTTGCAGGTTGACTGCAAGTGTGATTATTTTTCTGGTTTGTAACTGAAGATATTCTTGCTTTTGTTTCTCAGTTGGTTTTTATATCATTTCTTATGTCTCTTGTTTTATAAGAAAACAATTAAAAGCAAAATTTCCGACGGTTTGTGGTTTTTGTTCAGAAAACACGCCCAACTCGGCTAACTAGCTCACTAGCATCACCATGAGGACGGGTGTGATTTAAGGCCGGCAGTTCCAGAGAGTGACACCTGCTGGCCGGAAGTGGAAACAACAGGAAGCGTTTCTGCTGCACCATCTCCAAACAGATGATGTTTATAAACTAGAAAATTCCTGAAGAAATTAACCGGGGCCTGCCAAAGTGTGCCCGTCGGTTTTGGACCCAGCGTTCTGATGCTAAACATTAGCATCCATGCTAAAGAAAGCTGCAATGTCATCAATACCATGTGGAGAGTCACAAGGATGACTGACTGCATTGAGTATACTAAACATGGGTAATAAGTAAGGAAATAGCTAATACCTCATGCAAGGTAAAAGGCTAATGCTAATGCTCTGCCATGTTGTAGTTCTGACCTTCAGGAATTGTAGTTCTAAAGAGCAGCTCAGTCCCCCTCAGTAGTAAATGACAGTTCCACCATATTGAAGTTTTTATATTCACCTATGACCTCTTCTGTAGGCACTGAGTGTTCTGCCATGTTGTAGTTCTAACCTTCAGGAATTGTAGTTCTAAAGAGGAGGTCAACTGTCATGTCAGTGTGACACACAAGGAGAGACTTTATTCTAAATGCTTGAAGAAGTTAGTTTTTCTGACAGGCCTGAGAGAAATATTCAAGGTTTTATTTTGAAATTTTCATTCAGCTTAATTTTAAATATCCAAAATAATCCAAAGTTTAACAGTGGTTTTGTTAAAAAAGTCACATAATGCCCAAGAGAGCAATTACGTGATATAAAAGAATCTCAGGGCTTTTATTTTGAAATTTTCATTCAGCTTAATTTAAAATTTCCACACAAATACTGTGTGTAACAATGGTTGCTTAAAATCAGTGATAAAAAGCCCAAACACAATGTAATTCTAAAGGCCAGCTCATTCCTCCTGAGTAGTAACTGACAGTTCTGCCATGTTGTAGTTTTTATATTCACCTATGACCTCTTCTGTAGGCACTGAGTGTTCTGCCATGTTGTAGTTCTGACAATCAGCTCTGACCTCTTTTGTAGGCACTGAGTGTTCCGCCATGTTGTAGTTCTAACCTTCAGGAATTGTAGTTCTAAAGAGGTCAACTGTCATGTGTGTCAGGCAGAGACAGATTTCTATCTTTGTGAGACAGCTCAGTCAGTTTATATGGAAAAAGCAGCCGAACAACTCCTTGCCGTTCGGGAACCGTGATACGTATCGGAAAACCGTTTGAAGCGTATGAGAGAGCTATTTTTTGTCTCCGATAGTCCTGCAAATCAAATCTGTACCTCATTCACAGTAATTGCAGCGATGATATAAAAATGGTGTGCACTGAGGTCTGAAATTTCCCATAAAAGTATGAAAATACATGGTGGAGAGCGTCAGTTAGGCTGGAACTTGATTTTGCTCTAAAGTACCTTGACAGAAAACCGTAAGCCCTAGAAAAAATTTGAAAACATTTTACCGGAGCAGACATTCGTATCTATGTCATGACCGAGTTTCATACCGATTGCACGATATTTGTGGGAGTGGCGGCGATTTCAAAATTTATTTGGGGTCAGAATCACACTGCTTCCCACACTCTAACGAAACGTCAGTTACACTCTAGTTTTGGCAGTTGAGCTTTTCGGTTCGGCAGTTGGAAATTTTGCTCGTTTTCGCTTTTTACGTCGCCGTCATAACGCCGATTCCCCATAAAAGTAATAGCTCCAATGCCGGGAACAAGCCGCACGTTTTGATACCACTTTTGTGGGTGGGCTCGCAGCGGTGCGAGCCGCATTCCGGTCTACGGAAGAATAAGTTATACTAGAAAATTCCTGAAGAAATTTAACTGGGGCCTGCCAAAGTGTGCCCGTCGATTTGGACCCAGCGTTCTTATGCTAAACATTAGCATCCATGCTAAAGAAAGCTGCAATGTCATCAATACAATGTGGAGAGTCACAAGCATGTATAGTAAATATGGGTAATAAGTAAGGGAAATAGCTAATACCTCATGCAAGGTAAAAGGCTAATGCTAATGATCTGCCTTGCTGCGTAAGGCAGAGCCCTAACCTGAGTGGAAAGGATCATGCAGGATAATCTTATTGCACTGCCTATGGCAGTGCACTGGTGGGAAACAGAGAAATGCTAATGTTTGTGCTAATGCTCATGCACTGTCTTGCTGCGCAAGACAGTGCCCTGACTTGAGAGGAAAAGATAATGCAAGCTAATATCATTGCATCGCCTGCGGCGCTGCATTAGCCACGGCCGAATCTTAAGGCTTTTATTTTCAAATGTTCAGAATGTTTAATTTTAAATGGTCAATGTAATCCCATGTATAACAGTGATTTGGTTAAATCAGACATATAATGGTCAAAAGAGCACTTATTTCATCTAAAAATTCCCAAGGCTTTTATTTTGAATTTTTTTTAAAGCTTAATTTAAAATTTCCACACTAATTCCATGTGTAACAATGGTTGGTTAAAAATAGTTATAAAAGGCCCAAAACACAAGCAGTTCTAAAGTCCAGCTTTTTTTCTCTGAGTTCTGCCATAGTTAGAACTACAGAGATGCGTTTTTGTAGTCCTAATCACCTGGCCCCTTTGTGTTCCGTTGCCATGGTAATGGATCCTCTGCCAGCTGTGAGTCAGACAGGGGGAGACATAATTCTATCAGTTTGAGGCAGCCATTTTGCCTAAAATAGGCATGAGCCAGAAAGGAATCTTAAGGCTTTTATTTTGAAATTTTCATTGAGATTAATTTTAAATGGCCAATCTCATCCCATGTTTAACACTGATGGGTTAAGTCAGTTATATAGTGGTCAAAAGAGCAATTACTTGATGGAAAAATTGTCAAGGCTTTTATTTTGAAATTTACATTAAGCTTAATTTTAATGGTAAACACTAATCCCATGTGTAACTATGGAGTTTTGAAATCAGTTCTAAAATTCCCAAAAACCAAGTACTTGTCATGGCCAGCTGATTCCTCCTCAGTAGTAACTGACAGTTCTGCCCTGTTGTAGTTTTTATATTCACCTATGACCTCTTCTGTAGGCACTGAGTGTTCCGCCATGTTGTAGTTCTAACCTGCAGTCATTGTAGTTCTAAAGAGCAGCTCAGTCCCCCTCAGTAGTAAATGACAGTTCCACCATGTTGTAGTTATTATATTCACCTATGACCTCTCTGTAGGCACTGAGTGTTCCGCCATGTTGTAGTTTGACCTTCAGGAATTGTAGTTCTAAAGAGGAGGTCAAACTGTCATGTCAGTGTGACACACAAGGAGAGACTTAATTATAAATGCTTGAAGAAGTTAGTTTTTCTGACAGGCCTGAGAGAAATATTCAAGTTTTATTTGAAATTTTTATTCAGCTTAATTTAAAGTTTCCACACTAATCCTGTGTGTAACAATGGTTGCTTAAAATCAGTTATAAAAGCCCAAACACAATGTAATTCTAAAGGCCAGCTCATTCCTCCTCAGCAGTAACTGACAGTTCCACCATGGTGTAGTTTTTATATTCACCTATGACCTCTTCTGTAGGCACTGAGTGTTCCGCCATGTTGTAGTTCTAACCTTCAGGAATTGTAGTTCTAAAGAGGAGGTCAACTGTCATGTCAGTGTGACACACAAGGAGAGGCTTAATTCTAAGTGCTTGAAGAAGTTAGTTTTTCTGACAGGCCTGAGAGAAATATTCCAGGTTTTATTTCGAAATTTTTATTAAGCTTAATTTAAAATTGCTACACTAATCCTGTGTGTAACAATGGTTGCTTAAAAATCAGTTATAAAAAAGCCCAAACACAATGTAATTCTAAAGGCCAGCTCATTTCTCCTCAGTAGTAACTGACAGTTCCGCCATGTTTAGTTCTGACAATCAGCTCTGACCTCTTTTGTAGCACTGAGTGTTCCGCCATGTTGTAGTTCTAACCTTCAGGAATTGTAGTTCTAAAGAGGTCAACAGTCATGTGTGTGAGGCAGAGACAGATTTCTATCTTTGTGAGACAGCTCAGTCAGTTATAATGGAAAAAGCAGCCCGAACAACTCCATGCCGTTCGGAAACCGTGATACGTATCAGAAAACCGTTTGAAGCATATAAGAGAGCTATTTTTTGTCTCCGATAGTCCTGCAAATCATATCTGTAGCTCATTCATAGTAATTACAGCGATGAGAGAAAAATGGTGTGCGCTGAGGTCTGAAATTTCCAGAAAAGCATGAAAATATATGGTGGAGAGCGTCAGTTAGGCTGGAACTTGATTTTGCTCTAAAGCACCTTGACAGAAAACCGTAAGGCCTAGAAAAATTTTGAAAACATTTTACCGGAGCAGACATACGTATCGATGTCATGACCGAGTTTCATACCGATAGCACGATATTTGTGGGCGTGACGGCGATTTCAAAATTTATTTGGGGTCAGAAATCCACTTCATTTTTCACTCTAGCGGAGCGGCAGTTGGTGGCAGTTATGCTCTGCGTTTCGGCAGTTGGAAATTTCGCTCGTTTTTCGCTTTTTACGTCGCCGTCGTAACGCCGATTCCCCATAAAAGTAATAGCTCCAATGCCGGGAACGAGCCGCACGTTTTGATACCACTTTTGTGGGTGGGCTCGCAGCGGTGCGAGCCGCATTCCGGTCTACGGAAGAATAAGTTATAACTAGAAAATTCCTGAAGAAATTTAACCGGGGCCTGCCAAAGTGTGCCCGTCGATTTTGACCCAGCGTTCTGATGCTAAACATTAGCATCCATGCTAAAGAAAGCTGCAATGTCATCAATACAATGTGGAGAGTCACAAGCATGACTGACTGCATTCAGTATACTAAATATGGGTAATAAGTAAGGGAAATAGCTAATACCTCATGCAAGGTAAAAGGCTAATGCTAATGCTCTGCCTTGCTGCACAAGGCAGAGCCCTAACCTGAGTGGAAAAGATCATGCAGGATAATCTTATTGCACTGCCTATGGCAGTGCACTGATGGGGAACAGAGAAATGCTAATGTTTGTGCTAATGCTAATGCACTGTCTTGCTGCGCAAGACAGTGCCCTAACTTGAGAGGAAAAGATAATGCAAGCTAATATCATTGCAGCGCCTGCGGCGCTGCATTAGCCACGGCCGAATCTTAAGGCTTTTATTTTGAAATGTTCAGAATGTTTCATTTTAAATGGTCAATGTAATCCCATGTATAACAGTGATTTGGTTAAATCAGACATATAATGGTCAAAAGAGCACTTATTTAATATAAAAATTCTCAAGGCTTTTATTTTGAAATTTTTTTAAAGCTTAATTTAAAATTTCCACACTAATTCCATGTGTAACAATGGTTGGTTAAAAATAGTTATAAAAGGCCCAAAACACAAGCAGTTCTAAAGTCCAGCTTTTTTCTCTGAGTTCTGCCAAAAGTTAGAACTACAGTGATGCGTTTTTGTAGTCCTAATCAGCTGGCCCCCTTGTGTTCCGTTGCCATGGTAATGGATCCTCTGCCAGCTGTGAGTCAGACAGGGGGAGACTTAATTCTATCAGTTTGAGGCAGCCATTTTCCCTAAAATAGGCATGAGCCAGAAAGTAATCTTAAGGCTTTTATTTTGAAATTTTCATTGAGATTAATTTTAAATGGCCAATCTCATCCCATGTTTAACACTGATTGGGTTAAATCAGTTATATAGTGGTCAAAAGAGCAATTACTTGATGGAAAAATTGTCAAGGCTTTTATTTTGAAATTTACATTAAGCTTAATTTAATGGTAACACTAATCCCATGTGTAACTATGGAGTTTTGAAATCAGTTCTAAAATTCCCAAAAACCAAGTACTTGTCATGGCCGGCTCATTCCTCCTCAGTAGTAACTGACAGTTCCGCCATGTTGTAGTTCTGACAATCAGCACTGACCTCTTTTGTAGGCACTGAGTGTTCCGCCATGTTATAGTTCTAACCTGCAGTCATTGTAGTTCTAAAGAGCAGCTCAGTCCTCCTCAGTAGTAACTGACAGTTCCACCATGTTGTAGTTTTTATATTCACCTATGACCTCTTCTGTAGGCACTGAGTGTTCTGCCATGTTGTAGTTCTAACCTTCAGGAATTGTAGTTCTAAAGAGGAGGTCAACTGTCATGTCAGTGTGACACAAAAGGAGAGACTTAATTCTAAATGCTTGAAGAAGTTAGTTTTTCTGACAGGCCTGAGAGAAATATTCAAGGTTTTATTTTGAAATTTTCATTAAGCTTCATTTTAAATGTCCAAAATAATCCAAAGTTTAACAGTGGTTTTGTTAAAAAAGTCACATAATGCCCAAGAGAGCAATTACGTGATATAAAAGAATCTCAGGGCTTTTATTTTGAAATTTTCATTAAGCTTAATTTGAAATTGCCACACTAATCCTGTGTGTAACAATGGTTGCTTAAAATCAGTTATAAAATGCTCAAACACAAAGTAATTCTAAAGGCCAGCTCATTCCTCCTCAGTAGTAACTGACAGTTCCGCCATGTTGTAGTTCTGACAATCAGCTCTGACCTCTTTTGTAGGCACTGAGTGTTCCGCCATGTTGTAGTTCTGACCTTCAGGAATTGTAGTTCTAAAGAGGTCAACTGTCATGTGTGTGAGGCAGAGACAGATTTCTATCTTTGTGAGACAGCTCAGTCAGTTATAATGGAAAAGCAGCCCGAACAACTCCTTGCCGTTCGGGAACCGTGATACGTATCGGAAAACCGTTTGAAGCATATGAGAGAGCTATTTTTTGTCTCCGATAGTCCTGCAAATCAAATCTGTAGCTCATTCATAGTAATTGCAGCGATGATATAAAAATGGTGTGTGTTGAGGTCTGAAATTTTCCATAAAAATATGAAAATATATGGTGGAGAGCGTCAGTTAGGCTGGAACTTGATTTTGCTCTAAAGCACCTTGACAGAAAACCGTAAGACCTAAAAATTTTGAAAACATTTTACCGGAGCAGACATACGTATCGATGTCATGTCCGAGTTTCATACCGATTGCACGATATTTGTGGGCGTGGCGGCGATTTCAAAATTTATTTGGGGTCAGAATCGCACTGCTTCCCACACTCTAACGAAACGTCAGTTACACTCTAGTTTGGGCAGTTTCTAACTGACAAAAATTTTTTGATGGTTTTTCGCTTTTTACTTTTTCATCGTAACTCCGAATCCCACCAAAAGTAATAGCTCCAATGCCGGAACGAGCCGCACGTTTTGATACCACTTTTGTGGGTGGGCTCGCAGCGGTGCGAGCCGCATTCCGGTCTACGGAAGAAAAATAAAGTTCTATAATAATAACTAGAAAATTCCTGAAGAAATTTAACCGGGGCCTGCCAAAGTGTGCCCGTCGATTTGGATCCAGCGTTCTGATGCTAAACATTAGCATCCATGCTAAAGAAAGCTGCAATGTCATCAATACAATGTGGAGAGTCACAAGCATGACTTACTGCATTCAGTATACTAAATATGGGTAATAAGAAAGGGAAATAGGTAATATCTCATGCAAGGTAAAAGGCTAATGCTAGTGCTCTGCCTTGCTGCGCAAGGCAGAGCCCTAACCTGAGTGGAAAAGATTATGCAGGATAATCTTATTGCACTGCCTGCGGCAGTGCACTGGTGGGGAACAGAGAAATGCTAATGTTTGTGCTAATGCTAATGCACTGCCTTGCTGTGCAAGACAGTGCCCTAACTTGAGAGGAAAAGATAATGCAAGCTAATATCATTGCAGCGCCTGCGGCGCTGCATTAGCCACGGCCGAATCTTAAGGCTTTTATTTTAAAATGTTCAGAATGTTTAATTTTAAATGGTCAATGTAATCCCATGTATAACAGTGATTTGGTTAAATCAGACATATAATGGTCAAAAGAGCACTTATTTAATGTAAAAATTGTCAAGGCTTTTATTTTGAAATTTTTTTAAAGTTAATTTAAATTTCCACACTAATTCCATGTGTAACAATGGTTGGTTAAAAATAGTTATAAAAGGCCCAAAACACAAGCAGTTCTAAACTCCAGCTTTTTTCTCTGAGTTCTGCCATGTTAGAACTACAGTGATGCGTTTTTGTAGTCCTAATCAGCTGGCCCCTTTGTGTTCCGTTGCCATGGTAATGGATCCTCTGCCAGCTGTGAGTCAGACAGGGGGAGACTTAATTCTATCAGTTTGAGGCAGCCATTTTGCCTAAAATATGCATGAGCCAGAAAGGAATCTTAAGGCTTTTATTTTGAAATTTTCAGTAAGCTTCATTTTAACTGTCCAAAATAATCCGAAGAGTAACAGTGGTTTTGTTTTTAAAAAAGTCACATAATCCCCAAGAGAGCAATTCCATAATATAAAAGTATGTCAGGGCTTTTATTTTGAAATTTTAATTCAACTTAATTTAAAATTACCACGCTAATCCTGTGTGTAACAAATGATTGTTACACAACCATTTGAAATCAGTTATAAAAAGTCCAAACACAATATAATTCTAAAGGCCAGCTCATTCCTCCTCAGTAGTAACTGACAGTTCCGCCATGTTGTAGTTCTGACAATCAGCTCTGACCTCTTTTGTAGGCACTGAGTGTTCCGCCATGTTGTAGTTCTAACCTTCAGGAATTGTAGTTCTAAAGAGGAGGTCAACTGTCATGTCAATGTGACACACAAGGAGAGACTTAATTATAAATGCTTGAAGAAGTTAGTTTTTCTGACAGGCCTGAGAGAAATATTCAAGGTTTTATTTTGAAATTTTCATTAAGCTTCATTTTAAATTTTCACACAAATACTGTGTGTAACAATGGTTGCTTAAAATCAGTTATAAAAAGTCCAAACACAATGTAATTCTAAAGTCCAGCTCATTCCTCCTCAGTAGTAACTGACAGTTCCACCATGTTGTAGTTTTATATTCACCTATGACCTCTTCTGTAGGCATTGACTGTTCCGCCATGTTGTAGTCCAAACCTGCAGTTATTGTAGTTCTAAGGAGAAGGTCAACTCTCATGTCATTGTGACACACAAGGAGAGACTTAATTCTAAATGCTTGAAGCAGTTATTTTTTCTGAAAGGCCTGAGAGAAATATACAAGCTTTCATTTTGAAATTTTCATTAAGCTTAATTTAAAATTGCCACACTAATCCTGTGTGTAACAATGGTTGCTTAAAATCAGTTATAAAAAGTCCAAACACAATGTAATTCTAAAGGCCAGCTCATTCCTCCTCAGTAGTAACTGACAGTTCCGCCATGTTGTAGTTCTAACCTGCAGTCATTGTAGTTCTAAAGAGGTCAACTGTCATGTGTGTGAGGCAGAGACAGATTTCTATCTTTGTGAGACAGCTCAGTCAGTTATAATGGAAAAAGCAGCCGAACAACTCCTTGCCGTTCGGAAACCGTGATACGTATCGGAAAACCGTTTGAAGCGTATGAGAGAGCTATTTTTTGTCTCCTATAGTCCTGCAAATCATATCTGTAGCTCATTCATAGTAATTACAGCGATGAGAGAAAAATGGTGTGCGCTGAGGTCTGAAATTTTCCAGAAAAGTATGAAAATATATGGTGGAGAGCGTCAGTTAGGCTGGAACTTGATTTTGCTCTAAAGCACCTTGACAGAAAACCGTAAGCCCTAGAAAAATTTTGAAAACATTTTACCGGAGCAGACATTCGTATCTATGTCATGACCGAGTTTGAGACCGATTGCACGATATTTGTGGGCGTGACGGCGATTTCAAAATTTATTTGGGGTCAGAAATTCACTTCATTTTTCACTCTAGCGGAGCGGCAGTTGGTGGCAGTTATGCTCTGCGTTTCGGCAGTTGGAAATTTCGCTCGTTTTTCGCTTTTTACGTCGCCGTCGTAACTCCGATTCCCCATAAAAGTAATAGCTCCAATGCCGGGAACAAGCCGCACGTTTTGATACCACTTTTGTGGGTGGCTCGCAGCGGTGCGAGCCGCATTCCGGTCTACGGAAGAATAAGTTTAATAATAATAATAAAGAGACATTCTATTGGGTGAAGATTAATAGGTGCCTGCCATGCAATGCATGGAGGCAGTGACTGACTTGCTTCGCAAGTCAGTCACTGCTCTCCTTATGCATTGCTATGGGGGCCCCAATAATAATAAAGAGGCGTTCTATTGGGTGAAGATTAATAGGTGCCTGCCATGCAATGCATGGAGGCAGTGACTGACTTGCTTCGCAAGTCAGTCACTGCTCTCCTTATGCATTGCTATGGGCAGGCCCCAACTAGAAAATTCCTGAAGAAATTTAACCGGGGCCTGCCAAAGTGTGCCCGTCGATTTGGATCCAGCGTTCTGATGCGAAACATTAGCATCCATGCTAAAGAAAGCTGCAATGTCATCAATACAATATGGAGAGTCACAAGCATGACTGACTGCATTCAGTATACTAAATATGGGTAATAAGTAAGGGAAATAGCTATTACCTCATGCAAGGTAAAAGGCTAATGCTAATGCTCTGCCTTGCTCCGCAAGGCAGAGCCCTAACCTGAGTGGAAAAGATCATGCAGGATAATCTTATTGCACTGCCTACGGCAGTGCACTGGTGGGGAACAGAGAAATGCTAATGTTTGTGCTAATGCTAATGCACTGTCTTGCTGCGCAAGACAGTGCCCTACCTTGAGAGGGAAAGATAATGCAAGCTATATCATTGCAGCGCCTCTGGCGCTGCATTAGCCACGGCCGAATTTTAAGACTTTTATTTTGAAATGTTCAGAATGTTTCATTTAAATGGTCAATGTAATCCCATGAATAACAGTGATTTGGTTAAATCAGACATATAATGGCCAAAAGAGCACTTATTTAATGTAAAAGTTGTCAAGGCTTTTATTTTGAAATGTTTTTAAAGTTAATTTAAAATTTCCACACTAATTCCATGTGTAACAATGGTTGGTTAAAAATAGTTATAAAAGGCCCAAAACACAAGCAGTTCTAAAGTCCAGCTTTTTTCTCTGAGTTCTGCCATAGTTAGAACTACAGTGATGCGTTTTTGTAGTCCTAATCTTCTGGCCCCTTTGTGTTCCGTTGCCATGGTAATGGATCCTCTGCCAGCTGTGAGTCAGACAGGGGAGACTTAATTCTATCAATTTGAGGCAGCCATTTTCTTAAAATATGCATGAGCCAGAAAGGAATCTTAAGGCTTTTATTTTGAAATTTTCAGTAAGATTCATTTTAACTGTCCAAAATAATCCAAAGTGTAACAGTGGTTTTGTTAAAAAAAGTCACATAATCCCCAAGAGAGCAATTCCCTAATATAAAAGTATGTCAGGGCTTTTATTTTGAAATTTTAATTCAACTTAATTTAAAATTACCACGCTAATCCTGTGTGTAACAAATGATTGTTACACAACCATTTGAAATCAGTTATAAAAAGTCCAAACACAATGTAATTCTAAAGGCCAGCTCATTCCTCCTCAGCAGTAACTGACAGTTCCGCCATGTTGTCGTTCTGACAATCAGCTCTGACTCTTTTGTAGGCACTGAGTGTTCCGCCATGTTGTAGTTCTACCTTTCAGGAATTGTAGTTCAAAAGAGCAGCTCAGTCCTCCTCAGTAGTAACTGACAGTTCCACCATGTTGTAGTTTTTATATTCACCTATGACCTCTTCTGTAGGCACTGAGTGTTCTGCCATGTTGTAGTCCTAACCTTCAGGAATTGTAGTTCTAAAGAGGAGGTCAACTGTCATGTCAGTGTGACACACAAGTAGAGACTTAATTCTAAATGCTTGAAGAAGTTAGTTTTTCTGACAGGCCTGAGAGAAATATTCAAGGTTTTATTTTGAAATTTTTCATTAAGCTTAATTTAAAATTTCCACACAAATACTTTGTGTAACAATGGTTGCTTAAAATCAGTTATAAAAAGCCCAAACACAATGTAATTCTAAAGGCCAGCTCAGTCCTCCTCAGTAGTAACTGACAGTTCCACCATGTTGTAGTTTTTATATTCACCTATGACCTCTTCTGTAGGCACTGAGTGTTCTGCCATGTTGTAGTCCAAACCTGCAGTCAATGTAGTTCTAAGGATAAGGTCAACTCTCATGTCAGTGTGACACACAAGGAGAGACTTAATTGTAAATGCTTGAAGCAGTTAGTTTTTCTGACAGGCCTGAGGGAAATATTCCAGCTTTTATTTTGAAATTTTCATTCATCTTAATTTAAAATTGACACACTAATCCTGTGTGTAACAATGGTTGCTTAAAATCAGTTATAAAAAGTCCAAACACAATGTAATTCTAAAGGCCAGCTCTCATTCCTCCTCAGTAGTAACTGACAGTTCCGCCATGTTGTAGTTCTTAGAATCAGCTCTGATCTCTTTGTAGGCACTGAGTGTTCCGCCATGTTGTAGTTCTAACCTTCAGGAATTGTAGTTCTAAAGAGGTCAACAGTCATGTGTGTGAGGCAGAGACAGATTTCTATCTTTGTGAGACAGCTCAGTCAGTTATAATGGAAAAGCAGCCCGAACAACTCCTTGCCGTTCGGGAACCGTGATACGTATCGGAAAACCGTTTGAAGCATATGAGAGAGCTATTTTTGTCTCCGATAGTCCTGCAAATCAAATCTGTAGCTCATTCATAGTAATTACAGCGATGATATAAAAATGGTGTGTGCTGAGGTCTGACATTTTCCAGAAAAGTATGAAAATATATGGTGGAGAGCGTCAGTTAGGCTGGAACTTGATTTTGCTCTAAAGCACCTTGACAGAAACCGTAAGCCCTAGAAAAATTATGAAAACATTTCACCGGAGCAAACATTCGTATCAATGTCATGTCTGAGTTTCATACCGATAGCACGATATTTGTGGGTGTGGCGGCGATTTCAAAATTTATTTTGGGGTCAGAATCGCACTGCTTCCCACACTCTAACGAAACGTCAGTTACACTCTAGGTTTTTGGCAGTTGAGCTTTTCGGTTCGGCAGTTGGAAATTTGGCTCGTTTTTTGCTTTTTACGTCGCCGTCATAACGCCGATTCCCCATAAAAGTAATAGCTCCAATGCCGGGAACGAGCCGCACGTTTTGATACCACTTTGTGGGTGGGCTCGCAGCGGTGCGAGCCGCATTCCGGTCTACGGAAGAAAAATAAAGAAGAACTAGAAAATTCCTGAAGAAATTTAACCGGGGCCTGCCAAAGTGTACCCGTTGATTTTGACCCAGCGTTCTGATGCTAAACATTAGCATCCATGCTAAAGAAAGCTGCAATGTCATCAATACAATGTGGAGAGTCACAAGCATGACTTACTGCATTCAGTATACTAAATATGGGTAATAAGTAAGGGAAATAGCTAATACCTCATGCAAGGTAAAAGGCTAATGCTAATCCTCTGCCTTGCTCCGCAAGGCAGAGCCCTAACCTGACTGGAAAGGATCATGCAGGATAATCTTATTGCACTGCGTACGGCAGTGCACTGGTGGGGAACAGAGAAATGCTAATGTTTGTGCTAATGCTAATGCACTGTCTTGCTGCGCAAGACAGTGTCCTAACTTGAGAGGAAAAGATAATGCAAGCTAATATCATTGCAGCGCCTGCGGCGCTGCATTAGCCACGGCCGAATCTTAAGGCTTTTATTTTGAAATGTTCAGAATGTTTCATTTTAAATGGTCATTGTAATCCCATGTATAACAGTGATTTGGTTAAATCAGACATATAATGGTCAAAAGAGCACTTATTTAATCTAAAAATTCTCAAGGCTTTTATTTTGAATTTTTTTTAAAGCTTAATTTAAAATTTCCACACTAATTCCATGTGTAACAATGGTTGGTTAAAAATAGTTATAAAAGGCCCAAAACACAAGCAGCTCTAAAGTCCAGCTTTTTTCTCTGAGTTCTGCCATAGTTAGAACTACAGTGATGCGTTTTTGTAGTCCTAATCAGCTGGCCCCTTTGTGTTCTGTTGCCATGGTAATGGATCCTCTGCCAGCTGTGAGTCAGACAGGGGGAGACTTAATTCTATCAGTTTGAGGCAGCCATTTTGCCTAAAATAGGCATGAGCTAGAAAGGAATCTTAAGGCTTTTATTTTGAAATTTTCATTGAGATTAATTTTAAATGGCCAATCTCATCCCATGTTTAACACTGATTGGGTTAAATCAGTTATATAGTGGTCAAAAGAGCAATTACTTGATGGAAAATTGTCAAGGCTTTTATTTTGAAATTTACATTAAGCTTAATTTTAATGGTAACACTAATCCATGTGTAACTATGGAGTTTTGAAATCAGTTCTAAAATTCCCAAAAACCAAGTACTTGTCATGGCCAGCTCATTCCTCCTCAGTAGTAACTGACAGTTCTGCCATGTTGTAGTTTTTATATTCACCTATGACCTCTTCTGTAGGCACTGAGTGTTCTGCCATGTTGTAGTTCTAACGTTCAGGAATTGTAGTTCTAAAGAGGAGGTCAACTGTCATGTCAGTGTGACACACAAGGAGAGACTTAATTCTAAAATGCTTGAAGAAGTTAGTTTTTCTGACAGGCCTGAGAGAAATATTCAAGGTTTTATTTTGAAATTTTCATTAAGCTTCATTTTAAATGTCCAAAATAATCCAAAGTTTAACAGTGGTTTTGTTAAAAAAGTCACATAATGCCCAAGAGAGCAATTACGTGATATAAAAGAATCTCAGGGCTTTTATTTTGAAATTTTCATTAAGCTTAATTTGAAATTGCCACACTAATCCTGTGTGTAACAATGGTTGCTTAAAATCAGTTATAAAATGCTCAAACACAAAGTAATTCTAAAGGCCAGCTCATTCCTCCTCAGTAGTAACTGACAGTTCCGCCATGTTGTAGTTCTGACAATCAGCTCTGACCTCTTTTGTAGGCACTGAGTGTTCCGCCATGTTGTAGTTCTGACCTTCAGGAATTGTAGTTCTAAAGAGGTCAACTGTCATGTGTGTGAGGCAGAGACAGATTCTATCTTTGTGAGACAGCTCAGTCAGTTATAATGGAAAAAGCAGCCCGAACAACTCCTTGCCGTTCGGGAACCGTGATACGTATCGGAAAACCGTTTGAAGCATATGAGAGAGCTATTTTTTGTCTCCGATAGTCCTGCAAATCAAATCTGTAGCTCATTCATAGTAATTGCAGCGATGATATAAAAATGGTGTGTGTTGAGGTCTGAAATTTTCCATAAAAATATGAAAATATATGGTGGAGAGCGTCAGTTAGGCTGGAACTTGATTTTGCTCTAAAGCACCTTGACAGAAAACCGTAAGACCTAGAAAAATTTTGAAAACATTTTACCGGAGCAGACATACGTATCGATGTCATGTCCGAGTTTCATACCGATTGCACGATATTTGTGGGCGTGGCGGCGATTTCAAAATTTATTTGGGGTCAGAATCGCACTGCTTCCCACACTCTAACGAAACGTCAGTTACACTCTAGTTTGGGCAGTTTCTAACTGACAAAAATTTTTTGATGGTTTTTCGCTTTTTACTTTTTCATCGTAACTCCGAATCCCACCAAAAGTAATAGCTCCAATGCCGGGAACGAGCCGCACGTTTTGATACCACTTTTGTGGGTGGGCTCGCAGCGGTGCGAGCCGCATTCCGGTCTACGGAAGAAAAATAAAGTTCTATAATAATAATAATAATAAAGAGGCGTTCTATTGGGTGAAGATTAATAGGTGCCTGCCATGCAATGCATGGAGGCAGTGACTGACTTGCTTCGCAAGTCAGTCACTGCTCTCCTTATGCATTGCTATGGGCAGGCCCCAATAAAGAGGCATTCTATTAGGTGAAGAACAATAGGTGCCTGCCATGCAATGCATGGAGGCAGTTACTGACTTGCTTCGCAAGTCAGTAACTGCTCTCCTTATGCATTGCTATGGGCAGGGCCCCAACTAGAAAATTCCTGAAGAAATTTAACCGGGGCCTGCCAAAGTGTGCCCGTCGGTTTGGACCCAGCGTTCTGATGCTAAACATTAGCATCCATGCTAAAAAAAAGCTGCAATGTCACCAATACAATGTGGAGAGTCACAAGCATGACTGACTGCATTCAGTATACTAAATATGGGTAATAAGTAAGGGAAATAGCTAATACCTCATGCAAGGTAAAAGGCTAATGCTAATCTAACCTGAGTGGAAAAGACCATGCAGGATAATCTTATTGCACTGCCTATGGCAGTGCACTGGTGGGGAACAGAGAAATGCTAATGTTTGTGCTAATGCTAATGCACTGTCTTGCTGCGCAAGACAGTGCCCTAACTTGAGAGGAAAAGATAATGCAAGCTAGTATCATTGCAGCGACTGCGGCGCTGCATAGCCACGGCCAAATCTTAAGGCTTTTATTTTAAAATGTTCAGAATGTTTCATTTTAAATGGTCAATGTAATCCCATGTATAACAGTGATTTGGTTAAATCAGACATATAATGGTGAAAAGAGCACTTATTTAATCTAAAAATTCTCAAGGCTTTTATTTTGAAATTTTTTTTAAAGCTTAATTTAAAATTTCCACACTAATTCCATGTGTAACAATGGTTGGTTAAAAATAGTTATAAAAGGCCCAAAACACAAGCAGTTTCTAAAGTCCAGCTTTTTTTTTTTCTGAGTTCTGCCATAGTTAGAACTACAGTGATGCGTTTTTGTAGTCCTAATCAGCTGGCCCCTTTGTGTTCCGTTGCCATGGTAATGGATCCTCTGCCAGCTGTGAGTCAGACAGGGGGAGACGTAATTCTATCAGTTTGAGGCAGCCATTTTGCCTAAAATAGGCATGAGCCAGAAAGGAATCTTAAGGCTTTTATTTTGAAATTTTCATTGAGATTAATTTTAAATGGCCAATCTCATCCCATGTTTAACACTGATTGGGTTAAGTCAGTTATATAGTGGTCAAAAGAGCAATTACTTGATGGAAAAATTGTCAAGGCTTTTATTTTGAAATTTACATTAAGCTTAATTTTAATGGTAACACTAATCCCATGTGTAACTATGGAGTTTTGAAATCAGTTCTAAAATTCCCAAAAAACCAAGTACTTGTCATGGCCAGCTGATTACTCATCAGTAGTAACTGACAGTTCTGCCATGTTGTAGTTTTTATATTCACCTATGACCTCTTCTGTAGGCACTGAGTGTTCCGCCATGTTGTAGTTCTAACCTTCAGGAATTGTAGTTCTAAAGAGGTCAACTGTCATGTCAGTGTGACACTCAAAGAGAGACTTAATTCAAAATGCTTGAAGAAGTTAGTTTTTGTGACAGGCCTGAGAGAAATATTCAAGGTTTTATTTTGAAATTGTAATTCAGCTTAATTTAAAGTTTCCACACTAATCCTGTGTGTAACAATGGTTGGTTAAAATCAGTTATAAAAAGCCCAAACACAATGTAATTCTAAAGGCCAGCTCATTCCTCCTCAGTAGTAACTGACAGTTCCACCATGTTGTAGTTTTTATATTCACCTATGACCTCTTCTGTAGGCACTGAGTGTTCCGCATGTTGTAGTTCTAACCTTCAGGAATTGTAGTTCTAAAGAGGAGGTCAACTGTCATGTTAGTGTGACACACAAGGAGAGGCTTAATTATAAATGCTTGAAGAAGTTAGTTTTTCTGACAGGCCTGAGAGAAATATTCAAGGTTTTATTTTGAAATTTTTATTAAGCTTAATTTAAAATTGCTACACTAATCCTGTGTGTAACAATGGTTGCTTAAAATCAGTTATAAAAAGCCCAAACACAATGTAATTCTAAAGGCCAGCTCATTCCTCCTCAGTAGTAACTGACAGTTCCACCATGTTGTAGTTCTGACCTGCAGTCATTGTAGTTCTAAAGAGCAGCTCAGTCCTCCTCAGTAGTAACTGACAGTTCCACCATGTTGTAGTTTTTATATTCACCTATGACCTCTTTTGTAGGCACTGAGTGTTCCGCCATGTTGTAGTTCTAACCTTCAGGAATTGTAGTTCTAAAGAGGAGGTCAACTGTCATGTCAGTGTGACACACAAGGAGAGACTTAATTGTAAATGCTTGAAGAAGTTAGTTTTTCTGACAGGCCTGAGAGAAATATTCAAGGTTTTATTTCGAAATTTTTATTAAGCTTAATTTAAAATTGCCAAACTATTCCTGTGTGTAACAATGGTTGCTTACAATTAGTTATAAAAGCCCAAACACAATGTAATTCTAAAGGCCAGCTCATTCCTCCTCAGTAGTAACTGACAGTTCCGCCATGTTGTAGTTCTGACAATCAGCTCTGACTCTTTTGTAGGCACTGAGTGTTCCGCCATGTTGTAGTTCTAACCTTCAGGAATTGTAGTTCTAAAGAGGTCAACTGTCATGTGTGTGAGGCAGAGACAGATTCTATCTTTGTGAGACAGCTCAGTCAGTTATAATGGAAAAAGCAGCCCGAACAACTCCTTGCCGTTCGGGAACCGTGATACGTATCGGAAAACCGTTTGAAGCATTTGAGAGAGCTATTTTTGTCTCCGATAGTCCTGCAAATCAAATCTGTAGCTCATTCATAGTAATTGCAGCGATGATATAAAAATGGTGTGTGTTGAGGTCTGAAATTTTCCATAAAAATATGAAAATACATGGTGGAGAGCGTCAGTTAGGCTGGAACTTGATTTTGCTCTAAAGCACCTTGACAGAAAACCGTAAGCCCTAGAAAAATTTTGAAAACATTTTACCGGAGCAGACATACGTATCGATGTCATGTCCGAGTTTCATACCGATTGCACGATATTTGGGCGTGGCGGCGATTTCAAAATTTATTTGGGGTCAGAATCGCACTGCTTCCCACACTCTAACGAAACGTCAGTTACACTCTAGGTTTTGGCAGTTGAGCTTTTCGGTTCGTCAGTTGGAAATTTTGCTCGTTTTTTGCTTTTACGTCGCCGTCATAACGCCGATTCCCCATAAAAGTAATAGCTCCAATGCCGGGAACAAGCCACACGTTTTGATACCACTTTTGTGGGTGGGCTCGCAGCGGTGCGAGCCGCATTCCGGTCTACGGAAGAATAAGTTATACTAGAAAATTCCTGAAGAAATTTAACCGGGGCCTGCCAAAGTGTGCCCGTCGATTTTGACCCAGCGTTCTGATGCTAAACATTAGCATCCATGCTAAAGAAAGCTGCAATGTCATCAATACAATGTGGAGAGTCACAAGCATGACTTACTGCATTCAGTATATTAAATATGGGTAATAAGTAAAGGATATAGCTAATACCTCATGCAAGGTAAAAGGCTAATGCTAATGCTCTGCCTTGCTGCGCAAGGCAGAGCCCTAACCTGAGTGGAAAAGATCATGCAGGATAATCTTATTGCACTGCCTACGGCAATGCACCGGTGGGGAACAGAGAAATGCTAATGTTTGTGCTAATGCTAATGCACTGTCTTGCTGTGCAAGACAGTGCCCTAACTTGAGAGGAAAAGATAATGCAAGCTAATATCATTGCAGCGCCTGCGGCGCTGCATAGCCACGGCCAAATCTTAAGGCTTTTATTTGAAAATGTTCAGAATGTTTAATTTTAAATGGTCTATGTAATCCCATGTATAACAGTGATTTGGTTAAATCAGACATATAATGGTCAAAAGAGCACTTATTTATTGTAAAAATGTCCAGGCTTTTATTTTGAAATTTTTAAAAGTTATTTTAAAATTTCCACACTAATTCCATGTGTAACAATGGTTGGTTAAAAATAGTTATAAAAGGCCCAAAACACAAGCAGTTTCTAAAGTCCAGCTTTTTCTCTGAGTTCTGCCATAGTTAGAACTACAGTGATGCGTTTTTGTAGTCCTAATCAGCTGGCCCCTTTGTGTTCCGTTGCCATGGTAATGGATCCTCTGCCAGCTGTGAGTCAGACAGGGGGAGACTTAATTCTATCAGTTTGAGGCAGCCATTTTCCCTAAAATAGGCATGAGCCAGAAAGGAATCTTAAGGCTTTTATTTTGAAATTTTCATTGAGATTAATTTTAAATGGCCAATCTCATCCCATGTTTAACACTGATTGGGTTAAATCAGTTATATAGTGGTCAAAAGAGCAATTACTTGATGGAAAAATTGTCAAGGCTTTTATTTTGAAATTTACATTAAGTTTAATTTAAATGGTAACACTAATCCATGTGTAACTATGGAGTTTTGAAATCAGTTCTAAAATTCCCAAAAACCAAGTACTTGTCATGGCCAGCTGATTCCTCATCAGTAGTAACTGACAGTTCTGCCATGTTGTAGTTCTGACAATCAGCTCTAACCTCTTTTGTAGGCACTGAGTGTTCCGCCATGTTGTAGTTCTAACCTGCAGTCATTGTAGTTCTAAAGAGCAGCTCAGTCCTCCTCAGTAGTAACTGACAGTTCCACCATGTTGTAGTTTTTAGATTCACCTATGACCTCTTCTGTAGGCACTGAGTGTTCCGCCATGTTGTAGTTCTAACCTTCAGGAATTGTAGTTCTAAAGAGGAGGTCAACTGTCATGTCAGTGTGACACACAAGGACAGCTTAATTCTAAGTGCTTGAAGAAGTTAGTTTTTCTGACAGGCCTGAGAGAATTCCAGGTTTATTTCGAAATTTTTATTAAGCTTAATTTAAAATTGCCAAACTATCCTGTCTGTAACAGTGGTTGCTTACCAATTAGTTTATAAAAGCCCCAAACACAATGTAATTCTAAAGGCCAGCTCATTCCTCCTCAGCAGTAACTGACAGTTACTGTTGTAGTTCTGACAATCAGCTCTGACCTCTTTTGTAGGCACTGAGTGTTCCGCCATGTTGTAGTTCTAACCTTCAGGAATTGTAGTTCTAAGAGGTCAACAGTCATGTGTGAGGCAGAGACAGATTTCTATCTTTGTGAGACAGCTCAGTCAGTTATAATGGAAAAAGCAGCCCGAACAACTCCTTGCCGTTCGGAACTGTGATACGTATGAGAAAACCGTTTGAAGCATATGAGAGAGCTATTTTTTTGTCTCCAATAGTCCTGCAAATCAAATCTGTAGCTCATTCATAGTAATTACAGCGATGAGAGAAAAATGGTGTGTGTTGAGGTCTGAAATTTTCCAGAAATGTATGAAAATATATGGTGGAGAAGCGTCAGTTAGGCGGAACTTGATTTTGCTCTAAACACCTTGACAGAAAACCGTAAGCCCTAGAAAAACTTTTGAAACCTTTTTACCGGAGCAGACATACGTATCGATGTCATGTCTGAGTTTCATACCGATTGCACGATATTTGTGGCGTGGCGGCGATTTCAAATTTATTTGGGGTCAGAATCGCACTGCTTCCCACACTCTAACGAAACGTCAGTTACACTCTAGGTTTTGGCAGTTGAGCTTTTCGGTTCGGCAGTTGGAAATTTTGCTCGTTTCGCTTTTTACGTCGCCGTCATAACGCGATTCCCCATAAAAGTAATAGCTCCAATGCCGGAACAAAAGCCGCACGTTTTGATACCACATTTGTGGGTGGGCTCGCAGCGGTACGAGCCGCATTCCGGTCTACGGAAGAAAAATAAAGAAGAACTAGAAAATTCCTGAAGAAATTTAACCGGGGCCTGCCAAAGTGTGCCCGTTGATTTTGACCCAGCGTTCTGATGCTAAACATTAGCATCCATGCTAAAGAAAGCTGCAATGTCATCAATACAATGTGGAGAGTCACAAGCATGACTTACTGCATTCATATACTAAATATGGGTAATAAGTAAGGGAAATAGCTAATACCTCATGAAAGGTAAAAGGCTAATGCTAATCCTCTGCCTTGCTCCGCAAGGCAGAGCCCTAACCTGACTGGAAAGGATCATGCAGGATAATCTTATTGCACTGCGTACGGCAGTGCACTGGTGGGGAACAGAGAAATGCTAATGTTTGTGCTAATGCTAATGCACTGTCTTGCTGCGCAAGACAGTGTCCTAACTTGAGAGGAAAAGATAATGCAAGCTAATATCATTGCAGCGCCTGCGGCGCTGCATTAGCCACGGCCGAATCTTAAGGCTTTTATTTTGAAATGTTCAGAATGTTTCATTTTAAATGGTCATTGTAATCCCTGTATAACAGTGATTGGTTAAATCAGACATATAATGGTCAAAAGAGCACTTATTTAATCTAAAAATTCTCAAGGCTTTTATTTTGAATTTTTTTTTAAAGCTTAATTTAAAATTTCCACACTAATTCCATGTGTAACAATGGTTGGTTTAAAAATAGTATAAAAGGCCCAAAACACAGCAGCTCTAAAGTCCAGCTTTTTTCTCTGAGTTCTGCCATAGTTAGAACTACAGTGATGCGTTTTTGTAGTCCTAATCAGCTGGCCCCTTTGTGTTCTGTTGCCATGGTAATGGATCCTCTGCCAGCTGTGAGTCAGACAGGGGGAGACTTAATTCTATCAGTTTGAGGCAGCCATTTTGCCTAAAATAGGCAGAGCTAGAAAGGAATCTTAAGGCTTTTATTTTGAAATTTTCATTGAGATTAATTTTAAATGGCCAATCTCATCCCATGTTTAACACTGATTGGGTTTAAATCAGTTATATAGTGGTCAAAAGAGCAATTACTTGATGGAAAAAATTGTCAAGGCTTTTATTTTGAAATTTACATTAAGCTTAATTTTAATGGTAACACTAATCCCCATGTGTAACTATGGAGTTTTGAAATCAGTTCTAAAATTCCCAAAAACCAAGTACTTGTCATGGCCAGCTCATTCCTCCTCAGTAGTAACTGACAGTTCTGCCATGTTGTAGTTTTTATATTCACCTATGACCTCTTCTGTAGGCACTGAGTGTTCTGCCATGTTGTAGTTCTAACGTTCAGGAATTGTAGTTCTAAAGAGGAGGTCAACTGTCATGTCAGTGTGACACACAAGGAGAGACTTAATTCTAAATGCTTGAAGAAGTTAGTTTTTCTGACAGGCCTGAGAGAAATATTCAAGGTTTTATTTTGAAATTTTCATTAAGCTTCATTTTAAATGTCCAAAATAATCCAAAGTTTAACAGTGGTTTTGTTAAAAAAGTCACATAATGCCCAAGAGAGCAATTACGTGATATAAAAGAATCTCAGGGCTTTTATTTGAAATTTTCATTAAGCTTAATTTGAAATTGCCACACTAATCCTGTGTGTAACAATGGTTGCTTAAAATCAGTTATAAAATGCTCAAACAAAGTAATTCTAAAGGCCAGCTCATTCCTCCTCAGTAGTAACTGACAGTTCCGCCATGTTGTAGTTCTGACAATCAGCTCTGACCTCTTTTGTAGGCACTGAGTGTTCCGCCATGTTGTAGTTCTGACCTTCAGGAATTGTAGTTCTAAAGAGGTCAACTGTCATGTGTGTGAGGCAGAGACAGATTCTATCTTTGTGAGACAGCTCAGTCAGTTATAATGGAAAAAGCAGCCCGAACAACTCCTTGCCGTTCGGGAACCGTGATACGTATCGGAAAACCGTTTGAAGCATATGAGAGAGCTATTTTTTGTCTCCGATAGTCCTGCAAATCAAATCTGTAGCTCATTCATAGTAATTGCAGCGATGATATAAAAATGGTGTGTGTTGAGGTCTGAAATTTTCCATAAAAATATGAAATATATGGTGGAGAGCGTCAGTTAGGCTGGAACTTGATTTTGCTCTAAAGCACCTTGACAGAAAACCGTAAGACCTAGAAAAATTTTGAAAACATTTTACCGGAGCAGACATACGTATCGATGTCATGTCCGAGTTTCATACCGATTGCACGATATTTGTGGGCGTGGCGGCGATTTCAAAATTTATTTGGGGTCAGAATCGCACTGCTTCCCACACTCTAACGAAACGTCAGTTACACTCTAGTTTGGGCAGTTTCTAACTGACAAAAATTTTTTGATGGTTTTTCGCTTTTTACTTTTCATCGTAACTCCGAATCCCACCAAAAGTAATAGCTCAATGCGGGAACGAGCCGCACGTTTTGATACCACTTTTGTGGGTGGGCTCGCAGCGGTGCGAGCCGCATTCCGGTCTACGGAAGAAAAATAAAGTTCTATAATAATAACTAGAAAATTCCTGAAGAAATTTAACCGGGGCCTGCCAAAGTGTGCCCGTCGATTTTGACCCAGCTTTCTGATGCTAAACATTAGCATCCATGCTAAAGAAAGCTGCAATGTCATCAATACAATGTGGAGAGTCACAAGCATGACTTACTGCATTCAGTACACTAAATATGGGTAATAAGTAAGGGAAATAGCTAATACCTCATGCAAGGTAAAAGGCTAATGCTAATGCTCTGCCTTGCTGCGCAAGGCAGAGCCCTAACCTGAGTGGAAAAGATCATGCAGGATAATCTTATTGCACTGCCTATGGCAGTGCACTGATGGGAAACAGAGAAATGCTAATGTTTGTGCTAATGCTAATGCACTGTCTTGCTGCGCAAGACAGTGCCCTAACTTGAGAGGAAAAGATAATGCAAGCTAATATCATTGCAGCGCCTGCGGCGCTGCATTAGCCACGGCCGAATCTTAAGGCTTTTATTTTGAAATGTTCAGAATGTTTAATTTTAAATGGTCAATGTAATCATGTATAACAGTGATTTGGTTAAATCAGACATAAAATGGTCAAAAGAGCACTTAAGTGATGGGAAAATTGTCAGGCTTTTATTTTGAAAATTTTTTAAAGCTTAATTTAAAATTTTCACACTAATTCCATGTGTAACAATGGTTGGTTAAAAAGAGTTATAAAAGGCCCAAAACACAAGCAGTTCTAAGTCCAGCTTTTTCCTCTGAGTTCTGCCATGTTAGAACTACAGTGATGCGTTTTTGTAGTCCTAACCACTGGCCCTGCTGTGTTCCATTGCTATGGTAAGGATCCTCTGCCAGCTGTGAGTCAGACAGGGGGAGACATAATTCTATCAGTTTGTGGCAGCCATTTTGCCTAAAATAGGCATGAGCCAGAAAGAGTCTTAAGGCTTTTATTTGGAAATTTTCAGTAAGCTTCATTTTAACTTTCCAAAATAATCTAAAGTGTAACAGTGGTGTATATAAAAAAGTCACATAATCCCCAAGAGAGCAATTCCATAATATAAACGAATGTCAGGGCTTTTATTTTGAAATTTTAATTCAAACTTAATTTAAAATTAACACACTAATCCTGTGTGTAACAATGGTTGGATAAAATCAGTTATAAAATGCCCAAAACACAAGTAGTTCTAAAGGCCAACAACTTACTCAGAGCTCTGCCATAATAAAAACTACAGTGATGCGTATTTGTAGTCCTAACCACTGGCCCTGCTGTGCTCCGTTGCTATGGTAATGGATCCTCTGCATGCTGTGAGTCAGACAGGGGGAGACATAATTCTATCAGTTTGAGGCAGCCATTTTCACTAAAATAGGCATGAGCCAGAAAGGAATATTAAGGCTTTTATTTTGAAATTTTCAGTAAGCCTCGTTTAAATGGCCCCAATCTATTCACATGAGTAACAGTGATTGTGTTAAATCAGTTCTAAAATGCTCCAAACAGCAATTGATATAAAAATTGTCAAGGCTTTTATTTTTGAAATTTCATTAAGCTTAATTTCATTAAGATTAATTAAACTTAATTAACACTAATCCCATGTGTAGCAAAGGTTGGTTAAAATCAGTTATAAAATGCCCAAAACACAAGTAGTTCTACAGGCCAGCTCCTTCCTCAGAGCTCTGCCACAGTAAAAACTACAGTGATGCGTTTTTGTAGTTCTAATTAGCTGCTCGGCCCTGCTGTGCTTCGTTGCTATGGTAATTAATCCTCTGCAACAGTCATGTGTGTGAGACAGAAAGAATTCTATCTTTGTGAGACACCCAGTCAGTTTTGACTGAAAAAAGCGGTCCAAACAACTCCTTCCCATTCGGAAACCGTGATACGTATCGGAAAACCGTTTGAAGCTTAAGAGGGCTATCTTTCGTCTCCGATAGTCCCGCTATTCATATCTGTACATCACTCACATTAATAACAGCGACAAGATAAAAATGGTGTGCGCTGAGGTCTGACATTTTTCAGAAATTACATGGAAGTGATCCTGGCTGAGCGAGTCGAAATCCTGTCGCATCACTTTGCTCTGAAGCCTAGACAGAAAACCATAAGCCCTAGAAAAATTTGAAAACATTTTACCGGAGCAGGCATGCGTATCTATGTCATGACCGAGTTTGATACCGATAGGGCGATATTTTGTGGGCGTGATGGCGATTTCAAAATTTATTTGGGGTCAGAATCGCACTGCTTCCACACTCTAACGAAACGTCAGTTACACTCTAGTTTGGGCAGTTTCTAACTGACAAGAATTTTTTGATGGTTTTTTTTTCGCTTTTTACTTTTTTATCGTAACTCCGAATCCCACCAAAAGTAATAGCTCCAATGCCGGGAACGAGCCGCACGTTTTGATACCACTTTTGTGGTGGGCTCGCAGCGGTGCGAGCCCGCATTCCGGTCTACGGAAGAAAAATAAAGTTCTATAATAATAATAATAATAATAAGAGGCGTTCTATTAGGTGAAGAACAATAGGTGCCTGCCATGCAATGCATGGAGGCAGTGACTGACTTGCTTCGCAAGTCAGTCACTGCTCTCCTTATGCATTGCTATGGGCAGGCCCCAATAAAGAGGCATTCTATTAGGTGAAGAACAATAGGTGCCTGCCATGCAATGCATGGAGGCAGTTACTGACTTGCTTCGCAAGTCAGTAACTGCTCTCCTTATGCATTGCTATGGGCAGGGCCCCAAATATATAAAGAGACATTCTATTGGGTGAAGATTAATAGGTGCCTGCCATGCAATGCATGGAGGCAGTGACTGACTTGCTTCGCAAGTCAGTCACTGCTCTCCTTATGCATTGCTATGGGCAGGCCCCAATAATAAAGAGACATTCTATTAGGTGAAGAACAATAGGTGCCTGCCATGCAATGCATGGAGGCAGTTACTGACTTGCTTCGCAAGTCAGTAACTGCTCTCCTTATGCATTGCTATGGGCAGGCCCCAATAAAGAGGCATTATTAGGTGTAGATTAATAGGTGCCTGCCATGCAATGCATGGAGGCAGTTACTGACTTGCTTCGCAAGTCAGTCACTGCTCTCCTTATGCATTGCTATGGGCAGGGCCCCAATAAAGAGGCATTCTATTAGGTGAAGAACAATAGGTGCCTGCCATGCAATGCATGGAGGCAGTTACTGACTTGCTTCGCAAGTCAGTAACTGCTCTCCTTATGCATTGCTATGGGCAGGCCCCAATAATAAAGAAGCGTTCTATTGGGTGTAGATTAATAGGTGCCTGCCATGCAATGCATGGAGGCAGTGACTGACTTGCTTCGCAAGTCAGTCACTGCTCTCCTTATGCATTGCTATGGGCAGGCCCCAATAATAAAGAGATATTCTATTAGGTGTAGAACAATAGGTGCCTGCCATGCAATGCATGGAGGCAGTGACTGACATTGCTATGGGCAGGCCCCAATAACAGACATTATTTAAGATGCTTTACTCGGTTATTTAAGGTTTGCATAAATTTGTGATGGAAGCGAGAAGGTCAGGAATGAAATATTGAACTGATGAGAGAATGCAGAGCCTGCTGCTGGCAGAGCTCCGCCTCTACTGTAACATTTCTTCACCTTAGCTAACTAATGAAGCTGCAAAGGAAATCAAATTAGCGTTTTCCTGAAGTGTCTGAAGAACTGAGATGCCTTTAATTCCTGAGAGAAAATCTTAGAAACTCTTAGATAATTCCTGAAGTGATGTTAGCTTCTGTTGTGGTGGACCTGATAAAATCCAGAAATGTTCTGGTTTAATGAAGAACATTTATTTGGAGCTTTGCCTCTCATTAAAGCTCGTCGTCGTCTTCACTGGCCAGATCCAGCTCCTTGTCTTTCCGCTCGGCGCTCTCTGTCACAAACTCCTTCTGCTGCTCCTCCAGCGCCTGCAGCTCCCCCTGCAGGCGCTCCAGATGCAGCGCGCGCCGGTTCCTCAGCAGGCGCCGTGGGAACGGGTTCATGTCGCAGAAAGCAATGGCCGCCAACTTCCTGTTGAGGAGAGACGCCATTTTCAGCCAATGGAGCTGAATGATAAATGATCACAATAAACAACAATATTGTTGTTTGATTTAATAATGAATAGTAAACTTTAAATTCTAATGAACATTTAACACTGGAATGGGAAGACATTTAAACAAATGAAATGAAGTATCTCTGGAAACAAAACAACCCTTTAAAATAAAGTTTAAACACCAAACTGAAAACTTTCTCACCCAGTTTCTGCTGGAAAAACAATAAATCAAGAAGTTACAGTTACAGTTAATTGAACAGCACAAGAAGTGATTGACTGAAACACACTGAGCGTTTGCTGCAACCCAGAGTGTTCCCACAGTCAGCGTTCCCACACACAGACCGTTCCCACAGACACAGAGCGTTCCCACACACACAGGGTTCCCACAGATACAGAGTGTTCCCACAGACACAGGGTTCCCACAGATACAGAGCGTTCCCACAGATACAAAGCGTTCCCACACACAGACCGTTCCCACAGATACAGAGCGTTCCCACACACACAGGGTTCCCACAGATACAGAGCGTTCCCACAGATACAAAGCGTTCCCACATACAGAGCGTTGCCACACACACAGCTTTCCCTCAGACACAGAGCGTTCCCCAGACAGAGCGTTCCCACACACAGAGCGTTCCCACAGATACAGAGCGTTCCCACAGATACAGAGCGTTCCCACAGATACAGAGCGTTCCCACAGACAGAGCGTTCCCACAGATACAGAGCGTTCCCCCAGACAGAGCGTTCCCACACACAGAGCGTTCCCACAGATACAGAGCGTTCCCACAGATACAGAGCGTTCCCACAGACAGAGCGTTCCCACAGATACAGAGCGTTCCCACAGATACAGAGCGTTCCCACAGACAGAGCGTTCCCACAGATACAGAGCGTTCCCACAGACAGAGCGTTCCCACAGATACAGAGCGTTCCCACAGATACAGAGCGTTCCCACAACTAGATTTAAGGTGCACCTGCTGTCGGTGACGGTCTTGGTGAAGAAGCGCAGGTACTGGTAGATCTCCACGCTGTCGTGGATCTTCAGCAGGTCGTCTTCTTTGTACTTGAACAGGGCCAGAGCGTACCTGAAGATCACCTGCAGCCGGAGGCGGGGCAACTAGTTAGAGGGGCAGCAGGGGTAGTTTCTCTTGTGGTGCGTTCAGGACAGTGATGTGCGGCGAGGTTCATAGCTGGTCAGGTACTGACAGTCATAATCAGGTTTACAAACATAGACCTCCTGCATGTTGTTGTTTACATAAGGAAATTTCATGCATGCAGACGATGAAGGCAAATAGACAATTCATCTACATGTCATCCACAGCCGCGCTGCGGCAGCAGAATAACTAGATATTCTTCAATTCATGCTCCACAGCAAAGAGAAAACCGTTAAAGTCCAACTCAAAACCTTTCCTTTCTCACTCTGTCAACGCAGCTACAACGCAGACTCGTTGGCATAACAACTGACAACAACAAAACAAACAAAAACACAGAGCAGAACATTCAGTCTGTTGCAGCAGTTTGGTTATAGGCTTAATGTCTGTTTTGCAATTATTAATGAGTGATTGATGTGACAAGAGGAGAAAACTAAATATATTGCTGCCCTTCACTGTATAGCTAGCTCCATGACTAGCTCCATGACTAGCTCCATGACTAGCTCCACGACTAGCTCCATGGCTAGCTCCATGACTAGCTCCATGGCTAGCTCCATGACTAGCTACATGGCTAGCTCCATGGCTAGCTCCATGACTAGCAACATGACTAGCTCCATGACTAGCTCCATGGCTAGCTCCATGACTAGCTCCATGACTAGCTCCATGGCTAGCTCCATGACTAGCTCCATGGCTAGCTCCATGACTAGCTACATGGCTAGCTCCATGGCTAGCTCCATGACTAGCAACATGACTAGCTCCATGACTAGCTCCATGGCCAGCTCCATGGCTAACTCCATGACAAGCTCCATGGCTAGCTCCATGGCTAGCTCCATGGCTAGCTCCATGACTAGCAACATGACTAGCTCCATGACTAGCTCCATGGCTAGCTCCATGACTAGCTCCATGACTAGCTCCATGGCTAGCTCCATGACTAGCTCCATGGCTAGCTCCATGACTAGCTCCATGGCTAGCTCCATGGCTAGCTCCATGACTAGCTCCATGGCTAGCTCCATGACTAGCTCCATGGCTAGCTCCATGGCTAGCTCCATGACTAGCTCCATGACTAGCTCCATGACTAGCTCCATGGCTAGCTCCATGACTAGCAACATGACTAGCTCCATGACTAGCTCCATGGCCAGCTCCATGGCTAACTCCATGACTAGCTCCATGGCTAGCTACATGGCTAGCTCCATGGCTAGCTCCATGACTAGCAACATGACTAGCTCCATGACTAGCTCCATGGCTAGCTCCATGACTAGCTCCATGACTAGCTCCATGGCTAGCTCCATGACTAGCTCCATGGCTAGCTCCATGACTAGCTACATGGCTAGCTCCATGGCTAGCTCCATGACTAGCAACATGACTAGCTCCATGACTAGCTCCATGGCCAGCTCCATGGCTAACTCCATGACTAGCTCCATGGCTAGCTCCATGGCTAGCTCCATGACTAGCTCCATGACTAGCTCCATGGCTAGCACCATGACTAGCTCCATGACTAACTCCATGACTAGCTCCATGGCTAGCTCCATGACTAGCTCCATGACTAGCTCCATGGCTAGCTCCATGGCTAGCTCCATGACTAGCTCCATGGCTAGCTCCAAGACTAGCTCCATGACTAGCTCCATGGCTAACTCCATGACTAGTCATGTAGCTCCATGACTAGCTCCATGGCTAGCTCCATGACTAGCTCCATGACTAGCTCCATGACTAGCTCCATGGCTAACTCCATGACTAGCTCCATGACTAGCTCCATGGCTAGCTCCATGACTAGCTCCATGACTAGCTCCATGGCTAGCTCCATGACTAGCTCCATGACTAACTCCATGACTAGCTCCATGGCTAGCTCCATGACTAGCTCCATGACTAGCTCCATGACTAGCTCCATGGCTAGCTCCATGACTAGCTCCATGACTAGCTTCATGGCTAACTCCATGACTAGCTCCATGACTAGCTCCATGACTAGCTCCTTGGCTAACTCCATGACTAGCTCCATGACTAACTCCATGACTAGCTCCATGGCTAGCTCCATGACTAGCTCCATGGCTAGCTCCATGGCTAGCTCCATGACTAGCTCCATGGCTAGCTCCATGACTAGCTCCATGACTAGCTCCATGGCTAGCTCCATGGCTAACTCCATGACTAGCTCCATGACTAGCTCCATGGCTAACTCCATGGCTAGCTCCATGACTAGCTCCATGACTAGCTTCATGGCTAGCTCCATGGCTAGCTCCATGGCTAGCTTCATGGCTAGCTCCATGACTAGCTCCATGACTAGCTCCTTGGTTAACTCCATGACTAGCTCCATGACTAACTCCATGACTAGCTCCATGGCTAGCTCCATGACTAGCTCCATGGCTAGCTCCATGACTAGCTCCATGACTAGCTTCATGGCTAGCTCCATGGCTTGCTGTATGGCTAGCTTCATGGCTAGCTCCATGACTAGCTCCATGGCTAACTCCATGGCTAGCTCCATGACTAGCTCCATGACTAGCTCCATGGCTAACTCCATGACTAGCTCCATGGCTAGCTCCATGACTAGCTCCATGACTAGCTTCATGGCTAGCTCCATGGCTTGCTCTATGGCTAGCTTCATGGCTAGCTCCATGACTAGCTCCATGGCTAACTCCATGGCTAGCTCCATGACTAGCTCCATGACTAGCTTCATGGCTAGCTCCATGGCTAGCTTCATGGCTAGCTCCATGACTAGCTCCATGACTAGCTCCTTGGCTAACTCCATGACTAGCTCCATGACTAACTCCATGACTAGCTCCATGGCTAGCTCCATGACTAGCTCCATGGCTAGCTCCATGGCTAACTCCATGGCTAGCTCCATGACTAGCTCCATGACTAGCTCCATGGCTAACTCCATGACTAGCTCCATGGCTAGCTCCATGACTAGCTCCATGACTAGCTCCATGGCTAACTCCATGGCTAGCTCCATGACTAGCTCCATGACCAGCTCCATGGCCAACTCCATGACTAGCTCCATGACTAGCTCCATGGCTAACTCCATGGCTAGCTCCATGACTAGCTCCATGACCAGCTCCATGACTAGCTCCATGGCTAACTCCATGACTAGCTCCTTGGCTAGCTCCATGGCTAGCTTCATGGCAAGGTCCCTGGCTAGCTCCATGACTAGCTCCATGGCTAGCTTCATGGCTAGGTCCATGGCTAGCTCCATGACTAGCTCCATGACTAGCTTCATGGCTAGCTCCATGACTAGCTCCATGACTAGCTCCATGGCTAGCTCCATGGCTAACTCCATGACTAGCTCCATGACTAACTCCATGACTAGCTCCATGGCTAGCTCCATGGCTAGCTCCATGACTAGCTCCATGGCTAACTCCATGGCTAGCTCCATGACTAGCTCCATGACTAGCTCCATGGCTAACTCCATGACTAGCTCCATGACTAGCTCCATGGCTAACTCCATGGCTAGCTCCATGGCTAGCTCCATGGCTAGCTTCATGGCTAGCTCCATGGCAAGCTCCATGACTAGCTCGATGGCTAGCTCCATGGCTAGCTTCATGGCTAGGTCCATGGCTAGCTCCATGACTAGCTCCTTGGCTAGCTCCATGGCTAGCTTCATGGCAAGGTCCCTGGCTAGCTCCATGGCTAGATCCATGGCTAGCTCCATGACTAGCTCCATGGCTAGCTTCATGGCTAGGTCCATGACTAGCTCCATGGCTAGCTCCATGGCTAGCTCCATGACTAGCTCCATGGCTAGCTCCACAGCATGGTGTATTTATGTTTCTATTTATTTATCTTTGTTAATCTGCTCTGTACAGTTTCTGAAAAAAACAGACAGTGGTTTGGATTTGGGGAGATCGAAGGTCTTGCACTAAATGTAGCGAAACTAGCCGAGCGAAATGATCCAAAATGCCAACATGCAGTGACTGGCTGCTGCCAGGAAGTCACAGGAAGATGCAATTTTATATTTTGTAGATTTGTTCTAAAGAAGTATGTTTTTTTCTAGCCATGAAGCTTCTAGCTTCATGGCTAGCTCCATGGCTAGCTTGCTGTTGCTGTCTCTTCCTCTGCAGTGTGGAGTGTCAATGTCTGGGATCATGAGCGCCCCCTGCCATGAGGCCAGAGAACTGCCTGCCTCACCTCCAGTTCTCCGGTTTCTGATCGCTGCTGAGCACGAAACACGTTGCACACACAGTTGGTGACAAGATCAGTGTACATTATATACATGAGCTAAATGATGTAAAATCAGTTGATACATTAAATGTTTTTTAGCCATTTAATTGGCGCCGTTCAGACAGGAGGAGCTGCTATCGACTGGCAGCCAGTGCAGTTAGTGAGACGCTGATCAGTCCAGGTGAGGCTCGGCTTCCTGCTGCCTCACCTGCTGCACTTCTGAGCATTTTAATGAAAATATGCAAAAATTCAGCAATTTTGATCAAAAAAATTATCAAAATTGTCTAAGCTAAATGAAAAATAAATACTTTGTAGTTAAAACCGCTGGGTGAAAATCTGAATTATTTTATCACTATATTTTCCACGTCACCAGTTCAGGGTCAGTCCTCTGAGTTGTGGCCCTTTCAGAGCCAGTTTGGTGTTGTGGTGCGTTCAGGGTACCTTGGAGCCCTCGTACAGGAAGGCGTCCCACAGCGGCAGCAGGATGCCGCTGGGCAGACTCTCCACGAAGACGACCAGGAACCAGTTGAAGGTGACCAGCGACACGTCAACCCCGTGACCCTCCAGGTGAGCCGCCAGCCGGGGGAGTTTCTCTGCCATGAAGTCCTTCAGGACCCGCTGGTCGGCCTGAACGGGAACGCATCATCAGCGGGCGACCCGTCACCGGGGATGACGGCGCCCGGCTGAGACTCACCTGAGAGGCCAGCAGGTTCTTAGTGTAGTAGTCCTGAGGCATGATGCCGTCCACCAGCGCCACCAGGCACCAGAAGGCGTCTTCCTCGCTCTGCAGGACCAGCAGGGCGACGGCCGCCAGCCTGAGGGACACCGCAAGGTCACCACGGGGTCACCACGGGGTCACCTGACCAGTGTCAACCCTCCTACCTGTTAAGCCCCTGGCAGTAGCCGACTGCTGGGTTGTGCCAGGAGAACGCCAGCAAGATGTGGCGCAGCTGCTGGAGGGCGGGGCTTGAGGGCGAGGAGAAGTTCTGATTGGTGGTCAGGGTTCTGTGCAGGTCCAGCTGGATCTGCCTGCAGGCTGGGTGCGGCGACGTCCGGCTCTTTTCGCACAGCTGCAAGCGCAGTGAGGGTCAGTCGCAGCTCGGCCGCACCGCGTCGGCCCGGAGCGTCGGCCCGGAGCGTCGGCCCGGAGCGTCGGCCCGGAGCGTCGGCCCGGAGCGTCGACCTACCTGCTGGTACCGCTGGGGGTGGCGCTCCCAGACGGTTCTGGTTCTGGTCCGGACCAGCCAGCGCCACATTCTCTGCCGGTACTGCTGAGGGACGCCGGCGCGCAGCAGAACCTTCAGCTCTGGAGACGGACACAGGTCGTCCTCAGAGCGGCCGGCCAGGTACTGTGCCCAGCGGGCCAGCAGGGGCGCTCCATGCTGTCCTGCAGGACCAGACACAACCAGAACCAGAACCGGCCCAATGGGTTAGAGCAGCAGGAAACACTTATACAATAACATTTCATGTTTGCTCTGTCATCCAATAAGGTTTCAGCAAAGCTTCTAATATTTTATGATGTCATGAACAGTGGTGCAGTAAACCCTGAATTGTGTCTGCAGGCAATAGAGAAGGACCTGCTGCAGCAACAGGAAGGGGCGGGACGGACCGCTGTCAGTCTCATGCCTTTTATGGAAATGGGGCCGTTGCATTCCGGAAGTGAAGGGGGCGCTATTTTGATTTTCCTTTATCTGTGATATATTTTCACCTTTAGGAAGGATTTTCACTCTCAGCTTGTATGTGATCTTTTGTTTAACAGATTCTGTAGCTTCCTCTGTTCTTCTAAATCTGCATCTTTTGGGCCTGATACTGCCTCTAGTGGCGAGGGGACATAACACAACTAATATCATTACTTTACACTAAGATCAAATACAAGCTGAGAGTGAAAAGCAAAGCAAAATCAAAAGTGGATGATAATATAGGAAATAGCGCCCCCTTCACTTCTGGAGTGCAACGGCCCCATTTGCATATAAGGCATGAGACTGACAGAGGTCCGTCCCGCCCCTTCCTGTTGCTGCCACAGGTGAACTAGAGGCAATCAGGCAGCAGCCTGTCAGTCGGCGCTCAGGGCAGCAGTCTGACCTGCTGCAGCAGGCTGCAGCTGCGGATCTCCAGCGCCTGGATCTTGGCCAGCAGCTTCATGTCCTCCACCTCGTAGTCGGGGACGATCTTAAAGCCGTAGTCGTCGTGATCCCTGCAGACGGAGCACAGGGCGCATTTACCCGCTTCCTGACAGGGAACGAGAGCAGGAAGCTGGTGTCCAGGTGTTCCTACCTGTCCGCGCTCAGCTTCACGACGCCCTTCGGCTCTCCCTCCCAGGGCGTCTTGGATCAGCCGCTGCACGGCCTCCTGCTGCTCCGGCGCCAGAGCTTTGGCCTCCTGCAGCCTCTGCAGGACGCCCAGGTAACGGCTCTCCATCTGGCAGTTGGCGGCCTCCAGGTACGCACACTGCAGCCAATCAGAGAGCAGGAACATGTCAAGCAGAACCAGAACCTTACGGGCCGGGTCCAGTAAGGAACCAGACACGCACCAGTCTTCCCAGCATTCCTATCGTTCCCAAGTTCCCAGTGTTCCCACCTTCGCCATCAGGCTCCTCTCCTGCTCGGAGCTTTTCCTCCACAGTTTGGTCAGCTGGTAGATCTCCGAGTTCAGGAACCGGTTCTGGGTTTGATACGCCACCAAGTCGTCCTGAAGAACAGAACCGGAACAGAACCAACCAGACTTCATCCTACGTGCCTCTACACACGGATCAGAACCTGAACCGGATCAAGTGAGGCAGCTGAACTCCACCTTGAGATTCTCCATCTGCTGCCTGTGGTCCTGAGGGTTCTGGACGGACCCAGAGGAGTCCTGGTGCCGAGGATCCGACAGGCAGGAGGTCACCTGATCAGTCAGCTTCATGATGACCTGTCAGGAAACAGAAGTACAATCAGTGCAGCTGGAAACGGAATCAGATGACCAGAACCTCAGGTCATCTAGAGGCCACCTAGAGGTCATCTAGAGGTCATCTAGAGGCCACCTAGAGGTCATCTAGAGGTCATCTAGAGGCCACCTAGAGGTCATCTAGAGGCCACCTAGAGGGCATCGAGAGGCCGTCTAGAGTTTATCTAGAGGTCATTTAGAGGTCATCTAGAGGTCATTTAGAGGTCATCTAGAGGTCATCAAGAGGCCATCTAGAGGTCATTTGGAGGTCATCTAGAGGTAATCTAGAGGCCACCTAGAGGTCATCTGGAGGTCATCTAGAGGTCATCTAAAGGCCACCTAGAGGTCATCGAGAGGCCACCTAGAGGTCATCAAGAGGCCATCTAGAGGTCATTTAGAGGTCATCTAGAGGCCACCTAGAGGTCATCTAAAGGCCACCTAGAGGCCATCTAGAGGTCATCTAGAGGCCATCTAGAGGTCATTTGGAGGTCATCTAGAGGCCACCCAGAGGTCATCTAGAGGCCATCTAGAGGTCATTTGGAGGTCATCAAGAGGCCATCTAGAGGTCATCTAGAGGCCATCTAGAGGTCATTTGGAGGTCATCAAGAGGCCATCTAGAGGTCATCTAGAGGCCACCTAGAGGTCATTTGGAGGTCATCTAGAGGCCACCCAGAGGTCATCGAGAGGCCGTCTAGAGTTTATCTAGAGGTCATTTAGAGGTCATCTAGAGGTCATTTAGAGGTCATCTAGAGGTCATCAAGAGGCCATCTAGAGGTCATTTGGAGGTCATCTAGAGGTCATCTAAAGGCCACCTAGAGGTCATCGAGAGGCCACCTAGAGGTCATCTAGAGGTCATCAAGAGGCCATCTAGAGGTCATTTAGAGGTCATCAAGAGGCCATCTAGAGGTCATTTAGAGGTCATCTAGAGGTCATCTAGAGGTCATTTAGAGGTCATCTAGAGGCCATCTAGAGGTCATCTAGAGGTCATTTAGAGGTCATCTAGAGGCCACCTAGAGGTCATTTGGAGGTCATCTAGAGGCCACCCAGAGGTCATCAAGAGGCCACCTAGAGGTCATCTAGAGGTCATCTAGAGGCCACCTAGAGGTCATCTATGGGCCATCTAGAGGTCATCTAGCGGTCATCTAGAGGCCACCTAGAGGTCATCTGGAGGTCATCTAGAGGTCATCTAGAGGCCACCTAGAGGTCATCTGGAGGTCATCTAGAGGCCATCTAGAGGCCACCTAGAGGTCATCTGGAGGTCATCCAGAGGCCATCTAGAGGCCACCTAGAGGTCATCTAAAGGCCACCTAGAGGCCATCTAGAGGTCATTTGGAGGTCATCAAGAGGCCATCTAGAGGTCATCTAGAGGTCATTTAGAGGTCATCTAGAGGTCATCTAGAGGCCACCTAGAGGTCATTTGGAGGTCATCTAGAGGCCACCCAGAGGTCATCGAGAGGCCACCTAGAGGTCATCTAGAGGTCATCTAGAGGCCACCTAGAGGTCATCTATGGGCCATCTAGAGGTCATCTAGCGGTCATCTAGAGGCCACCTAGAGGTCATCTGGAGGTCATCTAGAGGCCACCTAGAGGTCATCTGGAGGTCATCTAGAGGTCATCTAGAGGCCACCTAGAGGTCATCTGGAGGTCATCCAGAGGCCATCTAGAGGCCACCTAGAGGTCATCTGGAGGTCATCTAGAGGTCATCTAGAGGCCACCTAGAGGTCATCTGGAGGTCATCCAGAGGCCATCTAGAGGCCACCTAGAGGTCATCTGGAGGTCATCTAGAGGTCATCTAGAGGCCACCTAGAGGTCATCTAGAGGTCATCTAGAGGCCACCTAGAGGTCATCTAAAGGCCACCTAGAGGTCATCGAGAGGCCGTCTAGAGTTTATCTAGAGGTCATTTAGAGGTCATCTAGAGGTCATTTAGAGGTCATCTAGAGGTCATCAAGAGGCCATCTAGAGGTCATTTGGAGGTCATCTAGAGGTAATCTAGAGGCCACCTAGAGGTCATCTGGAGGTCATCTAGAGGTCATCTAAAGGCCACCTAGAGGTCATCGAGAGGCCACCTAGAGGTCATCAAGAGGCCATCTAGAGGTCATTTAGAGGTCATCTAGAGGCCACCTAGAGGTCATCTAAAGGCCACCTAGAGGCCATCTAGAGGTCATTTGGAGGTCATCAAGAGGCCATCTAGAGGTCATCTAGAGGCCATCTAGAGGTCATTTGGAGGTCATCTAGAGGCCACCCAGAGGTCATCTAGAGGCCATCTAGAGGTCATTTGGAGGTCATCAAGAGGCCATCTAGAGGTCATCTAGAGGCCATCTAGAGGTCATTTGGAGGTCATCAAGAGGCCATCTAGAGGTCATCTAGAGGCCACCTAGAGGTCATTTGGAGGTCATTAGAGGCCACCCAGAGGTCATCGAGAGGCCGTCTAGAGTTTATCTAGAGGTCATTTAGAGGTCATCTAGAGGTCATTTAGAGGTCATCTAGAGGTCATCAAGAGGCCATCTAGAGGTCATTTGGAGGTCATCTAGAGGTCATCTAAAGGCCACCTAGAGGTCATCTAGAGGTCATCAAGAGGCCATCTAGAGGTCATTTAGAGGTCATCAAGAGGCCATCTAGAGGTCATCTAAAGGCCACCTAGAGGCCATCTAGAGGTCATTTGGAGGTCATCAAGAGGCCATCTAGAGGTCATCTAGAGGTCATTTAGAGGTCATCTAGAGGTCATCTAGAGGCCACCTAGAGGTCATTTGGAGGTCATCTAGAGGCCACCCAGAGGTCATCGAGAGGCCACCTAGAGGTCATCTAGAGGTCATCTAGAGGCCACCTAGAGGTCATCTATGGGCCATCTAGGTCATCTAGCGGTCATCTAGAGGCCACCTAGAGGTCATCTGGAGGTCATCTAGAGGTCATCTAGAGGCCACCTAGAGGTCATCTGGAGGTCATCTAGAGGTCATCTAGAGGCCACCTAGAGGTCATCTGGAGGTCATCCAGAGGCCATCTAGAGGCCACCTAGAGGTCATCTAAAGGCCACCTAGAGGCCATCTAGAGGTCATTTGGAGGTCATCAAGAGGCCATCTAGAGGTCATCTAGAGGTCATTTAGAGGTCATCTAGAGGTCATCTAGAGGCCACCTAGAGGTCATTTGGAGGTCATCTAGAGGCCACCCAGAGGTCATCGAGGCCACCTAGAGGTCATCTAGAGGTCATCTAGAGGCCACCTAGAGGTCATCTATGGGCCATCTACAGGTCATCTAGCGGTCATCTAGAGGCCACCTAGAGGTCATCTGGAGGTCATCTAGAGGCCACCTAGAGGTCATCTGGAGGTCATCTAGAGGTCATCTAGAGGCCACCTAGAGGTCATCTGGAGGTCATCCAGAGGCCATCTAGAGGCCACCTAGAGGTCATCTGGAGGTCATCTAGAGGTCATCTAGAGGCCACCTAGAGGTCATCTGGAGGTCATCCAGAGGCCATCTAGAGGCCACCTAGAGGTCATCTGGAGGTCATCTAGAGGTCATCTAGAGGCCACCTAGAGGTCATCTAGAGGCCACCCATCCTCACCTGCTGCTTGGCGGCGTTCTTCTCCTCCAGCAGCCTGACCTCTTCCTGCAGCTCAGCCAGCTGAGCGTCTCTGTCGTCCAGGCGACGCCTCAGCGCCTCGGCCTCCATCTTGGCGCCATCCAGCCGGGCCCTCAGGTCCGCCGCCAGCCGCTCGCCGTGCCGCAGCAGCTCCAGGCGCCGCCGCTCGTCCTGCGCCGCCAGGAACTCGCTGCAGATGCGCTTCTCCAGCTGCGCCGCCTCCAGCGCCTTGTGGAGGATCCAGACCAGCTCCTGCGGGACACACTGCGTCGGTTCTGGTTCTGGAGGAGCGGCGGGTCCGGCCTTACCGCCTCACCTTCTGACCCTTGACCTCCTCCATCAGCATCTGCTTCTCCTGCTGCAGGTGGGCCGTCGGCTCCGAGAACGCCGCGTCCCCGCAGGGGACCGACATGGAAGACGAGACCCGGGACTTGGACCACCAGCTGAGGGACGAAGACGCCGACCTCTGAGCTGCCGGGTCGGCCGCGGGGCCCTCTGAGGAGACAGGACGTGATGTCATCAGGAAGAGCTTTCAGAGAAAAGCCGGTCCAGCACCGGTTCTGATCTCAAAGGGTCTGTTTGCCTTCCAAACGGGTCGGGTTAAAGCCAGAACCAGAGAGGTCTGAAACCAGAACCCAGAAGGAACTGGGTACCTGCAGTACCCGGTGCTACCTGTGGGGGTGCCGCCTTCCTCCGGCCCGGTTCCTGTCCAGGGCAGAACATCGGCGTAGAACACTGAGGTCTGACTGGAGTCCTGAGACGTTCTCTTCCTCAGACTGGACCGAGTTCCTGTTCAGAACCAGAACCAGAACCAGACGGGTCATCTGAGCAGCAAGACAACAACTGAGTCAGAACCTTCCGGGTCCACTCACTGGATCTGGATGAGCGGGTGTTTGATGGAGACGCTGGCGAGCGAGGAGCGCTGGGCCGGAGCGATGGCCGCCGCCTCGCCCACCAGGCCCACAGGACCACGCTGCCTCGGCAGGAAGTCGTCTGCTCAGACAGGAAACAGAACCAGAACCTCAGCAGGAGGCGCAGAGTAAACATCACTTCCTGTGATGAGCAGCAGAGGCCAGCAGGGGGCGGCACAGCACCATGCTGATCATTTCACCTGAGCAGGTGATCAATCTGTGGGATGAAAGAAACGGGGCCGGAAAGCTCGGTTCTACACGTCCATTCGGGCCAAGAGAAGGCTCTGGTCCAGACTCTGATCAATGATGTCACAGAACCGGGCCGCCAGTTACAGAACCGGCCCTCCTGGACTGGAGGGTCTGCAGTGGCGCTGTGCAGCCTGCAGGGGGGGTGGAACCAGAACCTGGCCCGGAACCAGAACCAGGACCAGAGCTGGAACCAGGTCCAGAAGCAGGACCAGGACCAGTATTCACACCCACTGGACTTCCCAGGTTCCAGTTCTAGTTCTGGTCCTGGTTCTGATCCAGATTCCAGTTTCTGGTTCTGGTCCTGGACAGAACCGTCTTGTCCTCCTGCCTTCTGTTGCCTGCAGCAGCAGCTGTGATGTCACTTCCTGACCTCAGGATGATGTAATCTGAGTTCTGGAGCTCTTTGGGCCGGAAGTGGGTCAGAACTGTTTGGACCCTGGATCAGAAGAACCGGACTTCCTGTTGACCTGCAAAACGGCTCAGATAACAGCGACTCCCTGATGAAGAGCGGGGCGGTTCTGACTCAGTGAGGCTCGGTCCGATTCAGGGAAGTGAGTCAGACGGCGGCACTCCCTCCTGCAGAAAGGCTTTTCCAACAGGTGGGGGAGGGGGGACAGGATGTCAGCCCATCAGAACCAGTTCAACCAGTAAAGGCTCCAGCAGGTTACCAACAGAACTGGGTCATTCCTCTGGAGCCAGTTGGTCCTGAACCAGTCAGCTAAAGAACAACACGAACAGAACCAGAACCAGGCGACCCAAAGCAGAACCGTTACCTGAACCAGTTCAAACATCAATAAACCAGTTTAACCAGTAGAACCTTGAGAAGGTATTCACACCCACCGGACTTCCCAGGTTCCGACCCGTTCTGACCGGACCAGAAAAAAACATTTTTGGTTCTTTCTAACAGAAAATCTGGAAAGTGTGGCATGTTGTTGTTTCTGATACGCTACATAAAATCCATCGGGCAGGAGTCCAAATGTTCTGGTTCTGATCGCAGAGGTTCTTCAGAGAACATTAGAGAACCAGAACCAGACCTGGGATCAAACCCGAGCAGCTGGTTCTAGTGGATCTCACCTGTCAGGTTGTTGTTGGTCCGGTCCGGTCCAATAGACGTGTCCCGGTGCTGCCAGCGCTTCACCTGCAGCTGCTGCAGCCAGTACAGCATCAGCTCCTGACTCACCGCCTGAAACACAGGAGTGGGTCGGGTCGGTTCGGGTCGGGTTCTGATCCAGTCAGGAGACATGGCTCAGAGGTTTCTGCTAACCAGGAAGGTACGGAAAGTCAACAGGACCAAAACTCCAGCTGCTGTGGTTTCTCCTTCTGCTAGCATGTTAGCTTTGGTTGTATTTACCCAGAATGCCCTGCACTGTAGTCCACTTCCTGCTTTTGGAGCGTTCTCTGATCTGCTGGGCATTGACATTCAAACTGAATGTTTGGAGGACCAGAGGTCAGAGGTCGATTAGCATTCGCACCTCACCAACTGAACCGGACTCTCTCTGAAAACGGACTGGAGTTGGATTTCTGGACCAGTACCTGGTCCGGTACTGTTACGGAAACCTTTCCTCTCTTTTCCAGAAAGCTGCCAGAACCTTCACTGACCGGAAGGAACCCGGCCCAGTAGAACCAGTAGTCAAATGACTATTGGTCTCGCTAACTTTCCATACTTAGATCCACCTGAATATAACCGGACCGGATCCGGACCGACCCGGAGTTCCTACCTTGAGGATGAATGTGCGTTCGGGCGTCTGGATGTGAAAGGTGCCGCTCTCGGCGTTCAGCGGACAGGTGAAGGTGGCGCTGCTGAGTCGGATCCGGCCCAGTGGCGCCACGTCCTGCGGTGAGCGGAAGTAGAACAGCTGGTTCTGGTTCTGTTCGTAGCTGAACCAGCGCCGCTTCCAGGCCCTCAGGGGCCCCGCCTGCTTCTGCAGGAAGCCGCACAGTCTGGGCTCACCTGCAGCGCCGGGGGGGCGGGGCCACACCTGGCTGCTGGGGGGCGTGGCCTCCTGGTTCTCCATATGGCTGGGTCGACCCAAACAGGATGCAGTAGAACCGCCTTCCTCTGCTGACAGAAACTCACCAGGGTTCTGATGGCGTTCTTCTGGACACTGGAGGTTCTGATGGACTCCAGGTTCCTCTGGTCCGGCAGTCAGAACCTCAGATGGATCAGAACCGGGTTCCTCCACAGCCTGATCTGTAGAGCCTTCTGGGTTCTGGAGAACCTGGTGGGAACTTGTTTCTGGTGCTGGTTCTGGTCCTGCAGAACCTCCTGGTTCTGCCTGCTCAGAACCAGGTGGTTCTGGTCCGGTTGATTGTGGACTTGAAGGAGGTTCTGTTGACCCGGACAGGCAGCTGGGTCTGCTCTGAATCTGGTTCTGAGAATCTGGACCCAACTGGACCGGGTCGGTGGGAACAAGAAGTGAGTCGGAGGCGGGACTTCCTCCGTCCATCCTGCAAGGAGAAGAACTGGGTCAGACGGAACCAGAACCGGGCTAGTGCTGGCCTGGTTCTGTCCAGACTGATGATACAGCAGCTGTTCGACCCGGTTCTGGTTCTGTAGAGCTTCCAGAACTTCATGCCCGGGTTCGGTTGGAACCAGAACATCAGGTTCTGCTGAATGAAGAACAGCAGAACCAGCAGAACCTGAACAGAACCGTTTGGGCCTTACTGGGCGGAACCAGACGGAGGTTCTGATCGGGTCAGAAGGAAGAGACCAGAACCCGGAACCAACAGGTTCGGTTCTGCGGCGGTCTTACCTGAGTGGGCGGGGCCTCGGCGCACCCGGCGGCTCTGATTGGCTCCTGCTGTTGTTGTTTACCTGTTGGTGTTTGTGTCTCGCGCCCCTCGCTCAGCGGCTCGTGTCCCGCCGCTCCCGCTCCGCTCCGACCCAAACACACCCAACTTCCGCTCTTCACTTCAAAATAAGAGCAGGAAAAGTCCCGCTTCCAGAAGCGACGTCAGAGCTGGAGTTAAGGCTGAGTCACGTGGTTCTATGGCAGGCCGTTTCAACATAAAATATGCGTCACCAGTGACAAGCGCAAAAGACAAATGTTATTAGAGCATAAAGAAGGGAAATAACAGATCTCTGTAGCTACAGGATGCTGGAGCCAAGCCGAGTAGAGATTTAGAAATCAGGATCATCAGGTGATTGTTTCTCCATAATCTGTACTCGGCTTGGCTCCAGCATCCTGAAGCTACATAGATCTGTTATTTCCCATTCTTTATGCTCTAATAACATTTGTCTTTTCCATGTTCCCACGTGTTCGAACTGAAAAGGGGAAGCAGGCGTTCAGTGTGATGCTCCTACTGCAACCAGCTGGAGTCTGAACACAAGATGTCACAATTCACTTCATTGGATTTATTTCCAAAAAACAGGAAATACGATTCTATGAAACAGTGTCACTGCTTTTAAATTGTTTTCTATTGTTTTATACTTGTTAATATGTATTAATTGGCTTTACTTTGTAACCACGTTGCAGACTTCTGCCCAGGTCTCTCTTGAAAATGAGATCCAGATCTGAACGGGGTTAACTGGTTAAATAATAATAATAATAATAATAATAATAATAATAATAATAATAATAAAGTACAGGAAAATGCATTCCATATATGGTAACTGTTTAAGAAACCTATGTTTGACATTTACACATGATGTCATCCATCTTTACAGACAGCTGAGAAAGCATCTGGACATCATCTGGACACTTCTTTAACAGGAAATCACATTTTGTAGAAGTATAAAAACAGCAGATGCATCAGAAAATAAATGATAAATAGAATCAATTCCCTTATCACAGAGATGCAGAGATTCATAGGTGAACCTCAAAAATCAGATAAAGACAATAAACATTCTTGTTGTTGCGGTCATGTATTTATTAAATAATTTACAGCAAAAATGGTTTTGTGTTGAAAATGGTGATTATTTTGGAAATCTTTAATTTTAGATTAAAAGTGTGATTAAGTAGAAACCATGAAAGTAACTCGATTGAAACTTTTCATCCAGTCCCACCACAACTACAATTAGCTACAACTACAAACTCATACACTTATTTCTGAAATTAAATAAAAATTAAATAATCTACTGTACTCTGTGCCATCCCATAATATGAGCTGCACAGCAGCGGTGTCATTCATAAAGCTCAGAGTAGTTTGCAGGAGATTCTGTGGTTCCGCAGCCGGCCAGGAGGGGGCAGCAGAGCCCCGTGTCTTAAACACATGACGAACTCCTCAGGTAGAGAATCAACCTGAATCCAAACAGATTGACTCAGAATAACAAAAACAACAACCTGAGTGAAACAAGCCAACCATCCGGAGGAGTCACCTGCCCAGGTAACAAAGAGCCAACATGGAGGACAGAGTCCGTCCAGTGCGGCTCACTGGAGCGGAAAAACAAGCAAGAGAGACGATGAGGCGAAGAGGAAAACTGAATGGACTGGAACCAGTTCCTCCTGATACGGGCTGACCCCAAAACGCCTCAACCGGCTAGAAACAGAGAAACAGCCGTTGGCCAAACACACACACACACACACACACACACACACACACAAACACACACACACACACACACACACACACAGTAATCAGTTGGTGGGCCTCGTCTTGTTCTCCCCTCAGATTTCCTGCTGATCCTCATCAATTGTTCCAAATTTCAGGTGAAAATATGATGCAGGAAATCTATTTAGAGTAAAATGAAGTTTATCAAGCCAAACGATCCATCCAGAGAAATGAAACACAGCCGGAGACTGGTGGTCTAGTCAAAGCCAGATGCTTAATGTTCCAGCTGCAGTTTCCAGTGAGCATCCTGCCGCACACCGGAGTTTTATTCTGTAAGTCACTCTGAGCTTTTTCCTCATTGAAAAGCAGGAGGACGAGACCCAACAAGAGCTTAGAGGATTAAGTTCATTCTCACTGCCAGAATGAATGAAACTGCATCTGCACGCGCACACACACACACACACACACACACACCCACACACACACACACATACACCCCCCCCCCCACACACACACACACACACACACACACACCACAGCTTTCTGTTGGTGGGACTCGGTCCAGTGAACCTGAAACGTCCCGAGGCGTCAGACTGAAACTGAAGCTTCTGCGTCTCGGCTCGCTCCAGGTCCAAAGGTTCTGGTTCTGGCCCGGTTCAGGGTTCTGTGCTTCTGATCCAGAATAACTAACTATAATTAGTTATTTGCTAATATGCCAGTCCAATTGATGATAATGGGAAGTGGACTATCAAAATAAAAGCTGGGCCTTGAGACACTAACATTATAAACAGAGGAAAACAACTGAAAAATGTAAAAATGTTAATTTTATGTTATTTAAAACTTTTTACAAATACAAAAATGACAAGTGTCCTGTGCAAAAGTCTTGAGCCCCTTAATGGCCAGAGTCCAGCTGATCTGACCTCAGGAGGATCCTGCTGAGGTTCAGCGTCATGAACCGCCATGTTTTCATCAATCTGATTTAATCAACCTTTAAACTCTGACCTGGAGCTCTGGCTGGATATGACCTTTGACCTAAACATCCAGAGGTTTTCCTTCCTCTAATCTTCCTCTGTGCTCTGGCCCGGCCCGACCAGCAGGGACTGGATCCATTAGATTCAGTGGGTCTCCCCGGTCCGGATCCTTTGGGTCTGGACCAGATCCGGTCCAGTCCGATGGGAGGGTTAAAGCTCCTCAGTCCTGAGTTTCTAAACTCCTGCACGTTGTGGGGCTTAGACCAGGGTTCTGGTCCACCTGTCTTCCAGATCACTCATCTCATCTGTGAGAACTCCAGCAGGACAGGGAACAGAAACCAGTTTGAACTGGGAAGCTTGTGGTTCTCCTCACAACTCAGTCCAGAATTATTCATAAACCTGGCAGCTAAAAGATTGATGGAGGACTGATGTCCTGGAGTGGCCTAGTCAAATCCAGACCGGGTTCTCATGAAAAGTAGTGAGCTTAGCTGTGTGATGAGCAGTTGGACATGTCTCCTTGGTGTCTTCATGGTGTCCTCAGAGTGAGACATCTGTAGGGACAGGATGTCTTCAGCCTAACAGGACTCTGGGATAACACAGCGCTGATTATTCCTCCCATCTGTCCCCGTCTCACCGGCCGTCAGGACCCAGCAGCCACTGAGGGGGGAGTAACGGGGGTGAAGGGGCCCCGGGCCCTGATTGTGTCCCTGCAGCAAAGGACTCTTCTATAGCTTTTTGATTGGCTTTCAGGCCCCACCCGCTGACAGGAGCGGGGGTTGGGGGGTCTAACTGGAAGATTTACTGGGGGGCCACGGGGGTAAACTGGGACAGATGGGGCTGATTGTTGCTCTGTACGCACATTAAGAATGAGACATCTGCAGAGAGACAGAGACACTCTAAACCTGGACCGGAGGGACATGGGACATCCTGCCGACTGGGTCAGAACCAGAAGCTTTACACTGTGCCTGCTGGTCCTCACAGTCACAGCAGCAGAAAAACACTGAGCACACACAGTATATTTTTGTTTTTTCTGGGGATTCTACATAGACTTCCATTAATTTTACCTAAACCCACCCGACCATCAGACCCAAACCCTAAACCCACCCCTGACCACTAGACCCAAACCCTAAACCCACCCCTGACCACTAGACCCAAACCCTAAACCCACCCCTGACCACTAGACCCTAACCCTAAACCAAGCCCTGACCACTAGACCCAAACCCTAAACCCACCCCTGACCACTAGACCCAAACCCTAAACCCACGCCTGACCACTAGACCCTAACCCTAAACCAAGCCCTGACCACTAGACCCAAACCTAAACCCACCCCTGACCACTAGACCCTAACCCTAAACCAAGCCCTGACCACTAGACCCAAACCCTAAACCAAGCCCTGACCACTAGACCCTAACCCTAAACCCACGCCTGACCACTAGGCCCAAACCCTAAACCCACGCCTGACCACTAGACCCTAACCCTAAACCAAGCCCTGACCACTAGACCCAAACCCTAAACCCACGCCTGACCACTAGACCCTAACCCTAAACCAAGCCCTGACCACTAGGCCCTTTGTTTGCCATCTGATTTCTGATCAAAGACAAGAATTATTTCCACCTTAGGGGAATTTTACAGAGTATTTGATAAAAACAATAAACTTCCTGATTCCAGAAGGTATCACAGTGATGTCACAGTGATGTCACAGTTATGTCATGGTGATGTCACAGTCCTAATCTTTTAACTTGAGACGTTTCTGTTGCTTATTTTCTGGAAACGTCTCATTCATGTGGTTCTGAAATTATACATATATATGCTTAGTTTATAGTTTTTAGTTTACTACTTAATTATTTTGTTGGTAAATATCATATTTGGTTTGAAATTAAATACATAGTTTGATTTGGAATTCTGACATTTAGAAATGAAGAACAGGCACAGAGAAAGTATAATTTCTATTATTTTTGTTGAGTCAGATTAAATAACAAAATGTTTGTTAATTTTTACTCTGTGTAAGTTTCCGAACAGAACCCATATGATTCTGGTTCTGATGCTGCGGTCCGACCAGCCTTAAGAAACTCCATAAAAATCCCAGTTAGAACCAGTTAAGGTGATCAGTGATTGGGATCAGTCGGTGGGAGCACTTACTGGATGGGAATCAGAACCTCTCTGGACTCCAGAACCTCTCTGGACTCCAGAACCTCTCTGGACTCCAGAACCCCAGGGCGCTGGCTCGGCTCTAAGGTCCGCCTTTTATTTGGCGTTTGTTTACCTTCCTGAGCTGGAGATCAACAGCTCGGTCTGAATGCCCCCCCCTCCCCCGAACACAGCGGAGCTCAGCACGGTGATTAAGAGCCCAACGGGCCACCTCAGGCTCAAAGGCACAAAGGAAGCCGCTCCACTTATCCAATAAAAACCAGAATCCTGGACAATCGGAGCGGGCGGAGTCCTGCTGACATCACACTTCAGTGATCAGCTGGAGCACAAAGAGGAGCACTCAGACCCCCCATTCACAGGGGAGGGGGGCGGCTGGTTAACTCCTCAACCAGGAGGAGGTGAAGACAACGGCTCTGCTGACTGAAGAGGAGGAAGACATTCCTGAGGAAGAGGAGATGAAGGCCTTGGAAAACCTTCATGTCTCCTCCTGGTTCCAAACTCTGATCAGATCCACCTGAATGTTCCTCCTGTAAGTCCAACCTGACAGGAAGTGGATCAGATCATCTTCCTGTTGTCACTGCAGAAACTGTGTTCATATTGTTTTCCTCCTGATGGTCCAGTCGACCCGGTTCTACTGGAACCAGAACTCCACCATCTGCTCCACCTCCAGCTGCTCTGAGTCCAACCAGCCTCTGAAGACGCTGAGAGCAACTTCCTGCTTCACCAGATGAAACAAGATGGAGGCGTCAGATTTTAGTGCTGGAGGATTTCTCTTTAGTCTTTGGCTGAAGACCAGGAGCCATTTCTGCTGCTAGCGCTAGGCTAGCATGTTAGCTTTGGTGTATTTACCCAGAATGCCCTGTGCTGTTGTACACTTCCTGCTTTTGGAGCGGTCAATCTGAACCAGAGTTCACTTCAACCGAACCCAGACCGAGATCTGGAGGTCCGGAGGTCGCCTAGAATTCACACCTCACCAACTGAGCCAGACTTTCTTGGCAGCCGGACTGGAGTCGGGTTGAAGTGATAGAAGAAATGATCACAGTCTCTCTTCTTCCCACTTTTGGCCACGCTCCTCAGTGCATCTTGGCTCCACCCTCTTTTGCTCATTAAGGATCTATTCAGACCGGATGGTCCGGTGGACTTGGTTCCATTGGGAACTAAAGTTGCAACATTTGTTATATTTTCGGAACTGTAGTTCGTTTTCACACCACACTGAGTGAAACGACTAAAACCTGTTCCCCCCGTTGCCTGGGGGGGCGCTGCACCAAGAACTACTGAAGGAATCGACACCAACCCTCTGAAGAAGACAACTTTCTTTTTCACAAAAAGGAAACGGAGCGGTGTCAGATTTTAGGATTTCTTCAATGATCTACATTGGTTTGGACATTGCCTGTTAGCCGCTAACGCTAGCAACAGTCCTGCATTTCTCATCCGATTTCTAGAAATATGGCTTAAATTACAGCTGAGGAAACTGCTGATGTAAGTTTTCTCCCTTGCTATAAATCTATAAACAGTTTGGTTTGGAGAATAATATATTACCCAGAATGCCCTGCACTGACGCTAACTTCCCGCTGTTGAAAAGGACTCTAGTCAAGTTGCAATCACACAGATTTTCAACCGTCTTAGAGTCCACCGAGGCTGAGAGTTTGGTTTTTAAGTCCTTATTGGAATTCAAATTTGCATTCAGACCTCCCCAAAAACTCGAACGTTCTTGACAAACGGATTAGAGTCTGACTCTAATCCTCGGTCGAAATGCACCCGAGGATTCTGTGACATCTTCACTCTGACTTGGGCTGTTATTTCACTGGAACATAAATCTGTCATCAGCAAAGAAATGAAAGTTCCCACCAAGTTCCTGGAGAACAGGAGGAAAGAAGGGATGTCTCAACACTTTCTAAAGCCTTAAATTAAAACTGTGCAGATTCCACAGTTTTCAGTGGAATCTGCAGAAATTGCTTGAAGATCAAAACTTAAAAGGATCCAGGATTAGTTGAACGTGTTGGCCTAAATATGCTTTAATATCCTATTAACTAAAAAATAGATTCACCAAAACTCAAAATTACTAAAAGAATTTAAATATTTTGTTATATTTTTCACCCCTGGGGTGATGACGTCATCAGGTCCGTTCTGGACTGGAGTCTACAATCACAGCAAGGCCAACTTTAGCCCAGTGGTTTTTCATCATATTGAGTTTGACTGATCTCATTTTAGACTATCGGCAGTGATAAAAATGAATAAACAAAAATGATCTGGATCATTTCCCCCATGAGAGGAAGGAGAGCCGGAGAGAAGCAAACCACGGCCCTAATTTGGACCTGGACATTTCTCCACAGCACTTTGAGCTAACTAGCTTAACAGGTGATCGTTACCTTAACGAGCTAACAATAAATGCAGTGCTGAGACAGCAGAGCTGGACGTTCTTTGAGATGCTAACAGGAGCTATACAGCCTGCAGAACTAACGTCACCGATCCGACCGCACCCATGGAGGTCCGGGTCGCTGGTAAAGTCCGGCGTGGCTGTTACCACCATCCGAACCGCATACAGCGCTGGGAGGCTGGGAGAAACGTTAAAGGCAAGCAGCGCTAACGGAGCTATTATTATTTGGAGAATAATATATTACCCAGAATGCCCTGAAATGCTAACGGTGCTATTATTACTGGAAATGCTAACGGAGCTATTATTATTGGAAATGCTAACGGTGCTATTATTACTGGAAATGCTAACGGAGCTATTATTATTGGAAATGCTAACGGTGCTATTATTACTGGAAATGCTAACGGAGCTATTATTACTGGAAATGCTAACGGAGCTATTATTATTTGGAGAATAATATATTACCCAGAATGCCCTGAAATGCTAACGGTGCTATTATTACTGGAAATGCTAACGAAGCTATTATTATTTGGAGAATAATATATTACCCAGAATGCCCTGAAATGCTAACGGTGCTATTATTACTGGAAATGCTAACGGAGCTATTATTATTTGGAGAATAATATATTACCCAGAATGCCCTGAAATGCTAACGGTGCTATTATTACTGGAAATGCTAACGGAGCTATTATTACTGGAAATGCTAACGGAGCTATTATTATTTGGAGAATAATATATTACCCAGAATGCCCTGAAATGCTAACGGTGCTATTATTACTGGAAATGCTAACGGAGCTATTATTATGCTAACGGTGCTATTATTACTGGAAATGCTAACGGAGCTATTATTACTGGAAATGCTAACGGAGCTATTATTATTTGGAGAATAATATATTACCCAGAATGCCCTGAAATGCTAACGGTGCTATTATTACTGGAAATGCTAACGGAGCTATTATTATTTGGAGAATAATATATTACCCAGAATGCCCTGAAATGCTAACGGTGCTATTATTACTGGAAATGCTAACGGAGCTATTATTACTGGAAATGCTAACGGAGCTATTATTATTTGGAGAATAATATATTACCCAGAATGCCCTGAAATGCTAACGGTGCTATTATTACTGGAAATGCTAACGGAGCTATTATTATTGGAAATGCTAACGGTGCTATTATTATTGGAAATGCTAACGGAGCTATTATTATTGGAAATGCTAACGGTGCTATTATTACTGGAAATGCTAACGGAGCTATTATTACTGGAATGCTAACGGAGCTATTATTATTTGGAGAATAATATATTACCCAGAATGCCCTGAAATGCTAACGGTGCTATTATTACTGGAAATGCTAACGGAGCTATTATTATTTGGAGAATAATATATTACCCAGAATGCCCTGAAATGCTAACGGTGCTATTATTACTGGAAATGCTAACGGAGCTATTATTATTTGGAGAATAATATATTACCCAGAATGCCCTGAAATGCTAACGGTGCTATTATTACTGGAAATGCTAACGGAGCTATTATTACAGGAAATGCTAACGGAGCTATTATTATTTGGAGAATAATATATTACCCAGAATGCCCTGAAATGCTAACGGTGCTATTATTACTGGAAATGCTAACGGAGCTATTATTATTTGGAGAATAATATATTACCCAGAATGCCCTGAAATGCTAACGGTGCTATTATTACTGGAAATGCTAACGGAGCTATTATTATTTGGAGAATAATATATTACCCAGAATGCCCTGAAATGCTAACGGTGCTATTATTACTGGAAATGCTAACGGAGCTATTATTACAGGAAATGCTAACGGAGCTATTATTATTTGGAGAATAATATATTACCCAGAATGCCCTGAAATGCTAACGGTGCTATTATTACTGGAAATGCTAACGGAGCTATTATTATTTGGAGAATAATATATTACCCAGAATGCCCTGAAATGCTAACGGTGCTATTATTACTGGAAATGCTAACGGAGCTATTATTATTTGGAGAATAATATATTACCCAGAATGCCCTGAAATGCTAACGGTGCTATTATTACTGGAAATGCTAACGGAGCTATTATTACTGGAAATGCTAACGGAGCTATTATTATTTGGAGAATAATATATTACCCAGAATGCCCTGAAATGCTAACGGTGCTATTATTACTGGAAATGCTAACGGAGCTATTATTATTTGGAGAATAATATATTACCCAGAATGCCCTGAAATGCTAACGGTGCTATTATTACTGGAAATGCTAACGGAGCTATTATTATTTGGAGAATAATATATTACCCAGAATGCCCTGAAATGCTAACGTTGCTATTATTACTGAAAATGCTAACGGAGCTATTATTATTGGAAATGCTAACGGTGCTATTATTACTGGAAATGCTAACGGAGCTATTATTACTGAAAATGCTAACGGAGCTATTATTATTTGGAGAATAATATATTACCCAGAATGCCCTTAAATGCTAACGGTGCTATTATTACTGGAAATGCTAACGGAGCTATTATTATTGGAAATGATAACGGTGCTATTATTACTGAAATGCTAACGGAGCTATTATTACTGAAAATGCTAACGGAGCTATTATTATTTGGAGAATAATATATTACCCAGAATGCCTGAAATGCTAACGGTGCTATTATTACTGGAAATGCTAACGGAGCTAATATTACTGGAAATGCTAACGGAGCTAATATTACTGGAAATGCTAACGGAGCTATTATTACTGGAATGCTAACGAGCTAATATTACTGGAAATGCTAACGGAGCTATTACTGGAAATGCTAACGGAGCTAATATTACTGGAAATGCTAACGGAGCTATTATTACTGGAAATGCTAACGGAGCTATTATTACTGAAAATGCTAACAGAGCTATTATTATTTGGAGAATAATATATTACCCAGAATGCCCTGAAATGCTAACGGTGCTATTATTACTGGAAATGCTAACGGAGCTATTATTATTTGGAGAATAATATATTACCCAGAATGCCCTGAAATGCTAACGGTGCTATTATTACTGGAAATGCTAACGGAGCTATTATTACTGAAATGCTAACGGAGCTATTATTATTTGGAGAATAATATATTACCCAGAATGCCCTGAAATGCTAACGGTGCTATTATTACTGGAAATGCTAACGGAGCTATTATTATTGGAAATGCTAACGGTGCTATTATTACTGGAAATGCTAACGGAGCTATTATTACTGGAAATGCTAACGGAGCTATTATTATTTGGAGAATAATATATTACCAGAATGCCCTGAAATGCTAACGGTGCTATTATTACTGGAAATGCTAACGGAGCTATTATTACTGGAAATGCTAACGGAGCTATTATTATTTGGAGAATAATATATTACCCAGAATGCCCTGAAATGCTAACGGTGCTATTATTACTGGAAATGCTAACGGAGCTATTATTATTGGAAATGCTAACGGTGCTATTATTATTGGAAATGCTAACGGAGCTATTATTATTGGAAATGCTAACGGTGCTATTATTACTGGAAATGCTAACGGAGCTATTATTACTGGGAATGCTAACGGAGCTATTATTTGGAGAATAATATATTACCCAGAATGCCCTGAAATGCTAACGGTGCTATTATTACTGGAAATGCTAACGGAGCTATTATTATTTGGAGAATAATATATTACCCAGAATGCCCTGAAATGCTAACGGTGCTATTATTACTGGAAATGCTAACGGAGCTATTATTATTTGGAGAATAATATATTACCCAGAATGCCCTGAAATGCTAACGGTGCTATTATTACTGGAAATGCTAACGGAGCTATTATTATTTGGAGAATAATATATTACCCAGAATGCCCTGAAATGCTAACGTTGCTATTATTACTGGAAATGCTAACGGAGCTATTATTATTGGAAATGCTAACGGTGCTATTATTACTGGAAATGCTAACGGAGCTATTATTACTGAAAATGCTAACGGAGCTATTATTATTTGGAGAATAATATATTACCCAGAATGCCCTGAAATGCTAACGGTGCTATTATTACTGGAAATGCTAACGGAGCTATTATTATTTGGAAATGATAACGGTGCTATTATTACTGGAAATGCTAACGGAGCTATTATTACTGAAAATGCTAACGGAGCTATTATTATTTGGAGAATAATATATTACCCAGAATGCCCTGAAATGCTAACGGTGCTATTATTACTGGAAATGCTAACGGAGCTAATATTACTGGAAATGCTAACGGAGCTAATATTACTGGAAATGCTAACGGAGCTATTATTACTGGAATGCTAACGGAGCTAATATTACTGGAAATGCTAACGGAGCTATTATTACTGGAAATGCTAACGGAGCTAATATTACTGGAAATGCTAACGGAGCTATTATTACTGGAAATGCTAACGGAGCTATTATTACTGAAAATGCTAACAGAGCTATTATTATTTGGAGAATAATATATTACCCAGAATGCCCTGAAATGCTAACGGTGCTATTATTACTGGAAATGCTAACGGAGCTATTATTATTTGGAGAATAATATATTACCCAGAATGCCCTGAAATGCTAACGGTGCTATTATTACTGGAAAATGCTAACGGAGCTATTATTACTGGAAATGCTAACGGAGCTATTATTATTTGGAGAATAATATATTACCCAGAATGCCCTGAAATGCTAACGGTGCTATTATTACTGGAATGCTAACGGAGCTATTATTATTGGAAATGCTAACGGTGCTATTATTACTGGAAATGCTAACGGAGCTATTATTACTGGAAATGCTAACGGAGCTATTATTATTGGAAATGCTAACGGTGCTATTATTATTGGAAATGCTAACGGAGCTATTATTATTGGAAATGCTAACGGTGCTATTATTACTGAAATGCTAACGGTGCTATTATTACTGGAAATGCTAACGGAGCTATTATTATTTGGAGAATAATATATTACCCAGAATGCCCTGAAATGCTAACGGTGCTATTATTACTGGAAATGCTAACGGAGCTATTATTATTTGGAGAATAATATATTACCCAGAATGCCCTGAAATGCTAACGGTGCTATTATTACTGGAAATGCTACCGGAGCTATTATTATTTGGAGAATAATATATTACCCAGAATGCCCTGAAATGCTAACGGTGCTATTATTACTGGAAATGCTAACGGAGCTATTATTATTTGGAGAATAATATATTACCCAGAATGCCCTGAAATGCTAACGGTGCTATTATTACTGGAAATGCTAACGGAGCTATTATTATTTGGAGAATAATATATTACCCAGAATGCCCTGAAATGCTAACGGTGCTATTATTACTGGAAATGCTAACGGTGCTATTATTACTGGAAATGCTAACGGAGCTATTATTATTTGGAGAATAATATATTACCCAGAATGCCCTGAAATGCTAACGGTGCTATTATTACTGGAAATGCTAACGGAGCTATTATTATTTGGAGAATAATATATTACCCAGAATGCCCTGAAATGCTAACGGTGCTATTATTACTGGAAATGCTAACGGAGCTATTATTATTTGGAGAATAATATATACCCAGAATGCCCTGAAATGCTAACGGTGCTATTATTACTGGAAATGCTAACGGAGCTATTATTACTGGAAATGCTAACGGAGCTATTATTATTTGGAGAATAATATTACCCAGAATGCCCTGAAATGCTAACGGTGCTATTATTACTGGAAATGCTAACGGAGCTATTATTATTTGGAGAATAATATATTACCAGAATGCCCTGAAATGCTAACGGTGCTATTATTACTGGAAATGCTAACGGAGCTATTATTATTTGGAGAATAATATATTACCCAGAATGCCCTGAAATGCTAACGGTGCTATTATTACTGGAAATGCTAACGGAGCTATTATTATTTGGAGAATAATATATTACCCAGAATGCCCTGAAATGCTAACGGTGCTATTATTACTGGAAATGCTAACGGAGCTATTATTACGGAATGCTAACGCTATATTATTGGAGAATAATATATTACCCAGAATGCCCTGAAATGCTAACGGTGCTATTATTACTGAAATGCTAACGGAGCTATATTATTTGGAGAATATATTACCCAGAATGCCCTGAAATGCTAACGGTGCTATTATTACTGGAAATGCTAACGGAGCTATTATTATTTGGAGATAATATATTACCCAGAATGCCCTGAAATGCTAACGGTGCTATTATTACTGAAATGCTAACGGAGCTATTATTACTGGAAATGCTAACGGAGCTATTATTACTGGAAATGCTAACGGAGCTAATATTACTGGAAATGCTAACGGAGCTAATATTACTGGAAATGCTAACGGAGCTAATATTACTGGAAATGCTAACGGAGCTAATATTACTGGAAATGCTAACGGAGCTATTATTACTGGAAATGCTAACAGAGCTATTATTATTTGGAGAATAATATATTACCCAGAATGCCCTGAAATGCTAACGGAGCTATTATTACTGGAAATGCTAACGGAGCTAATATTACTGGAAATGCTAACGGAGCTATTATTACTGGAAATGCTAACGGAGCTAATATTACTGGAAATGCTAACGGAGCTAATATTACTGGAAATGCTAACGGAGCTAATATTACTGGAAATGCTAATAGAGCTAATACTGGAAATGCTAACGAGCTATTACCACCGTACTGAATGTAAAACCACCACCAGTAACAGCCGTTACCGAAACCGACTCAGAGCTCCGAACCAGGTACCGACCGGCAGGACCTGAACAGTGAGTCTCATTGTTTCATTATGAAGCTGAAGGCAGCTCTTCCTCTTCCTCTGTTTGCTCCTCCTCTCCTCATCACCTGTTATTTCTAGTTCTGATCGGTTTCAAGGCTCCGGTCCAAATTAAAAAGCCTGAATAATGTTATTCACCACTGGAGGAGCCAGTCATTTACCCAGAATGCATTGCAGTGTGAACAACATGGCGACATTCCTGTGAAAACATTTTATTAAAATTTATAAAAACTACGTAACCCACAGTGTTATTACTGTGTTGGTTTTCCATCTAAAATAAATATTTCCCAAATAAGGCCTGTAACTAATCATAGCTCCTTTTAAATATTGACATCACCAAGATGTCAAAGTGATGTTTGTTATATGTTATAGATATTTATGAGCACAACTGGAGCCGGTTCTGGCATCCAGAGCAGGAGAATCCACCATAACCCAACTTTTCTCTGACTGGACAATGTTTCTGAAAACCTGATGATGAGGAGCTTCACATTTAACCTTTCAGTCTGAACTTTGACCTCATGCTGTTGATGAGGAGGATGAAGACTGAAGGTGTGTCCGCTACCAGCTGCACCAGCGTGAAGCTCCGCCCCTTCCAGTTGGAGACAGAGGATGAAAGGCGGAGTCGTGCTGTGAGGCAGCAGCTCCAGGTGAGCCCGAACCGTCCCCTGGCCCCCGGCGTCCCCATGTGAAGCCGGGGAGGGGGGGCTCTTTCTGTTTTTAACCTGAACACATAATCTCAGCTTTGGAGCATAAACACAATGGAGCCGGTGTGAAGGTGGCACCTCAGAGGGCCACGCTAACTAGCACTTTGAGCTGCGGAGGATCCGGTTACATATCTGGGCTGAATGGGGTCCAATTCATTCACTTTGAGTTTCAGGCCCAATTAGTGACGGAGGAGGAGAGCTGCCGAGGACAAAGGACGGCTCCGGTTCTGCTCCAGGTTCAGGTTAGGGGTCAACATCCAGATCCTCCATATGGACATACAGATCAGTTCCAGAGACATCAGAACCTCTAAGACTGTTCCCTTCCTTCAGTCCGGTCGACCCGGTTCTACTGGAACCAGAGCTCCATCCTCTGCTCCACCTCCAGCTGCTGTGGCTCTGAGTCAAACCAAGCTGGAAAGAGCCTGGAGAACACCTGGAGAATTCCTGGAGAACACCTGGAAAGAGCCTGGAGAATTCCTGGAGAACACCTGGAAAGAGCCTGGAGAATTCTTGGAGAACACCTGGAAAGAGCCTGGAGAATTCTTGGAGAACACCTGGAAAGAGCCTGGAGAACACCTGGAGAATTCCTGGAGAACACCTGGAAAGAGCCTGGAGAACACCTGGAGAATTCCTGGAGAACACCTGGAAAGAGCCTGGAGAATTCCTGGAGAACACCTGGAAAGAGCCTGGAGAATTCTTGGAGAACACCTGGAATGAGCCTGGAGAACGGCTGGAGAATGTCTTGAGAACACCAGGTGTTCTCCAGGCCTCCACCCGTTCTCCAAACGTCTCACATTCCCCCTCCGACCCCCAGTGGCTTTCCAGCCTCGCCCTCCATCATCCCAACCCCCCACCCCAACCTGCTGCCGTCACAGGATCCATAATTGCAGCCGACTTCCAGCTCCCAGTGGAACTAAAGTGATAAAATCTGAGAAAGAGACACTTTGGACAAAGAGACAGAGATGTTGCCAGGGGCTGGAGGGGGCCTCAGGTTGAGGCCTCAGGTTGGGGGTGGGGGGTTCTGGCGTGGGGGTGGGGATCAGGCAAAGCAACAACTTCCCTTTCTGAGCTTTGGGACCTAACAGGATTTTCTGAGGAGCTTTGCCAGATCTCCTGCCTGCTCATTCTCTGCCTTTTGGCTGCCAGGCGGCACACGTCGCCTCCCCCGTGTCCGACCCACCCATCACTTAGCCGCAGCTCACAGGGCTGAGCCCCCCCACCGGTGTCAGAGGTGAGCCCCTGGGTGACAGCAGGTCCTGAT
>NW_026562381.1:18952214-18962214 GCF_027474105.1 Poeciliopsis prolifica
GGTTCTGGTTCTGGTTCTGGTCCAGGTTCTGGTTCTGGTTCTGGTTCTGGTTCTGGTCCAGGTCCAGGTTCTGGTTCTGGTTCTGGTCCAGGTTCTGGTTCTGGTTCTGGTTCTGGTCCAGGTTCTGGTTCTGGTTCTGGTCCTGGTTCTGGTTCTGGTTCTGGTTCTGGTCCAGGTTCTGGTTCTGGTTCTGGTCCAGGTTCTGGTTCTGGTTCTGGTTCTGGTTCTGGTCCAGGTCCAGGTTCTGGTTCTGGTTCTGGTCCAGGTTCTGGTTCTGGTTCTGGTTCTGGTCCAGGTTCTGGTTCTGGTTCAGGTTCTGGTTCTGGTTCTGGTTCTGGTCCAGGTTCTGGTTATGGTTCTGGTCCAGGTTCTGGTTCTGGTTCTGGTCCAGGTTCTGGTTCTGGTTCTGGTTCTGGTTCTGGTTCTGGTCCAGGTCCAGGTTCTGGTTCTGGTTCTGGTCCAGGTTCTGGTTCTGGTTCTGGTTCTGGTCCAGGTTCTGGTTCTGGTTCAGGTTCTGGTTCTGGTTCTGGTTCTGGTCCAGGTTCTGGTTATGGTTCTGGTCCAGGTTCTGGTTCTGGTTCTGGTCCTGGTTCTGGTTCTGGTTCTGGTTCTGGTCCTGGTTCTGGTTCTGGTTCTGGTCCTGGTTCTGGTTCTGGTTCTGGTTCTGGTTCTGGTTCTGGTTCTGGTTCTGGTCCTGGTCCTGGTTCTGGTTCTGGTTCTGGTCCTGGTTCTGGTCCTGGTTCTGGTTCTGGTTCTGGTCCAGGTTCTGGTTCTGGTTCTGGTTCTGGTTCTGGTCCAGGTCCTGGTTCTGGTTCTGGTTCTGGTTCAGGTTCTGGTTCTGGTTCTGGTTCTGGTTCTGGTCCTGGTTCTGGTTCTGGTTCTGGTTCTGGTCCAGGTTCTGGTTCTGGTTCTGGTCCAGGTTCTGGTTCTGGTTCTGGTTCTGGTCCTGGTTCTGGTTCTGGTTCTGGTCCTGGTTCTGGTTCTGGTTCTGGTTCTGGTTCTGGTTCTGGTTCTGGTCCTGGTTCTGGTTCTGGTTCTGGTTCTGGTTCTGGTTCTGGTTCTGGTCCTGGTTCTGGTTCTGGTTCTGGTTCTGGTCCTGGTTCTGGTTCTGGTTCTGGTCCTGGTTCTGGTTCTGGTTCTGGTTCTGGTTCTGGTTCTGGTTCTGGTTCTGGTCCAGGTCCTGGTTCTGGTTCTGGTTCTGGTCCAGGTTCTGGTCCTGGTTCTGGTTCTGGTTCTGGTCCTGGTTCTGGTTCTGGTTCTGGTTCTGGTTCTGGTTCTGGTCCTGGTTCTGGTTCTGGTTCTGGTTCAGGTTCTGGTTCTGGTTCTGGTTCTGGTTCTGGTCCTGGTTCTGGTTCTGGTTCTGGTTCTGGTCCAGGTTCTGGTTCTGGTTCTGGTCCAGGTTCTGGTTCTGGTTCTGGTTCTGGTTCTGGTCCAGGTCCAGGTTCTGGTTCTGGTTCTGGTCCAGGTTCTGGTTCTGGTTCTGGTTCTGGTCCAGGTTCTGGTTCTGGTTCTGGTCCTGGTTCTGGTTCTGGTTCTGGTCCTGGTTTGGTTCTGGTTCTGGTCCAGGTTCTGGTTCTGGTTCTGGTTCTGGTTCTGGTCCAGGTCCAGGTTCTGGTTCTGGTTCTGGTCCAGGTTCTGGTTCTGGTTCTGGTTCTGGTCCAGGTTCTGGTTCTGGTTCAGGTTCTGGTTCTGGTTCTGGTTCTGGTCCAGGTTCTGGTTATGGTTCTGGTCCAGGTTCTGGTTCTGGTTCTGGTCCAGGTTCTGGTTCTGGTTCTGGTTCTGGTTCTGGTTCTGGTCCAGGTCCAGGTTCTGGTTCTGGTTCTGGTCCAGGTTCTGGTTCTGGTTCTGGTTCTGGTCCAGGTTCTGGTTCTGGTTCAGGTTCTGGTTCTGGTTCTGGTTCTGGTCCAGGTTCTGGTTATGGTTCTGGTCCAGGTTCTGGTTCTGGTTCTGGTCCAGGTTCTGGTTCTGGTTCTGGTTCTGGTCCTGGTTCTGGTTCTGGTTCTGGTCCAGGTTCTGGTTCTGGTTCTGGTTCTGGTTCTGGTTCTGGTTCTGGTCCAGGTCCTGGTTCTGGTTCTGGTTCTGGTCCAGGTTCTGGTTCTGGTTCTGGTTCTGGTTCTGGTCCTGGTCCTGGTTCTGGTTCTGGTTCTGGTCCAGGTTCTGGTTCTGGTTCTGGTTCTGGTTCTGGTCCTGGTTCTGGTTCTGGTTCTGGTTCTGGTCCAGGTTCTGGTTCTGGTTCTGGTCCAGGTTGGTTCTGGTTCTGGTTCTGGTCCAGGTCCAGGTTCTGGTTCTGGTTCTGGTCCAGGTTCTGGTTCTGGTTCTGGTTCTGGTCCAGGTTCTGGTTCTGGTTCTGGTCCTGGTTCTGGTTCTGGTTCTGGTTCTGGTCCAGGTTCTGGTTCTGGTTCTGATCCAGGATCTGGTTCTGGTTCTGGTTCTGGTTCTGATCCAGGTTCTGGTTCTGGTTCTGGTTCTGGTTCAGGTTCTGGTTCTGGTTCTGGTTCTGATCCAGGTTCTGGTTCTGGTTCAGGTTCTGGTTCTGGTTCTGGTTCTGGTCCAGGTTCTGGTTCTGGTTCTGGTCCAGGTTCTGGTTCTGGTTCTGGTTCTGGTCCTGGTTCTGGTCCTGCATGCAGTGAGATGCAGGCAATGACTCTGAACCCTCTGCTCTGTTCCCAGTGGTATACCCAAGAGCGTTCCCAGTGGCGTTCCAGCAGCGTTCCCAGTGGCGTTCCAGCAGCGTTCCCAGTGGCGTTCCAGCAGCGTTCCCAGTGGCGTTCCAGCAGCGTTCCAGCGCTGTTCCCAGCAGCGTTCCCAGCAGCGTTCCCAGTGGCGTTCCCAGCAGCGTTCCCAGTGGCGTTCCCAGTGGCGTTCCAGCAGCGTTCCCAGTGGCGTTCCAGCAGCGTTCCCAGTGGCGTTCCAGCAGCGTTCCCAGTGGCGTTCCAGCAGCGTTCCAGCGCTGTTCCCAGCAGCGTTCCCAGCAGCGTTCCCAGTGGCGTTCCCAGTGGCGTTCCCAGTGGCGTTCCCAGCAGCGTTCCAGCAGCGTTCCAGCAGCCCTCTTCGAGAGCTCTTGGTCCTGAAAGGAGAAGGAAAACATCGTTCCCGCAGTGAAAAGCCATTAAAGGAATATTTTCTCTGGGTGTGTGCGGCCCGGCCGGCCCCCCGCTGCGGAGCGCGGCTCAATGGGCTCTAAAGGAGGGCCTAATTAATCTAAGTACGGCCCCAAAGGGCCCACTTGGAGGTTTTCTCTCCCTTTATCTGGGCGGGAGGCAGATAAAGAAAGGCAGTAAGAAAAGAGCGAGAGGATCAGGCCTCCATCTTTTCTGGATGGGGGTGTTGGCCCCCCCGCTCCCCCAGCACAAACCAGCAGCACATTTTCCATTTTCACATGTTTCTGCAGCAGCGGGGGCCGCGGGGCCAGAGGGCCGCTGCTGTCAGGTGCAGGGGTGGCTGCGGCTCAACAATGGCAGCAGAAGGCTTTGGATGAATGCTGCGGGTGAATCAGTAATGGAGCTAAAGGCCAGGCGCCTGGGGGGAATCCGCCGCCGCATAAAGGAGCTTTAAGAGCTTCATTCATTCGCCCAAAGAGATTTGAATTGCCCCCTTCACAATCACTTGAAAGGATGAGCTCAGGGTGTTCCGAAACAAAGTGGAAATCACTCTGCCTTTCAGCGCCTCTAATAAGCTTTTAACTATTTTACATCACGCCGCTTCGCCACGCCGCCATTGTGGCCGGCCGCCCGGCTACCGCCTGATTTACACTTTACTTCACGCTGAATTTCTCCACAAGCTGAAAGAGAAATCTCTGTGAAAGCTTCATTATGACGGCCGGAGCGGCTCTGGACTCAGCAGAACCGGGCCGGGACTGCAGAGCCAGGACGGTTCTGACCCGTGACTCCTGGTTCTGGATGGTTCTGGTCCAGAGCAGAAGATAATTGAATGGAGAACAATTAAAGATGGCCGCCATGGTTGTCTAGGAAAGTGTGTTTTCATACTAAGCTAATTTTCATCACAGATTAATAATTTCTGTGTAAAATAATTTTAAATCATATTTACTGATCATTTTTTATTTTTCAAAGTGGCTGCAATGGAGAATGTGTGCAGAAGCACAGCTAGCTAAAAAGTTAGCTGTGCTAACATTATCCGCTAATTCACTAAACAAAAATCTTAGTAACGCTAAACTAACTGCGACACAGCAACGCGTCTTTTCTCAGTCACCAGTAACCAGATTAAAGTTACTGATGAAAATCACTTCGTGTTACTATTTTTCCTCTGAGTCTCGATTAGCGAGCGCCGTTTCTGTGCAACGGGAACAACGGAGGGACGAGGAAAACCAGGAACTATTTCAGTTTCTGTCGCAAAGAGCGATTTTTAGAAGCTCCTTCAGGCTTGTTGTTTCTAAAGTTGCTTGCAGATTTAATAAGCAGACATAAACCCCAGAATGCGTCAATACATGACCTGTGAGCGGCGCTGAGCTTCGCGCTGCGCTCCAGAAAACATGGAGGCTCGAATATTCTGTGAGATCCAGCCACAGGAAGAACCTGATCCAGACAGAACCAGAAACCCAATGAAAGCTTCAAGGACCGAACTTGAACTGGACATTACGCTGCTAATCTTAGCATCAACTCATTGATGGACCTGAGAACATCATGCAAAATAAATAATCACCCAGCTGAAACATAGTGCAATAAATAGTAAAACATGATTCAGTGAAGCTTTGAGGCAGATAATTTGCCTCAATAAAATCTTAGTACTTGAATCATTCAGGGAATTGTGACGTCAATAGATTAGGAATAAATCTTACCTGCATCTTCCTTGACCAACACCTGGATCAACTGAAAACATTTTTCTGCAGAATAAATAGCAAAATCACATGATGTACATAAAAATATTGAGGCATTAAGCATCACACAGATTCTAAAATATTAGACACTCACACAGTTGCATCTCTGTCCTCATCATGGACATCAGAAGAGTTTTGATCAACATCCATGTGACCCTGAACTGGGACGTGTCTGGAAATACACGTAAAATGATAAATATACACAAATAAACAAATTCAAGTTATTCTCTTTCACTGAGTGCATAAGACAAGCAGCCATTGATCAATGAGGATCAGAGCAGTGGATGAACATGATGCATCCCTCCGTTCTCACATTGAAGATCCTGTCCGCCATCTTGTCTTCTGCTTACCAAACTTGCTGGACTGCATTATAACAAGAGACACACGATCAGTTTTACTTACACATATCTGAGTGTTCAGCACTACATGTGAAGAAATCATAACTCTCTGAATTTCACTTCCAGAAGAGCGCAGCGCGGGCGAGGCCGTTCATTTTCACACCTGAAAAAGCAAAAAGATGCGAGTATTTATAGTATTATTACATCTGAGTTCATAACATCAGATGTAATAAAAATACAATCAGTAATATAACTCTGTAAAATAGTACTTTTTTCACCATTTCACACAAAGCACAGACATTTTGGTTCACGTTGGATTCAATCAGTGGACAGTTTGATTTACTTGGAGTTATATTGTGTTGTTTGAGTGTTCCCTTTATTTTTTGTTTTTCAATTTAAACTCGAGTTAAGCAACTCGGGCGGCACAGTGGCGCAGTGGGTAGCGCTGTTGCCTTGCAGCAAGAAGGTCCTGGGTTCGATTCCCGGCCCGGGGAATGCTGGGTTCTCTCCGGGTTCTCCGGCTTCCTCCAACAGTCCACAAACATGACAGTTGGGTTGATTGGTCTTTCCACATTCTCCCTAGAACGACCCGTCCGGAACGCAGCTGGAGAGGCAGCAGCTCCTCCCGACCCCGTTAGGGAGAAGGCTGATCAGATGACGGATGTGTTGCAGACTCTGGGTCTGGATCAGCAGTGTTTCAGTGAATCTTGCATGAAACCTCCATGAGGCGGAGCAGCTGGTAGAACCCGGCCTTTGGTGGAACCCGGGCCTTTGGTGGAACCCGGGCCTTTGGTGGAACCCGGGCCTTTGGTGGAACCCGGGCCTTTGGTGGAACCCGGGCCTTTGGTGGAACCCGGCCTCTGATGGAACCCGGGCCTGGTGGAACCCGGGCCTTTGGTGGAACCCGGGCCTTTGGTGGAACCCGGGCCTTTGGTGGAACCCGGCCTCTGGTGGAACCCGGCCTCTGGTGGAATCCGGGCTTCTGGTGGAACCCGGGCCTCTGGTAGAACCCGGGCCTGGTGGAACCCGGCCTCTGGTAGAACCCGGGCCTGGTGGAACCCGGGCCTTTGGTGGAACCCGGGCCTCTGGTAGAACCGGGCCTGGTGGAACCCGGGCCTGGTGGAACCCGGGCCTCTGGTGGAACCCGGGCCTCTGGTGGAACCCGGGCCTTTGGTGGAACCCGGGCCTCTGGTAGAACCCGGGCCTTTGGTGGAACCCGGCCTCTGGTGGAACCCGGGCCTCTGGTGGAACCCGGTCCTCTGGTAGAACCCGGCCTCTGGTGGAACCCGGGCCTCTGGTGGAACCCGGGCCTCTGGTAGAACCCGGGCCTTTGGTGGAACCCGGGCCTTTGGTGGAACCCGGGCCTCTGGTAGAACCCGGGCCTCTGGTGGAACCCGGGCCTGGTGGAACCCGGCCTCTGGTGGAACCCGGGCCTCTGGTGGAACCCGGCCTCTGGTGGAACCCGGGCCTTTGGTGGAACCCGGCCTCTGGTGGAACCCGGGCCTCTGGTGGAACCCGGGCCTCTGGTGGAACCCGGGCCTGGTGGAACCCGGCCTCTGGTGGAACCCGGGCCTCTGGTGGAACCCGGCCTCTGGTGGAATCCGGGCTTCTGGTGGAACCCGGGCCTCTGGTAGAACCCGGGCCTGGTGGAACCCGGCCTCTGGTGGAACCCGGGCCTCTGGTGGAACCCGGGCCTTGGTGGAACCCGGGCCTTTGGTGGAACCCGGGCCTTTGGTGGAACCCGGGCCTTTGGTGGAACCCGGGCCTTTGGTGGAACCCGGCCTCTGGTGGACCCGGGCCTCTGGTGGAACCCGGCCTCTGGTAGAACCGGGCCTTTGGTGGAACCCGGGCCTTTGGTGGAACCCGGGCCTCTGGTAGAACCCGGGCCTGGTGGAACCCGGGCCTGGTGGAACCCGGGCCTTTGGTGGAACCCGGCCTCTGATGGAACCCGGGCTTCTGGTGGAACCCGGGCCTGGTAGAACCCGGGCCTGGTGGAACCCGGCCTTTGGAAGCAGCGTTCCAACAATCAATAAAACTCTCGCCTGAGTGTTTCAGTGGAAACCAGGAATGTCTGGATTTAAAGATCTCAGCAGCTTTGCAGTTTTCTGGAAGTTTATTCCAGATCTGTGGAGAATAGAAGCTGCTTCTCCCTGTGGATCCACGCCGAGGCTTGGTTTCCACAGCAACATGCTGCTCTGGGTTCTGCTGGTTCTGAGCGGCCCAACAGAACCTGGAGGAATGTGTTGGGGAAGTTCTGGTTCTGGTTCTTTGCAGCTTTGGACCACATTGTGTGGCTGGCGGCCCTCGTTGTCATGGAAATGGTTTATCGCTCTGGAAATTGTTCCGTCTTTTCGGAGCGGCGGAGGTCAAAGGTCGACCCGGGACACAAGCGGGCTGACCTGAACTCTGAAGCCGTCCAGCAGCGGGTTGGGAGGGGCAGCCAGAAGCCCCTCGCTCTCCGGACGACTCGGCGCTGCAACGAGGAGAATGAGCATGTAAGACCGGGGGGTTGAAAGGCAGCGTTGACCTCTGACCCCGACAACACCCCCACCACCTCGGTGAGGAGGAGGAGGAGGAGGATGAAGGTCATGGAAGCAACAAAGTCCTCAGATCAGAGAATCGTCAGCTGATGGATTTTATGGCAGCTCATTATTGCCGTCGGGGGCTTGCCGTACCGGTTCCCCGACCAACGGCTGTTGGTTTGGCAGAGTGCCTTGCTCAAGGGTCACCGAGCTCTCAGCCTAACGATGCCGGGCATAAACTGGCCCTGAAGTTATCTCAATAAACGATAATCTTATTTATTAGGAGATTATTGATCTTTAAGAAACAGGTTCTCAAAGATCAATGAACTTTAGACTCTAAGGAATATTTAACACTTCAAGATATTTTAAATATTCAAAATAAACAAGAGAAAGAAAGAATGAATGAATGAATGATTGAATGAATAAATGATTGAATAAATGAATGAATAAATGAATAAATGAATGAATGAATGAATAAATGAATGAATGAATAAATGATTGAATAAATGAATGAATAAATGATTGAATAAATGAATGAATGAATAAATGATTGAATGAATGAATAAATGAATGAATGAATAAATGATTGAATAAATGAATGAATGAATAAATGAATGAATAAATGATTGAATGAATGAATAAATGATTGAATGAATAAATGAATGAATGAATAAATGAATGAATAAATGATTGAATGAATGAATAAATGATTGAATGAATGAATGAATAAATGATTGAATGAATAAATGAATGAATAAATGAATGAATGAATAAATGAATGAATAAATGAATGAATAAATGAATGAATGAATGAATGAATAAATAAATGAATGAATAAATGATTGAATGAATGAATGAATAAATGAATGAATAAATGATTGAATGAATGAATGAATGAATGAATAAATGAATGAATAAATGAATGAATAATTGAATGAATAAATGATTGAATAAATGAAGGAATAAATGAATAAATGATTGAATAAATGATTGAATGAATGAATGAATAAATAAATGAATGAATAAATGAATGAATAAATAAATAAATGATTGAATAAATGAATGAATAAATGAATGAATAAATAAATAAATGATTGAATAAATGAATGAATAAATGATTGAATAAATGATTGAATGAATGAATGAATAAATGATGAATAAATAAATGAATGAATAAATGATTGAATAAATGAATGAATGATTGAATGAATGAATAAATGAATGAATGAATAAATGATTGAATAAATAAATGAATGAATAAATGATTGAATGAATGAATGAATGAATGAATGAATAAATGAATGAATAAATGAATGAATGAATGAATGAATGAATGAATAAATAAATGAATGAATAAATGATTGAATGAATGAATGAATAAATAAATGAATGAATAAATGATTGAATGAATGAATGAATGAATGAATAAATAAATGAATGAATAAATGATTGAATGAATGAATGAATAAATAAATGAATGAATAAATGATTGAATGAATGAATGAATGAATAAATGAATGAATAAATGATTGAATAAATGAATGAATAAATGAATGAATAAATAAATGAATGAATGAATAAATGAATGAATGATTGAATGAATGAATAAATGAATGAGTGAATGAATGAATAAATGATTGAATAAATAAATGAATGAATGAATGAATTGAATAATTGAATGAATGAATGAATGAATGAATGAATGAATGAATGAATGAACAAACTCTGGAGATAAAGTTAAAAAAATAATCAGCTGGATGAGACTGAAAACTTTTAACTTTGGTAGAAAGAGAAAATGATTAATAAAAAAATAGAAATTATTGATCTGGTTTTAATTAATCATTAATTTATTTATTGATTATGCAGATCTCGTTACCGGTCCGCTGTGACCCATCAACCCATGGTACCAGAACCAGTTTGAAATGCAGAACTCAGTAAGACTGGCTAACAGGTGCAGCATGAACAGAGGTGTGGGGGTCAAAGGTTATCTGGAAGGCAGGACCTCCATCAGTTTACCTGAGCAGCAGCAGGTTCAGGTTCCTGATCGGTATCTGGGGTCGTTAGCATCGTTAGCATTGCTAGCATCACTAGCAGCGCTAGATAACAGGAGCTGCTTGGTCATGGCTGCTGATGCCCTTCCTCCATATTTGGTCCATGATGCCTTCAGGGTCCATCACTGACATGCTGATGATGTCATCAGCTGTATTGATCAGGGATATCTCTGCTGAGTCCAGGTTGGGATGAGATCGTGAGCAGCAGATAGGAACCGACTGTCCTGTTGGTCTGACTGGTTCCACTGGTTCTGG